>NC_066584.1:218625215-218945973 GCF_024323335.1 Lathyrus oleraceus
GTAATTGAGAAAAATGTCAAACCAAAACAAAAATGTCAAGCAATGTGTCTAGAATCAGCATGCAAAATTTCAAGTTCATTGGATTAAAAACAAGCATTTCACAAAGAGATAAGCAAGGCAAGGTCACAATTAGACATATGATCAATCAACCTAGAACAAATTAATTTTCTAGCCAGGCACAACTTGAAAATTCATGATCATAAAAAACTAGACAGAATAAGGAGCATTTTGCAAAAAATTGGGATGAAATTGGATGAGTTTTCAATTTGTTATGATTTTTCTAAGTTGAGGAAAAAATTAAAAAATCAAAATGGACAAGTAGTATGAAATAAGGAGGGAAAAGGAATAAATGAGTGAACATTTGAAATTATCCCCTCGCTGGGAATCGAACTCGGTGTGAGTTCAAAAGTGGCGCGTGTTTCAAAACGACAGCGTTTTGGCTGTAAAACCCTAGCGCGCATGGAAATCCAGAATTTCGTAGCTAATCATGCATTTCGTAGCTAATTCGTGGCCAGTTCGTAGCTAATGATGAACTTCATCTTCTTCATGAGGAAGAAGATGAAGATTGAAGAACCTTCATACGATTTCCAGATTTTTCCAGAAAATTTTCCAGAAATTAACAAATAGCATACCAAATTAATCCTCATGCAACATAGAACACGGATCCACAAAAAGCTAAGCATAAAACATCATGAATAGAAAGAATCGATCAAAATCATTTCAACATGTCAAATGTTCAATCATACATATCTAGCTCAAAACAGCACCAAATCACACGATTCTTTCACCAGAATTACCAGGAGAACAAGATCTACACTAATATGTACATGGATTTCAAAATTAAAAGGTTCGAATTATGACCTCTTGAAGTGCAGAACCTTTGAAATGCCACGATCCACAACTTGTACTGGTCCAATTCCACTCTACAATGCTTGAAATGAAGTTTGATGAAGCAATTGAAGCTTGAATGGTACTAGATCTAGCTCAAAATAGAATCTCCATTTTCAACTTCATGAACTTGAACTGCACTATTCCTGCACAAATTCTACCAAACAACACTTGATCTACACTAAATCCAAGCTCAGGAACAAGAATATGAAGTCAAAATGCAATGCTATTTGGAAGAAAATGGAATTATGAATGAGAGAAAAATTTGAAGTGAGAGAGAATTTTAGATCTAGAAATGTGAAAAATGATTAATCCCCTCAATTCTGTTAGGGTTTAGGTATTTATATGCTCTACTAATCAACTTGCTAATCCATAATTAACTTGGTTAATGATAATAAGGTGTTTTGCCAAAATCCAAATTTGCATGGTGCATGTACCATTTACACGTGAACAGTACCAATTGCTTCATCATTTTCACTAAAAATCATTTTTTAAACTTAATGGCAATGGTAAAAAGTCCATACAATGCACCATTTTTGAATTTTGCCATTTCCCTCCAAAAAAAGCATGGATTAACAAGTGATTATGTGATGAGAATTCATGTAATGTGATGCATGATTTGGAAATTAGAGGTCAAGAGGAGAATATGGCAAAAAGAACCACTCATTTTGGAGCTTTGGTTCAAAAGTTATGCCCATTTGAAGTTTCAAGCATACTTTGCCATGATTGGATCATATCTCCTCAACCACACATCATAAAGCCATGATCTTGGACTTTTTGGAAATTGGAGAGAAAGATCTACAACTTTCATGTTCAACAAAATTTCATTTGAAGCTTTTTTGGTGATGTAATATTGAGTTGAAGTTAGTCCAAAACCTTTCCATTTTTGGAAATTTCAAATTATGGGTCACTTTCTATTTTGGGAAATTTTTGACTGGATCTCAAATTCTTCAATGTGACTGTTTGAAATGTCAAATGAGACTTGTTTGAACATGAAGGAAGTATTTCCAATCATTTCCCACCTCCAAATCCACAGTTGACTTTGCAGTTGACTTTCTAGGTCTTCAGTTGACTTGGATGTGTTCTGATGAAATTCAAGCCTCTACCACTTGGGATTTTGCTTCAACATGTCATCATAACTCATATGAATTATTGTGAATGATTATGGGGTCCAAATCTCAAGAATGACCACCATCTATTGCTCAATGAATGCCTTAGATTGCCTTGACCTGTTAATGCTTCATCTGCAAGACAAAGGTTAGATGACATATTTTTGTACTTTTGGTTAGTGATTAAAAGAAAAGCAATGACATATGAATGCAAGGAATGCTTGGTGATCAAGAACCACTCAAAAAGATAACCCACCCACAGGGAAGGAAGCAAGGTGTCCAATGATCCTTGAGGCAATGCAATGATATGATATGATGCCATGAGGGATCTTAGGGACAAAATTGGGGTCTTACAGATGCCCCTATTTAAGGTCATTCTAGCCGGAGAAGTGAAGGTTAAAATCTTCATCTCGACGCGGTAGAATGGGCTTAAATAACAGTAATGAGACAAATTTTTGGTCCCTGAGAGACCTCATGATGCAAATGTATGAATGCAAAACAAATTATCTCTGTGGGGAATATGAGTCCACAAAGAAGAAAAGACGATCCATCGGAGTAATACACTCACCAGGAACAAAGACTCTAACAAGACTCTCATGGGGATAAGAAAAAAATGCGTGAGCAGGACACGACTCTGAATTAGGGGAAACTGACGCTGCGTGAGCAGGACACGATTTGACTGGAGACCTTACTGGGGAGTAAAGGACTCAAACCGGGGAGGAAAGAGTTCCAAAGGAAGACACATCCATTGGAAAGACTCAAGCTGACTCAAAGAACGCGTGTATTGGGGAAAACGCCAATACAGCGAAACAAAAATAACCACAACTCCGCTGGGGAAATCTAACAAAGACTTTCCAGGGGAAGCCAAAGGATGAGATGTTACCGGTTAGTGAGTAACATGCTCGGGAAGAATGAATATCTAAGACCTGTGTACGGGTGAGAGATATCAATCGACCAAATCATCTGAGGAAAACCTGAAAAAGGTAAACTTCAACTCAGGGAAATCTGACTCCACAGGGGACCAGGGTCGCAATAGGGAGCAGACAGGAAGGAACACCAAGGATACCGGGTTGTAGGTATATAACAGGTGACCGACCAAGGCGTGAATTGGTGTGTGTTCCAAAACACTCATCATCCTGAAGAAAGCTAGAAAAGCAGACTTGTTTATAGGATGGATATTCGATTCTGTAAAGAATGCGAATCTTACTCAGTTGGGGAAACAAACAAAGGCTTCAACCAAAGAGTGCATGAGATATATTATCTATAGCCGTCAAAACGTAGATAATATACTCGCATGGAAGATTATCCATAACCGAGTTATAGGTTGTTAAAGGATAAGTCGACTGAAATCGTGAATTGGTTTGTGTTCCAAAACACTCATCATCCTGAAGAAAGCTAGAAAAGCAGACTTGTTTATAGGATGGACATTCGATTCCACAAGGAATACGAATCTTACTCTGCTGGAGAAAATAATCAAAAGATTGACCAAAGAGTGCATGAGATATATTATCTATAGCCGTCAAAACGTAGATAATACTCTCGCATGGAAGATTATCCATAACCAGGTTGTAGGTTGTTAAAGGATAAATCAACCGAAATCGAGAAACAATCGTTACCAACAACAACAGGGTAGACGAAAGATGACTCACTGAGGATAAATTGCAAGCGAACAAGGCAGTTATCCAAATAGCTGGGGTGAATATTTGGTTCCACAAAGGGACAACGAATCTTACTCGACTGGGGAAACAGGAAAGGCTTCGACCGAAGAGTGCATGAGATGTATTATCTATAACCGTCAAAACGTAGATAATATACTCGCATGGAAGATTATCCATAACCGGGTTGTAGGTTGTTAAAGGATAAATCATCCGAAAAGAAAGGCATCGGGATACCAAACTAGGTATATAATGATGACCGATCAAAGGGAGTAACAAACATCACCGGCAAAAAGGGTAAATGAAAGAAGACTCGCTGGGAATACATTGATGAAAATCAATGACCCAAGGAACACAATCACTGGCAAACGGTGAAAGGATCCGTTGGGGATAAAATTGCTTACTCAGAGCAAATACCAAGAAGAGAGAGGGAAAATCACCATCGAATACTGGATGAAGATAATCATAAAGAGGGGATTACATCTACCAAATACTGGGTAGAAAACCACAAAAGATTAACTGTCATCGGTTGGGATGAACAACAAAGTTAATTTTGCTAGGGGAGAAAAAATAGGGTTACAACTACCGGGTAGTAGGTAGTAAACCACACAGATAGGACTTACGACTGTTGGTTTGTAGGCAGAAAGCCAAGAATTCCACTGAGGATAAGATGAATGAGCGCCGGTTAGTGAGCAACTATTCATTTATACCACAGGGAAGCACGAGAGACAGTTGGAAAAAAGGGGGGCCAATTTAGGGTCAAACCAAAAAAGGCGAACTGAATCAAGACCCGTCCTAATGAGGATAGAACTCAAAAGGGGAACCCATCCCAATATGTGTGTTGGGAGGGAACGGAAACAATCGTCATCCACGAGGGTGTATCTTAGTGGGGAAATGGCAGGAAAGGATAGACACTTTCTGCTTAAGGGCTGACTCTATATTGAGAGATTAGACACCCGACATCTGCTTGGGAAGATCTACTGGGGAGATCTATATCACCATTAGCAGGAGACAACAAACAAAAGATATATGGCAAAAAATGTAACATGAATATCTGTATGTTTATGATTATGCATGAATATGTGTGATTTATGTTTGATGAATGCTGACAAAACAGACATTTCTAACACAAACAGGCCCAGGGAACAAACGCCCGGTACTACACTTCCAGAGGAAAATACCAAGAAATCCAATTGGAAAGCCAATCTGCTGGAGATCCCAATGCTAAAAAGCAAAGGTCTGTGGCGGAAAACAGAGATATCAAAGGAATCATCAAATCTCTGAGTGGTGGATCGTCAATCAACCCAACTGGGGAACAAAAGTTCACAGCAGGCAAGAACTGCCACAGAAGCAACTCCGTTGGAGATGTAGAGAAATCATGAGACTTCTGCAAGAGATTATCATTCTCATCTGAAAAAGGTGCTCGCTGCACAGGCAAGAACTGCTGAAGAGAACAGAACACACAAGTAGAATCTAGCCGCACAAGCAACTCTACTGGGGATACTGTCAGCGACTCCATTGGGGAACAACCCACTGAGGGAGAAAAGATCACATAAGTCGATTCTTCCACACAAGCCTCTCTACTGGGGAGAAATCAACCGGAAATCACCCATTCTTTGCAGGGGAGGAATCAACACAGATACAATCCATCATGCAACCAATCTACTGGAGATTTACCTGAGAAAGAGGAGGAGAACTGGGGATCGACCACCAAGTACTGAACCTTCACAAAATACCATAACTGCTCAGGAGGAAAGAACTCACTGCTCTGCTGAAGGGAGGGGAGGTGAAAACCTCAACAAACACCTCTGATGGGGAGATTCCATAGATGAAATATCATATCAACAACTCCTCTGGCAACTTCACCGGGGAAAAAGGCAAAGTAACGGGGTGTCAACCCACCAACTGCTGAATCTTCCAAAAGGAAATCGACCGTGCTGGGGAGAGAATGCTGCGAGAGAGGAAAACTGAAGTCTCCAACAAGCACTCTGCTCTGGGAACACAAACAAACTCAACAGAAACTCTGCTTGGGGAGCAACCCCAACAACGATCTGGAGAAAGAGGATACAACCAAGCCAGGAATAATGAACGAATGTCTTACCCTGTTGGAAATCATGCCACCCTTGGGAGAGCACTGAGAAATTCTTAAGTATCCTTTCATCATTGTGAATGTTCACTTTGTTTAAAAACAATTTTTATGAAAGAAAATTTGTTTGTTTAAAACAATGACATTTTATCAATTAAAACATGCAAAACATTTGTTGAATTGAAACAAATAAGAGTGCAAATAATTGGATAAAAGCTCAAATTGATTTGATGGAATGGTAGTTTGCGAATGGCAGGACTCCATAGATCTGTACAAGTTTGAAATCAGTGATATATATTGGAAGAGGGCTACATTGAACATAATGATCCTTTCTCTACCAATTTGAATTTTGATGTATTTGATGCTTCAGTTGACGACGAATCGAGAGTTTCTGACGAAAAGACGGTTGTGAAACAGAAAGTCTTGTTAGGATGCAGTTACTTTCCAAATCCCTAATTTTTGCCTAGATTGCCCCAGGGTGAGGTACTCAATCTAGCGGGATGCAAATTCATTTTTTTCTTTTATGTCTCTAATTTTTGCCTGGATCGCCCTTTCGGGTTTTCCACCAAGACGCTCATTTTTGCCTAAGCCGCCCTTTCGGGTTTTCAACTTGCCTAAGACTACATCTGAATTCACAGGACGAGTGATATCCTCCCCATCCATAGTTGTAAGCATCAAAGCTCCGCCTGAAAAGGCTCTCTTGACAACATATGGACCCTCGTAGTTTGGAGTCCACTTGCCCCTGGAATCGGGCGCGAAAGACAAGACTTTCTTGAGCACGAGGTCACCTTCTCGGAACACATGAGGCTTGACCTTCTTATCGAATGCTTTCTTCATTCTCTGCTGATATAACTGACCATGGCACATGGCAGTTAATCGCTTCTCTTCAATCAAATTCAGTTGGTCGTAACGACTCTGAATCCATTCAGCATCAGTCAACTTGGCTTCCATCAATACTCGCATTGATGGGGTCTCCACCTCTACTGGGAGAACATCCTCCATGCCGTAAACAAGAGAGAAGGGGGTTGCCCCTGTTGAAGTGCGGACAGATGTACGATATCCATGCAAAGCAAATGGCAGCATCTCATGCCAATCTTTGTACGTAACAACCATCTTTTGGATAATCTTCTTGATATTCTTATTAGCAGCTTCAACAACCCCATTCATCTTGGGTCTGTAGGGAGAGGAATTATGGTGTGCAATCTTGAACTCAGCGCACAACTCTTCCATCATCTTATTATTCAAATTAGATCCATTATCAGTAATGATCTTACCTGGCACACCATAACAGCAAATCAGCTGATTTTTGATAAACTTCACGACCACCTGCCTGGTCACATTCGCATATGATGCGGCTTCAACCCATTTGGTGAAGTAATCAATTGCTACGAGAATAAACCTGTGTCCGTTGGACGCTTTTGGTTCAATCATACCAATCATGTCGATCCCCCACATAGAGAAAGGCCATGGTGATGAAATCATATTCAGAAGTGTCGGAGGAATATGAATCTTGTCCGCATAAATTTGACACTTGTGGCATCTCTTCACATATTTGCAGCAGTCATACTCCATTGTCAGCCAATAGTAGCCTGCTCTCAGCATCTTTCTAGCCATGGCATGTCCATTGGAATGAGTACCAAATGAACCCTCATGGACCTCAGTCATCAACAGGTTTGCTTCGTGTCTATCCACGCATCTGAGCAGTACCATGTCAAAATTTCTCTTATATAGCACTTCACCACTGAGGTAGAAACTGCCTGACAACCTTCTCAAAGTTTTCCTGTCTTTCGCAGATGCCCCAGGCGGGTAAATCTGGCTCTGAAGGAAATTCTTGATATCAAAATACCAAGGCTTGTCATCATTCACTTCTTCAATTACAAATACGTGAGCTGGTCTATCCAAGCGCATCACGGTGATATTGGGAACTTCATTCCAATACTTGACTACAATCATCGAAGCAAGCGTAGCAAGCGCATCTGCCATCCGATTATCTTCTCGAGGAATATGATGAAAATCAACTTCTGTAAAGAACGTTGAAATCCTTCTCGCATAATCTCTATACGGAATGAGACCAGGTTGATTCGTCTCCCATTCACCCTTGATCTGATTGACAACCAGGGCCGAATCACCATACACATCAAGATGCTTGATCCTCAAATCAATACATTCTTCCAGTCCCATAATACAAGCTTCATACTCAGCCATATTATTCGTGCATTTGAAAGTTAGCCTTGCTGTAAACGGAATATGTGTGCCATGAGGGGTAATGATTACTGCCCCAATTCCATTTCCGTACTGATTTACAGCGCCGTCAAACACCATCGTCCATCTAGAACCAGGTTCCAGACCTTCGTCAAGTGTAGGCTCATCACAATCTTTCATTTTCAAATACAGAATCTCCTCGTCTGGGAAGTCGTATTGAACAGACTGATGATCTTCAATCGGCTGATGTGCCAAATGGTCAGCCAAGATACTACCTTTGATAGCTTTCTGAGCTCGATACTCGATATCATACTCAGACAACAACATCTGCCAACGGGAAATCCTCCCAGTTAAAGCAGGCTTCTCGAAAATATACTTGATTGGATCCATTCGGGATATCAACCAAGTTGTATGATTTATCATGTACTGGCGTAGACGCTTAGCAGCCCAAGCCAAAGCACAGCACGTCTTCTCAAGCATAGAGTATCGAGACTCACAATCAGTAAACTTCTTACTGAGGTAGTAGATAGTAGATTCTTTCTTCCCTGATTCATCTTGTTGACCGAGTACACAACCCATCGAGTCTTCAAGAACAGTCAAATACATGATCAGAGGTCTTCCTTCTGCAGGCGGAGACAATATCGGAGGTTCAGACAGATACTCTTTGATACTGTCGAAAGGTTTCTGGCAATCCTCGGTCCAATCAAGCGACTGATCTTTCCGGAGGAAGCTTGAATATCGGCGCACATGTGGCAGTCATGTGGGATATAAATCTGGAAATATAGTTCAAGCGGCCAAGAAAACCTCGGACTTGCTTCTCAGTTTTGGGTGCAGGCATCTCTTGTATTGCTTTGACCTTTGCAGGATCAACCTCAATACCTCTCTCGCTGACTATAAAGCCCAACAACTTGCCAGAACGGACTCCAAATGTACATTTGTTCGGATTCAGACGAAGCTTGTACTTCCTCAAACGCTGAAAAAGCTTCAACAAATGTTCAACATGTTCAACTTCCGTTCTAGACTTAGCAATCATGTCATCGACATAGACCTCTATCTCCTTGTGCATCATATCATGGAACAAGGTAGTCATAGCACGTTGATACGTGGCTCTGGCGTTCTTCAAACCGAAGGGCATCACTCGATAATAGAATGTTCCCCAAGGTGTGATGAATGTTGTCTTCTCCATATCCTCGGGTGCCATTTTGATCTGGTTATAACCGGAAAATCCGTCCATAAACGAGAAGACTTTGAATTTAGCTGTATTGTCTACCAACATGTCAATGTGTGGTAGAGGAAAATCATCTTTCGGACTAGCTTTATTCAAATCTCTGTAATCAACACACATACGGACTTTTCCGTCCTTCTTAGGCACAGGCACAATATTGGCCACCCATAGAGGATATGTAGAAGTCACCAGAAACCCCACATCAATTTGCTTCTGAACTTCTTCTTTGATCTTCACTGCCATATCTGGATGAGTTCTTCTGAGCTTCTGCTTCACAGGCACACACTCAGGCTTCAAAGGCAGGAAATGTTGCACAATATCTGTATCTAGACCTGGCATGTCTTCATATGACCAAGCAAAGATACCGGAAAATTCTCATAGCAAACTGATCAACCCCTTCTTGACAGACTCTTCAAGGAGTGCCCCAATCTTCACCATCCGAACACAATCTTCAGACCCCAAGTTGACTGTTTCCAAATTCTCGAGATGCGGCTGAATGATCTTCTTCTCGTGCTCAAGGAGGCGGGAAATCTCATCAGGAATCCCTTCAACATCATCTTCCTCTGCCTCGAATACATGGAATTCAAAATTGGGAGATGGCGTTGGATCATTATGTTCAATGGGTTTAAGAATCAACCTGCATAATGATTTTAGATAATAAAAACTTTAGAATTCAAACAAGCAAATCATTATGCAGATGAAAAGATTGCTTTTATTCTTGTTTTTTAGGGTTTTTTGTGATCACTGATTTCATGTAAAAGCAAAAAGTGAAAACAAATGGAAAAACAAATGTTTAACAATGCATTGATTGAATGAAAATATCATTGTATATATGATGCCAACAATGTCCTCACTTCTCCTTTTGGCATGGGAGAAGGGTTTTTTGAACAAAGTGAACATATTACGCTGACTTATGAATGACCGTAGGAACATCCACAGCGACCCAATTGTGGCAGACACCACCAGGGATGACAAAGTTTCTCAAATCCTCTACATCCTCTTCCAGAATAGCAGCAGTTTCTTCAGTTTGATCGGCGTGGATGAAACCTCCACTCTTGAATAGCCCTTGCTCGTTGAATGCCCCAGAAGAATAGCCAATGCCAGCCCGAGACTTGTTGTCTTCAAGCTCAATCATCTTCCCTAAACCAACAACTGCACCACATTCAATGGCCAGTTTTGCATCACGATAGAAAGCAAATGAAAGAGACTTCTTCTCAATCGGCTCAGCAATAGACAAAGCTTGGAAAGGCGTTCCAACTTCATCCTCAGCATCAATATATGAGAAAGAAGACAGGTGGCTAACCAGGAGAGCCTTTTCTCCCCCTACCACGATCAGTTTCTTATTCTTGACGAATTTCAGCTTCTGGTGTAGGGTGGATGTCACGGCGCCAGCCTCGTGAATCCATGGTCTACCAAGGAGACAGCTATAAGATGGGTGGATATTCATAACCTGAAAGGTGATCTGGAAATCACTTGGTCCAATCTTGATTGGGAGATCAACTTCCCCAATCACGGTCTTACGCGACCCATCGAAAGCTTTCACAACAACACCACTCTGCCTCATGGGAGGCCCCTGACATGACAATCTCAAAAGAGTGGTCTTCGGCAATACATTCAAAGATGACCCAGTGTCCACCAGCACGTTGGACATGGCGTCGTTCTTGCAGTTCATAGAAATATGTAAAGCCATGTTGTGGTCTCTTCCCTCCTCAGGAAGATCAGCGTCACAAAAACTCAAAGTGTTGCAAGCAGTGATGTTTGAAACAATACTATCAAACTGCTCAATCGTGACATCATGATCAACATAAGCCAGGTCCAACACTTTCTGCAGAGCCTCCCTATGAGGTTCTGAATTCAGAAGCAAAGATAGTACGGAGATCTTTGGATGGCGTTTGTAGAAGCTGATCTACAACATTGTACTCACTCTTCTTGATGAGCTTCAGCATCTCATCACACTCTTCATTCACAATGCCACTAGGGCCAACAGAAGAAGTAGGAGTCTTTTGTACAGAGGAGGGTTTGGCAATAGGTGCCGGATTCGGAACATTCACTGCAGTCCCAACCGGACGCTCAGCACAATCAGAAACAACGTGAGGTTTCGGAGGTGCAGAAAATACACGACCACTACAGGTCAACCCGCTCACATCAGCAATGTTTACCACAGAGGTTGAAGGCAACGGCACTTCTTTCCCCTCTTCAACAGCAACAGCACTGTAACAAAAGGGAATCGCTTTCTCAGAAGAATAAGGCACAGGGCCTGCGGGCTTGATGACCAGAGAAGGAGAAGACTTATGTTTGCTACCGTCATATCGGATGACAACAGGCTCTGGAATCTTGAACACAGGAGAAATCACATTCACCTCAGGTTCATCTTCATCAACGTTTCTATTCTGCAGAATCTCAATAGTCCCATCGTCTAGCAACCCTTGAAGATCCTTTCGCACTTGGCGGCAACCCAATCTGTTGATAGAGCAGATACGGAATTTGTCATGGTCGTGCTCCAGATGACTATAATCACACAGCAACCGATGCAACTCGACCAATGACTGTCGAATATGGCTTACATATTTGACTTTGTATTTGCCCGGGCAACCCTGGACCATGTTAACTGACTTCCCATGCTCGGGCAATGGGTTCTTCTTAACATTGGGGCCTGAGTCCTCAAAGCTCAATATGCCGCATCTCATAAGGTCTTGAACCTTAGTCTTTAACTGAAAGCAGTTCTCTACATCGTGGCCCGGAGCGCCAAAATGATAGACACAGTGCAAATCAGGCTTATACCACCATTGAGGGTTAGCAGGTATAGCTGGAGGATCCCTAGGAGTAATCAGTTTCCGCTTTATTAAAGAGGGATACAACTCTGCATACGATACAGGAATCGGATCGAAAGTGACCTTCTTCCTCTCATAATTCTGACCAGCTTGATTACTACTGCAAGGCTGGTAGGCCTGCTGCTGAGGGCGATGCTGTTGTTGATGATAAGGTTGAGGAGATTGTTTTTGATTATGTTGCTGATGATGATAATTATCCCTGAAGACAGGTGCTACACTAGCCACCTGGTGCTGATGACGCATAGGTTTCCTCTTATCAAAGGATCTTCTGGATTTAACATGGGATTGCACAACATGTGCCTCCCCATCTTTCTTCTTAAACTCCCCATATCGTTTAGAAGAGCTTTCATCCTTAGACAAACGTCCTTCCCGGACTCCTTCCTCCAATCGCATCCCCATGTTCACCATTTCGGTGAAATCAGAGGGAGCACTTGCGATCATCCGCTCATAATAAAATGAACTAAGAGTCTTCAGAAAGATCTTAGTCATCTCCTTCTCTTCCAGCGGAGGAGTAATCTGAGCTGCCAGCTCTCGCCACCTCTGGGCGTACTCCTTGAATGTCTCTTTGTCCTTCTAGGACATGGCCCTGAGCTGATCCCGGTCAGGAGCCATATCAACATTATACTTATACTTCTTAACGAAGGCTTCGCCAAGATCGTTGAAGGAACGGATGTTTGCACTATCAAGGCTCATATACCACCGAAGAGCAGCACCGAACAAACTATCCTGAAAATAATGAATCAACAGCTGATCATTATCTGTTTGAGTAGACATTTTCCTGGCATACATAACCAGGTGACTGAGCGGGCAGGTGTTCCCCTTGTACTTCTCAAAATCTGGGACTTTGAATTTGACAGGTATCTTCACACCGGGAACTAAGCATAATTCAGCAGTAGATTTGTCGAACAAATATTTCCCTCGAAGGGTCTTCAATTCCTTGCGGAGTTCAAGAAATTGGTCGTTCATCGCATCCATCTTTTCATTAACATATGGGCCCTCAGACGGCTCAGAATGATAGATGGTGTCGTCTACCCTGGGAATGGTATGCACGACAGGAGGAGGCATCGCAAGGACCGGGCTAGATGCCGGCATGGAAGCAAAGGTAGGAGCTGGAATATCTGGCATAAAGCCAGGAGGCATACCCCAAGGAAACCCGGGCGGCATGGCATTCGGCACAAAATGGGCACTAGCAGCTGACACTATTGACGAAGCAATCTCAGAAATAACAGTCCTCTGGGGAGGAGTTGCAGGAGTCGGAGACGATTGATTCTGAGCAACCAGGAACTGCTCCATCAGAGCGCTTAGTCTAGCGACTTCCTCTTTCAGCTCACGGTTCTCTTGTTCTAACTGATCCATCACTCTTGCAGAATTAGCTCGGGTGTAGTACCGATGAGTCAGCTTGTCTTCAAAATAAATGAAGATCACAGAGTCAGATCACAGACAAGAAGACCAGAACAACACCTGCTTATGCAAATGATGCATGCAATGCTCATGCATATGCTTTGTTTTTATATTTCAAGGAACTTTTTGGGTTCTATTTGCAAAATTTGAAATTTAAAGCATTTAATCGCATATGGAAAACATCTCATTAAATATATATTCGAGATAAAGAAGTACAACATTGTTGGTTATTACAAGGGAAAAGGAAAATGAACATCCTATGGATCCCTAGAAGCTCGAGATGTTGGAAGACGAGATGCATAAAGCCTCTTGATCTCTCTCTCATATGTTGTTTCCATATCCGCTTTCTCCTTAGCAAGTCGATCATACTTCCTCTTCCAGAATTTAGAAGACTGAGGAAGCAGAGAAGTCCAGGTATCATTCGGATCATCTATCACCTGATGCTCGAGGAACTCGATCAGAGCGTCCTTCTCCTTAAGCTGTTGAAGCAACTCTTCTCTTTCACGGATCCAGGCACGTGAAAGGTCTTCTTCTCTCAACTCCTCTACGCCTTGGTTAGGGAGGGTTGAAGGCCCAACCTCATCCAAAGGTGTAGGTCTCGGATAATCATAAGGCATGAGATACTCAGAAGCTCTCTGTCTGACCCAAGAAGTATACGGCTCCAAAGCTATGCAGTTCTTCGGACCCAACTCACTTCTACCCTTCTTGTGAACCTTGCGCCAAGCACGGATCATCCTGGCTTTCAGGCCTTGGGGATCTTTACCCTCCTGAAAGAACACACCTTCTAACAGAATGTTATGAGGTTTATCCTTTAGGGGGAACCCAAGCTGACGACGTGCTAAGATAGGGTTGTAGCTGATCCCACCACATGTACCAAGAAGAGGCACATTAGGGAATTCACCACAATAATCAATGATCTGAACTGTATCATACACGCGATCATACCAAGAGATATCGTCATTGGTGAGAGACATAAGTCTCGTAGACCACCGTAGACATCCCTTATTCTCCTTGAAAGCAACCGTCTGCGGTAAGTGAGAAATAAACCACTTATACAACAGAGGCAAACAGCACACAATAGCTCCTCCACCCTTTGCATTCCTCAGATGCAAAGAGAAATAGGTATCACCCAACAGAGTAGGAACGGGATTAAGAACAGAAAAGATCCTAATGGCGTTCACATCCACAAATTTGTCGATGTTGGGGAACAATACCAATCCATAGATGAGCAGCACGAATATGGCCTCAAAGGCATCCTCACTTATGGCCTTCCCATAAACGGTAGCTTGAGCGATGAGGAAATCAGAAGGAAGACCCTGAATTCCACCTTTGGTGGTCATATGCGCACCAATCAAGGATTCATCTATGTGCAACAAGTCTGTGATCTCTCGAGAAGTCGGAATACTCTCCAAGCCACTGAACGACACCTGATCCAGAATAGGAATACCCACAAGATGAGCATACTCCTCAAGCGTAGGCAACAACTGAAAAGAGAAGCAATGATACAGAGGATCATAGAACTGCGCCAAAGTACTCATCAGCCCTTCATCAACCTGAGTAGTCAACAGAGGCAGAAGCTTCCCATACCGAGCTTTGAAACCCAAGGGATCTAATACATAAGATGTCAGATTCCTTAACTCTTTCAGATCGGGCTGTCTAAAGATGTACTTCTTTGTATTCCTTTTTGGTCTTTCCATGTCTGAAAATTTTGCAAATAAACCCTTTAAGTTCCTTGAAAATTTTCTGATTTTTCTGATGACATGAATGTAGATGAATGCATAAATGTATGAATGCAACAATCACACTCAAGGATCAAGCAAATCACACCAGACAAAGGTCATGGGAAAGCTCATAGTATCCTTAATATCAATCATCCATTTTGGTGGATTATGGTTTTCACCTTATCGACACCTAAGTTCCATTGATATTAACGATACATGAACCGGCTCAATCATCCTTAATATCAATCATCCATTTTGGTGGATTATGGTTTTCACCTTATCGACACCCAAGTTCCATTGATATTAAGGATGTCTGAATGACTCAACCATGAATCATGGGTTTGTTGAGAGTCACGAGCATGGAGTCTCATTTAAGAACCACCCAAAGGGAGTGTACTAGGGTTTAAACTTGCCGAACATGTTATACAAGAGGTTCCCATAGTCATCATCCCATCTTTCAAATATTATCGGAGGAACGAATACTCGTATTCCAAAAATATTCTCAAGAGAGACTCCTATGAGTGAAGTATCGCGTAACAATCGCATCAGATCTTACATTTGAACGACCTCCGCACTACGTCCTAGAAATAGGCCAAGATGGGCTTGGTAAACTAAGGTCCTTGGCTTTTAAGGCACATGTTAAAAGAATAATGCCTAACCACAAATAACTTGTGTGACATTATCAATCCAACATGACCTCCACCAAGTGAATGGACTCGCAAGTCAACTTGCTAAGGAATACTCCACACAAGTCGACGAGACTATGCCATTCTCCTATCCTAAGGTGCACTCGAGTTCGGGTATAGAACTCATCTCACAGAGATCACCAAGCAAACAAGCAATTGTATATCAAGCAATTCAATCATTACAATCAATACAGTAATCCCAAATTGTACAAAAATATGTCAAATAACAAATAAACAAATATCATACAACAAGGGTGAAAAGTAGGCAAAACCACCAATGATATAGATCGATCCCCAGCAGAGTCGCCACTTTTCTGTAGCGGTGTATTCGTCACTTTATGATTTATTGATTAAATCAAAAGCAAAGCATACAAAGAATCGAGTCGCCACCGCACTTTTATTTATCCAAAGGAATGGCTAAAAAGCGAACAAAAGCCTAAGAAGTTTTACACATAGAAAACTAATGAAAAGGTCAGAGATCTGGGTAAGGGGTTAATTACGCAATGGGAAGGTATTAGGCACCCAAAACGTCCTAGGTACTCCTAGGGAGCCCTTTTCACAACTTGTTGTATGAAATGTTATTTGTTTATGAAATATTTATTGTGCAAACATGGATTGAAGGGATGAGAAAAGAAGATACAAGTTATTATTTTTGTGTTTGAACGGATGAACCCGTTGCCTACGTACCTTTCCATGGAAGGTAAGGATCAAAATGCCGTAGTTCGGCTAAAAGATTTCCAAAAGTAAGTGAGTGGATTGATTTTAAACAAAAGCCCTAAGGTCTTTCATTATCCACGGGAGAAAACTCAACCTATATCCACAACAAGTCCACCATGTGAGAATAACTTCGACATACTAGAGGGGTTAACCCTGTTTTCAGTATGGAAGTCTTACAATTCGATCACTAAGGACAAAGGCAAGATTAACATCAACCACTAAGATAATTGAAACCTATGGCTAATGTATGAAAACTTGATTAAGAAGTGGACTTGGGCCACAAAAGCAATTGAGTGAGTGAAATTAACCATTTTGGAGTGTTCACAAAAAATGAAGTCAAAGTATGATTAGAATTCAATTCAGAAGAAGTATTGTGAAAATGAAGTTTGAAAATCAGAGGCTTAAGGCCTAGGTTTCTAATTTTGAAAAACAGATGAAAATGTTTGCACAATAGTTTTTCAAGTTCTGGGTTAACATGCAAATGGAGGTTTAAAGCAACAAAAGGTGGGAGGGTGAGGAAGTAAAACTTCTTAGATGTTCACCTCTTGAGATCATATGTAGATGATTCAAGTGATTCCTTTGGAAAAGGCAATAAGCAAATAACAGATGAACAAAGTAAATGGATACCGGATGCCAATCAATGGACTTATTCCAATCTCACAAAACAAAATGGATACCGGATGCCAATCAATGGACTTATACCAATCTCCTAGAACAAAGAGAAACATGGATACCAGATGCCAATCAATGGACTTATACCAATCTCCTAAAACAAAGAGAAACATGGATACCAGATGCCAATCAATGGTCTTATACTAGTCTCCTACCATATCACAGGAAACAACTGCCAATCAATGGACTTATGCTTGCCTCCTCCATGGACAAAACAAAATGTTACAAAGTGATGAACAATGTTTATGAAATGATATACAAGTAATGAAGGTACATGCACAAAGGCACACTCAAGCAAATATGCACAGGTGAATCAAGTAAGCCACAAACAAGTCAATTAGCACACACTATACACAATCAATTAGGCTCAAGCAAGGTTAAGCTTTACAGCCAACTGGAATGGGGTATTTTGAGCTCTTAACCCTAACATTGGGAGTTAGGGTGAAGCAGATGAAATGGAGATGAGGGGTGTGCCTCATAGCTCTTATCCCTGGTCAGGGAGAGCTTTGATCAATGGAAAGTGTGGGAGTTCAGAAAGTAGGAACTCTTCTCCACAAATGATTGACTCTATAAGATCTTGGGTTCTTATCCACAATGCATCAACACATGGTGTGAGCAAATTGAATGACACACTGAGTAGCAGGAGATGGATTACACATCTCTTTTATCTGCCAATTGCCTCTTAAGAGGACTTTACCTGCTTGGCACAAAATTAAACAACCACAAACATTGCCTCTTAAGGAGGGCTTCAGACAGGTGCCTACCAATAACAGTAGGTCTTCCAGACTACATGAAGATTAGGGATCATACCTAAGTGGTTAAACAACCAAGAAAAGCAAAGTTCAAATGAACTTAAAGCAACTTAGGTACATGTGGAAACACTAAACAAATCAGTACAATACTCAGACAAACAGACAACAGTCAATAAGCAACAGACAATCCCAATGTACAAGATGTGTAAGCCATAAGGCAAACTCAAATGAGTTAGCATCAACCTACAAAACACACAAGTGTTAGCAATCAAGAACAAACATCAACAATCACATGATGAAGCATCATCAACTAGGGAACTTGGATGCTTAAACCTGAAATCAAAACTCAAATGTAAGCAACAAACCACTAGGTCAAAGCCTAGGGTCAAAGATGGAGAAGAAAATCAAAATAGGAGCTGAAATTCAACACAAAGTAACTTCAAACACATATTGACATATCCTAAAAAGGCTCACATTAAAATCAATCAACAAATGCATTTCATGATCAAGTGAAGTCCAAGACAATTTCGAAGCTCATATGTGATCATCATGAATGAAAAATTCAAATCAAAACAGAAATGATTCAAATAAATCTGGAAAAATTCATGCATATTTAAGACATCTAACATGATCAACATACAAAAAATAAGAAGAATCAGAGATCATTTGGCATAGAAATCAAGTTGCACAAGTTGGACAATCAAAGGTGTGACACAAATTGTCACACCAAGTTAGCACATGCATAAAACAGAAATAGTAATTGAGAAAAATGTCAAACCAAAACCAAAATGTCAAGCAATTTGTCTAGAATCAGCATGCAAAATTTCAAGTTCATTCGATTAAAAACAAGCATTTCACAAAGAGATAAGCAAGGCAAGGTCACAATTAGACATATGATCAATCAACCTAGAACAAATTAATTTTCCAGCCAGGCACAACTTGGAAATTCATGATCATAAAAAACTAAACAGAATAAGGAGCATTTTGCAAAAAATTGGGATGAAATTGGATGAGTTTTCAATTTGTTATGATTTTTATAAGTTGAGGAAAAAATCAAAAAATCAAAATGGACACGTAGTATGAAATAAGGAGGGAAAAGGAATAAATGAGTGAACATTTGAAATTATCCCCTCGCTGGGAATCGAACTCGGTGTGAGTTCAAAAGTGGCGCGCGTTTCAAAACGACAGCGTTTTGGTTGTAAAAGCCTAGCGCACATGGAAATCCAGAATTTCGTAGCTAATCATGCATTTCGTAGCTAATTCGTGGCCAGTTCGTAGCTAATGATGAACTTCATCTTCTTCATGAGGAAGAAGATGAAGAATGAAGAACCTTCATACGATTTCCAGATTTTTCCAGAAAATTTTCCAGAAATTAACAAATAGCATACCAAATTAATCCTCATGCAACATAGAACACGGATCCACAAAAAGCTAAGCATAATACATCATGAATAGAAAGAATCGATCAAAATCATTTCAACATGTCAAATGTTCAATCATACATATCTAGCTCAAAACAGCACCAAATCACACGATTCTTTCACCAGAATTACCAGGAGAACAAGATCTACACTAATATGTACATGGATTTCAAAATTAAAAGGTTCGAATTATGACCTCTTGAAGTGCAGAACCTTTGAAATGCCACGATCCACAGCTTGTACTGGTCCAATTCCACTCTACAATGCTTGAAATGAAGTTTGATGAAGCAATTGAAGCTTGAATGGTACTAGATCTAGCTCAAAATAGAATCTCCATTTTCAACTTCATGAACTTGAACTGCACTATTCCTGCACGAATTCTACCAAACAACACTTGATCTACACTAAATCCAAGCTCAGGAACAAGAATATGAAGTCAAAATGCAATGCTATTTGGAAGAAACTAGAATTATGAATGAGAGAAAAATTTGAAGTGAGAGAGAATTTTAGATCTAGAAATGTGAAAAATGATTAATCCCCTCAATTCTGTTAGGGTTTAGGTATTTATATGCTCTACTAATCAACTTGCTAATCCATAATTAACTTGGTTAATGATAATAAGGTGTTTTGCCAAAATCCAAATTTGCATGGTGTATGTACCATTTACACGTGAACAGTACCAATTGCTTCATCATTTTCACTAAAAATCATTTTTTAAACTTAATGGAAATGGTAAAATGTCCATACAATGCACCATTTTTGAATTTTGCCATTTCCCTCCAAAAAAAGCATGGATTTACAAGTGATTATGTGATGAGAATTCATGTAATGTGATGCATGATTTGGAAATTAGAGGTCAAGAAGAGAATATGGCAAAAAGAACCACTCATTTTGGAGCTTTGGTTCAAAAGTTATGCCCATTTGAAGTTTCAAGCACACTTTGCCATGATTGGATCATATCTCCTTAACCACACATCATAAATCCTTGATCTTGGACTTCTTGGAAATGGGAGAGAAATATCTACAACTTTCATGTTCAACAAAATTTCATTTGAAGCTTTTTTGATGATGTAATATTGAGTTTAAGTTGGTCCAAAACCTTTACATTTTTGGAAATTTCAAATTATGGGTCACTTTCTATTTTGGGAAATTTTTGACTGGGTCTCAAATTCTTCAATGTGAGTGTTTGAAATGTCAAATGAGACTTGTTTGAACATGAAGGAAGTATTTCCAATCATTTCCCACCTCCAAATCCACAGTTGACTTTGCAGTTGACTTTCTATGTCTTCAGTTGACTTGGAAGTGTTTTGATGAAATTCAAGCCTCTACCACTTGGGATTTTGCTTCAACATGTCATCATAACTCATATGAATTCTTGTGAATGATTGTGGGGTCCAAATCTCAAGAATGACCACCATCTATTGCTCAATGAATGCCTTAGATTGCCTTGACCTGTTAATGCTTCATCTGCAAGACAAAGGTTAGATGACATATTTTTGTACTTTTGGTTAGTGATTAAAAGAAAAGCAATGACATATGAATGCAAGGAATGCTTGGTGATCAAGAACCACTCAAAAAGATAACCCACCCACAGGGAAGGAAGCAAGGTGCCCAATGATCCTTGAGGTAATGCAATGATATGATATGATGCCATGAGGGATCTTAGGGACAAAATTGGGGTCTTACAGTGAGGAACATTGTGAGTCTATCATACCAAGCCCTAAGAGCTTGTTTCAAACCATAGAGGGCTTTCCTCAACTTGTACACATGCTTTGGAAGATTTGGATCTGTGAATCCTTTAGGTTGTTCAACATATACTTCCTCATTTAAGTAGCCATTCAAGAAGGCACTTTTTACATCCATTTGGGACAGTTTGAACTTCAAAATACATGTCACTCCAAGAAATAGTCTAATGGACTCAAGGCGAGCTACAGGGGAAAATGTTTCATCAAAGTCAACTCCTTCAACTTGAGTATATCCTTGTGCTACTAATCCTGCTTTATTTTTAGTAACCACCCCTTGTTCATCAGATTTATTCTTATACACCCACTTTGTTCCTATGACATATATTCCTTCAGGTCTTGGAACCAGTTCCCATACTTCATTTCTTTTGAATTGGCATAACTCCTCCTGCATGGCATTGATCCAGAACTCATCAGTCAAGGCTTCCTTGACATTCCTAGGCTCAATCTTGGACACAAAACAACCATGTGAGATCACTTCCCTTGATCTAGTTGTGACCCCTTTATTTGGGTCCCCTATAATGAGATCTTCGGGATGATCCTTCTGAATTCTGATGGAGGGTCCCTTGTTGATTTTGTCAGCTTCGGGTTCAGCTTGAGGAGGTTCACTCTCATTATTTTTGTCTGGGAAATCAGCTGCGGCATCATTTAGAGATGTCTCAACATCGTCTGTGACATCAGTCTGTTGATCATCAACCACAACATTGATAGATTCCATCATTACTTTTGTTTTGGAATTAAAGACTTTATATGCTCTGTTGTTTGTTGAGTAGCCCAGAAATATTCCTTTATCACTCTTGGGATCCATCTTCCTTCTTTGTTCACGATCAGTCAAGATATAACATTTACTACCAAACACATGGAAGTATTTGACTGTAGGTCTTCTCCCTTTCCAGAATTCATATAAGGTAGTAGGAGTCTCTTTCTTCAAGGTAACTCTGTTGTGAACATAGCAGGCTGTGTTCATAGCTTCAGCCCAGAAGTGGTAGGGCAATTTCTTGGCATGAATCATAGCTCTGGTTGATTCTTGGAGAGTTCTATTTTTCCTTTCTACCACACCATTTTGCTGGGTGTAGCACCTCAAATTTGCACCCTACATTTTGTACATACATTCTCACATTATGTCATAACATTAACATAGTCCACTGCATAACATTGCATTGTCCTTTGCCCCAAGTGCAAGCCATTCAGAAGAATTAGGTCAAACTGATCAGGAGATCAGTCAATCAAGCAAGCAAGTGCATTTTTCATTTAGCCAAGGCCCTAGGGTTGGTCCAACATGTTCACATGACCTAGGGGTCCTTTTGAAGTGATTTGGTCAAGGTTTGATGGTTCAGAAGTCATCAGTCAATGTGCAGTCTACCAGAAACCCTAAAAGTCAACTGTTGGTCAACTGTGCCTGATTTTATGGTTTTGATGGTGGGAATTGATTTGAGAGGGTTCCTTCATGTCCATATAGGCCTCATATAACATGTCAAACATCATCATGGAAGAATTTGAAGCCAGACAAGAAATTTCTAGAAATAGAAAGTTGACCTGTAATTGGAATTTGCCAAAAATGGAAAGTCTTGATCCTCAAACTTACATCATGATACAAGCCTCAAATGAATTTTTTCCCAACATGAAAGTTGAAGATCTTGTTCTCCCATTTCCAAAAAGTCCAAGAACACTCAATTCCCATGTATGGTTGGCAAGTTATGATCAAATCATTTTCAGAAATTTTTGAACTTCAAAAGGCCATATCTCTCAAACCATTTGGCCAAATTGGGTGGGGTTTTTTGCAACAAGTCACATTTGATGCCCTCTTTCCAAATATGTCATCATCATTCACCAAAACCCAACCAATCAAAATGGAATTTTTGGAATGGCATGAATTAATTCAAGTGTAGTAAAAAAGTGACTTTGCAAATTAAACAATTCCAACAACTTTTGCCAATTGAGAATGTTCAGAAAACTCATTTGGAATGTATTTGAGGCCCATTTTCGTGCAGTCACTTACACCCCACACAAACTTGAGTTGGTTTAGCAAATTTCCAAAAACATGTCATTTTACCAAATTGCGATTAACACTTTCATTAACCAAACTTACCAACATTAAACAGCATACATATATGTCATTTTCTGCTGAAAACAAACCCTAGCAGCCACCATTCACAAACAAAAAATTCATTTTCTCTCAAACCTTCATTTTCCTTCACTTGAGATTTTTTCTAAAAACTTTCATAGAACTCGTGTTACTGTGCACTATGCCATCATTCAACATCTTTTTGGAAGCTATTTCAAGCTTTGTTTCCCAACTGTAAGCAAAGAATACCACTGTTTCATCAAAGAGCTCTCCAATGGCAGATCTCGATTTGAGCAAAACCAAGGGTTGCTGAGCCAAAATCCTTCCACCATTCACCTTTTGGAAGCTAGTAGAACATCTGTTTCGAGCATTTGAGGCCAAACAACCCCTGCATCACAACTGACCTCCAAATTTGGTGAGTTTTCGAATTTCACTATTTACTAAACTATGATATGCATTAGCTAGGTCTCACTTTGCTGGTTTCAATGAACTTTGAGCAGATGAAAATGGTTGAGTTATTATGAAGTTATGCTGTAATGAAAGTTGATGTTCAAATGAGTTTTTATTCGATTCCTCTTGTTTAGCTCGATTTAATGTAAATGGAGTTTGGAATGTTGATGTGTGTTGCTTGATGATTACAATGGTGTATTCAATTTCATTTTCTGGGCGAATTATTTTTTCATGATTTGATGAAGATGATGAAGGTACTGTAGCATGAATGCATAAACCCTAGTGTAACCCAGAATCGTGTTTCTGGAATTTCCTCTTGCATGCTCCTGTTCCATTCCCATGTAACCAACCAGCCGGTGCCACGTTTATTAACCATACGCCGCGTTTCACTAATTGTTCCACTTAATTTCAAAAATGCCACTGCATATTTATTTAATTAATTAATTCATGTTATGTTTCAATAATTATTTCATTTTTGTGACCAAACTTGCAAAATTCATAAGTCATCCATTTGTGATCCAAATTTCATGAGATTTTTTGCTAAATGCTATGCTTGATCTCTAGTTTTTAATCATGATTTTTCCAGAATTTTTGGATGAATGGTTTTTAAATGGTGCTAGGGTTTGTGACATGTGCTCATTTTTTGTATACTTTGCCAAATCAATTGTGAAATGATGATGCTTTATCCAATGGCTTTGAAATTTTTTGTGCTTAAACTAGGCACACTCATGGTGATTTTAGTGTAAAGTTTGTGAATTTATCCTTTCTGGTTTGTGAGTTGTGATTTTTTGAATTAGGGTGTGACAATTTGTGTCACACCATTGATGTCCAACTTCTTGATTTTCAGTACCATGCTTCTTGACCTCAAATTGCTTTGAATTTTTGCATGAATGTACTCGTGGATGTCTAGTTTACATGTGATTTTTCTTGGAATTATTTGTGGCATTTACTAATTGTTTGAGATTTTTCTCCCCTGGTTGGTCATATGTTGACCTTTTGTGACACTTGATGCCATTTGTTTTGTGAAATTCTCATACATTATTGGATGGACATGAAATTTTACATGTGATTAGTAGACATCTTAAGGTTTATCATGGTGTTAGTCCCATTCATGTATCATTTGCTATCACTGATTTATGATTTATTCAAGTTGATGCATGTTTGGTTGACTTCTTTGAGCATGTTTGAACTTGCCCTGCCTTTCTGATTTTCATTTCCCTACTTCCCATGATCCAATTGAGCTGAAATTTGGTGTGCTTACCATACTATGGATTATGTTTGATCATGATTTATTTAATGATTTTTGGAATTGTTTATGATTGGTTTTGAAGTGAGTCTTGCTGTTGACTTCTATGAGCTTCCATATGCCATGCTTTGACCTAAATTGTTCATGAAATGATGATGATGAATGATATGATTGTGGAACCAATTGAGTTTGCTTCTTGATTGTTTGAATATGATTTTGATTGGATTTCATTTGCTGTTTTGACTTTCTCATCCCTTTTTGACCCTAGGCTTGTCCTAGTGGTCCTGTTGCTCACGTTTGAGTTCATTTTTTTCAGGATAAGAAGCAGTTGCCTTAGAGAGATCAATAAAAATTGATTGATGCTTGATTAATTATCATGACTAACTTGTTGGTTTTGTAGGTTGCTTGGCTCATATGCCTTGAGTCTTGTGCATTACACATTTAATTGATTGTGTGACTGTTGCTCTCTATCTCTTTCTGTTTTAACTTTGACTTGTATACTGATGTTGTCTGACTGTTTCAGGTACCCTTAGTTGCTTTTAGTTCCTTGTGAACTTTGCTTTGCTTTGCTTAAGAGCAATTTGCATTGAGGTATAACTTCTTTACTTCATGTAGTCTGGAAGACCTGGCCTGTTACTTGGCCAGGCAACTGTCTGAAGTCCTCCTTAAGAGGCAATGTTTGTGTTTGTTTACAATTTGTCCCTGTACATATTCAAAGACCTCCTAAGTGAAGAGGCAATTGGCAGAACCCAAGGGATATGCAATCTATCCCCTGCTATTCTGTGTGTCACTCACCTTGCTCACACTACCTGTGTTGATGCATACTGAGTAAAAACCCAAGATCTATAGAGTCTAACTTGTGGAGAGAGTTCCTACTTTCTGAACTCCCACACCTTCTGATATTCAAATGCTCTCCCTGACCAGGGATAAGAGCAATGAGGCACACCCCTCATCTACTTTCATCTGCTTCACCTTAGCCCCTCAATGGCAAGGTTAAGAGCACTATCAACCCTATTCCAGTTGGCTTCAATGCTTAACCTTTTGTATGAGCCCCTTGTTTGTGTATAGTGTGTGCTACTTGTGCTTGTGTGTTTGTTTGACTTGCTTCCTGTGCAAGTTAGGTTTAGTTTAGACTTGCTTCCCGTGCAAGTTAGGTGTGGCTTGCTTCCTGTGCAAGTCACGTTTAGGATAGGCTTGCTTCCTGTGCAAGTTAGCTAGAAACCTTAACTTAGGGACGATTTTGCATGATAACATCTAGGCTCGAGTCGTAGTCTCCCTAGTTGTGTCTCCCTCTGTTGTCTGGTTAGGCTAGTCCTGTGTCCCTGCGTATGGGAACTACGTCGCCCTGATCCTCATACCAGATGAGGTACGTAGGCAGGAGATGAGCTGATCTCTCCGGGCGCCCTTTTTCTTTTCAACCCTTTGTGTCTTAACCACCCCTGGTGTGTGTTTTGGTTCGGATGCTGATGTAAGTCCAGTGATTGGAATTCAGGCTCCATGTTTGCCTTCTTGTATGTGTTCTGGTTTGGATGCTGATGTAAGTCCAGTGATTGGCATTCGGGCTCCATGTTTGCCTTTGCCTGTGTTTGTTTGTGTGCGTGTCAGCCGAGCTACGAATGCTCTGATTCTCCTTCGTCCAAAGGAGATACGTATGCATAGGATGCAATATCCTAGCGAGCATGTGTCGTTTCCCCAGTCCGAACTACTTCGACTCTGATGTCTATGCCTGATAGACTAAGTAGGCCCAGGATGCAATATCCTGCCGAGTCAGTTTCAGTCTGTTTTCTTGTGTCTCTTTCAGCCAGTGTGTGTGTGTGTGTGAGCAGTGTTTATAGCAACCATTTTTCCTTCCTATTGTGCGTGGATCCCGTCGAGTACGACGGATGCGTAGGGGTGCTAATACCTTCCCTTCGCATAACCGACTCCCGATCCCATTCTCTTTGGTCGCGAGACCATGTCTTTTCCTAGGTTTACTCTGAGCGTTTCCTTTCCCTCTTTTGGGATAAATAACGCACGGTGGCGGCTCTGTTGTTCTTGTTTTCCCGCCGGTTTTTCGCGTAATGCGACACTGGGGAGTAATGGGAGATGAGAACTCGTGACTAATTCCTTATGATGCACAGAATTCAGCAAATTTGTTGTTCTCAAATTCCTTTCCATGATCACTTCTGATTTTGATAACTTGACTTTCTTTTTCTCTTTGAAGTCTTAGACAAAGATCTTTGAAGACTTCAAATACATCAGATTTTTCTCTTATAAAATTGACCCAGGTGTATCTGGAGAAGTCATCCACCACTACATAAGCATACTTCTTCCCACCAAGACATTCCACCTGCATGGGTCCCATCAAATCCATATGGAGAAGTTCCAGCACTCTGGAAGTGGTGTCATGTCTAAGCTTCTGATGTGACATCTTTGTCTGTTTTCTAATCTGACATTCCGCACAAACTCTTCCTTCATCAACCTTCAAGTTGGGAATTCCTCTAACAGCTTAAAGAGATATAATCCTCTTCATCCCTTTAAGATGCAGATGGCCCAATCATTGATGCCATATCTTCACTTCTTCTTTTTTGGCTAGAGTACACATTGATGAATAACCAGTTTCTTGAGAACTCCACATATAGCAGTTGTCCTTAGACCTGACTCCTTTCATGATTACTTCATTTTCTTTATTAGTAATCAGACATTCAGTTTTTGTGAAGTTTACAGTTAGACCTTGGTCACATAGTTGACTGATGCTTATTAGGTTTGCAGTCAGTCCCTTAACCAGTTGGACATTGTCAAGGTTAGGGACTCCAGGACAGTTAAGCTTACCAATCCCCTTTATTTCACCCTTTGCTCCATCACCAAAGGTTATATAGCTTGTGGCATGAGGATGAAGGTCAGTTAGCAGGTTTTTGTTTCCAGTCATGTCTCTGGAGCACCCACTGCCAAAATACCAGTCTTCTTTGGATGAAACTCTGAAGGAAGTGTGAGCTATCAGGTTTGTAACACTAGTCTTAGGAACCCATTGTTTTCTGTTGACAGGTATGTGATGCTTGGGTCTAGGTTGATGATGAGAAGGACTAGGATAGCCATACAACTTATAGCAGAATGGTTTTATGTGGCCAAATTTTCCACAGTAATGACATCTCCATCTTTGATGTTTCCCTTTATGCTATCTTCCTTTATGATGTTGTGACATATGATGTGACATCTTTGGTTTGCTACCAGTGTGACTGCACTCAGGTTTGGATTTTGGTTTGCTACCAGTGTGACTACACTCAGGTTTGGATTCATTGAACCCAATGCCAGACTTGTCTCCTGCCATTTGTCCAGTCTGGAGAATTTTGTCTAAGGTGTCAGATCCATTATTTAGCATTCTAACATACTTTGTCATCTCATCCAGTTTGGAATTCAAGAACACTACTTCAGTCTTTAACTTAGAGATGGTTTCCAAGTGTTCTACCTTCTCATTCTCTAGTTGTGTTATCACTTTCTTCTGACTTTCAACTTGTTGACACACTTCTTCACTTCTGTGACACAACTTTCTGTAGGTTGTGGCTAACTCTTCAAAGGTTACTTCATCATCACTTGAGTCTTCATCAGAACCCCATCTTCCAGTCAATGCAGTCATAAGATTTGCTGACTCTTCTGTTTCACTTTCATCAGACCAAGTAGCAGCAAGACTCTTCTTCTGTTTCTTGAGGTAGGTTCCACATTCAGCTCTAATATGTCCATACCCATCACATTCATGGCACTGTACTCCTTTTCCTTCTTTGGTCTTTTCATCCGATCTTGTTCTTCTTCCAGCATTATTGGACTTACTGATGTCAGATGAGATATTCTTGACATTAGACTTTGACCTTACATCCATCTTTTTCAGAAGTCTGTTGAACTGTCTTCCCAGTAATGCTACATCATTTTCCAGATCTTCATCAGTATCTTGACCACTTTCTTCCTCTTTCTCTTCAGTGTTTGACATGAAGGTTATGCTTTTGACTTTCTTTTCAGATCCATCACACATTCACATCTCAAATGTTTGGAGGGATCCAATTAGCTCATCAACTCTCATATTGGAAATGTCTTGAGACTCTTCTATGGTGGTCACTTTCATGGCAAATCTCTTAGGAAGTGACCTGAGTATTTTCCTCACTAGTTTTTCATCTGACATCTTCTCACCCAGGGCTCTTGAGGCATTAGCAATTTCAAGGATATTCATATGAAATTCATGAATACTTTCATCTTCTTTCATCCTTAAATTTTCAAACTTGGTAGTGAGTAGCTGCAGTCTAGACATCTTCACTCTAGAGGTGCCTTCATGAGTGGTTTTGAGAATGTTCCAAGCATCTTTAGCCACCTCACAATTGTTTACCAATCTGAAGATATTCTTATCTAATCCATTGAATATAGCATTCAATGCTTTAGAGTTCCCAAGGGATAGATCATCCTCCTCCTTGGTCCATTGTTCCTCAGCCTTCTTATCACTTGTAGCTTATCCATCCTTAGTAATAACTGGATGTTCCAAGCTTGTTAAAACAACCTTCCAAGCCTTATTATCCAAAGATTTTAGGAAGGCTACCATTCGAGGTTTCCAGTAGTCATAGTTAGATCCATCCAGAATAGGTGGTCTGTGAACAGATCCTCCGTCTCTATGATAGTACCAGAAAGTAACGTCCCTAAATCTCACCCAGAACCAGAGCAGGATGCCTGCTCTGATACCAATTCAAATTATGGTATCAGATATGAGATGTGGAAGGTAATGTCACGACACTAATATCTGAACAATACAAACAGGATAAAAGATAAAGAACAGTAATGCAAGAGACACAAGCAATTGTTAACCCAGTTCGTTGCAAACTCACCTACGTCTGGGGGCTACCAAGCCAGGAAGGAAATCGACTAAACATAATCAATTCAAAGACTCTGAGTAAACAACTTCAAGCTACAGTCTTTTCACCTAATCTTTACCCGTGTGACTTCTACCTAAGAACTCTTAGATACGAGATCCTACTCACTCCCCCTCAATCACAACAGTGATACAAAACAAGAATTACAATGAAAAAAAGACACTCTTCAAAGATACATACTTGATCTTACTTAAAAGCTTCAATCAAGTAAACACACACTCATGCTTCACAGCTTAGAGTGGACAAATTACAACTCAATAATTAGTCCAATTCAATCATCTATGGATGAATGAATGGCTTACAATTCACACGACCACACAAGACTAAAACCCTTATTCTCTCTCAATATTTCGTTCGTTATTTCTTGTGTTTAAAACCAGGTTTTCCATGTCCTTTATATAGAAGCAATTGGCTGGGCTTGGAAATCATAAAACCCTAAAACTATTTTCCATTCATATCTTCTCATGACAGCTGATTATATCTCTTTGGAAAATAAGTCAATCTAGTTGTAATTACTGATTGATAGCGCGTTCAATCATCTCATCAATCATACATAGATTAGCATTAAAAACGCAATCACACAATACATAACATTCAGACTGAATGTTCTGTATACAGATGTCATGACATCGGGTCTGACATCTCAGTAAAAATCCTGCATAATTCACATTTTAACATCCTGCAGGTACAAGTTATCTGTCAAGACAACACTTGTGACAACTTATGAACACTCTAGGTTTTACTTAAGTTGCTGCCAACACATAGAACCAACAACTCAGAATTAAGGACCCTTGCGCGCCAACTTTGAAGCTACAACCCTAAACCTCCACATTCAAAGGATAACATTGAGGATTTTCATTGAAAATCGAGTTTGAATCTCCCACTGTTTTGAGATTCAAAACTCCAAGAGTCCTTCTTCTTTGATTCATTTCCACTCTATCAAGCATCAGAAGCCAGACCGAGTACAATTGAGAGCACGATCGTGTCCATTTGAACCTGCAGTGAAGGTGAATTTCTGAATTTTTCATCTCTTCGATTCTCACTTAATTCTCCACTATTCTTTTTGATTTTTGGTTGTCTTAAGTCCTACCAATGTAGGCAACAAGATTGAGTTGCTTTGAGGTCAAATCGAAGCAACATAGATCATGATCCTCAAAATTCAACTCCCTGTATCTTTCTATATACTTGAAGTTAGGTAAAATTGAGGCCAGATTCGAGCTCCTGAGCGTTTTTACTTTAAATTCATGTCCTCCTTTTTTTATTTTGGTGATGGTTAAAGGTGGACCAGTTCGGTGAGGTCCACCGGAGAAGAAGACCGGAGCTCTGGCTCCGGCGATGCGTTGGTGTGTTTCAGACCACACGATCCTCTTATTTTGTTTTAATCTTGAGCGTCCAAACTGATTACCACACACGAGGCACATTGACTAAGGTTCACCATGGAACGCGCACTCTGATTACCACGTATTTTTGCATTTTCTGATTTTTATTTTTATTGTCTTATTTTCATTAATTCATATTAATTTTAATATTGATCCAAAAAATATGGGACTTTCACCAAAATTTCTCAAATATTTTTATCTTTCATTTTCTGAGTTAAAATTACTTTTTGGATCAATATTAATATTTTTCATGATTTAATTGTTTTTGTGCATATTTTTAATTGTTTAAAAATACTTTTAAGCTTCCAAAAATAATGAAATTTTTTCTCCAAGGTCCTTTGACCTTATTTGACCTATGATAAATCTTTTGGCCATTTATTTGGTGTTTTGAAGAGGTTTTAGCATTTTGATCAACCATAATTTGATTTAATGCATTTTTAATTGATTTTTAATTTGTTTAATTGAAATAAATTGTGTAGAGCTATTTGTATTGACTTGTTGAGTTTGACTTTTATTGCTTAGGCCTTGGTCAATGTTGATTTGACTTTGTTGGATTAAAATCATTGGATTTAGTGGATTGATGAAATATACATTTCATCTCCCAAAATGAATGAATGATTTTAATTTGATAAAAGTCCTGCCATGACCAATTTGTGTTTGTTCTATTTCCCGTCTCTCTTCATCTTCAATCCCATTCTATCTCATCCATTTTCTTGACATATAATATCTTTATATCCTAAGGCTAGTTGATTGTAAAATCAACATAAGTATGGATGAGATTAGGTCCACCTTTTTGCCATTTTCTTTTAAGTGTGGTATGTTTTAGGAGTATGGTTCATTATACCATATCTCTAACATGCATTAGCACTAAAATTTCTATTGCCCAACCTTAAATAGTTGTGACTTCTATATAAGTCCAATTACGATTGCTTAACATAACGCTAAATTTTGACCCAAAAGCATAACATTCTAGTAAGTGAGATTGTAAGTCTCCCCCCTTTCATGGTATTGTATGGAAACTTGACCTTTTTTCCTTCCTTTGGAAGATGTCTTGGTTCAAGGATCCATGCTTGTGAATAGAGGGTTGAGTGTTCTCCAAAGAATGACTTAAACAATAAAAAAGCAAAAGCAATACTAACTTCTAATCAACTAACTTGACTAACTTTTAATTTCAAGCTGTCGCATCACGCGAAAAACCGGCGGGAAAAGAAAGAAACAACAGAGCCGCCACCGTGCGTTATTTATCCCAAAAGAGGGAAAGGAAACGCTCAGAGTAAACCTGGGAAAGAACCTGGTCTCGCGACCAAAGAGAATGGGTTCGGGAGTCGGTTATGCGAAGGGAAGGTATTAGCACCCCTACGCATCCGTAGTACTCTACGGGATCCACGCACAAAAGAAAGGAATATTGGTTGCTAAAACACTGCTCATACACACACACACTGGCTGAAAGAGACACAAGAAACTGACTGAAACTGACTCGGCAGGATACCGCATCCTGGGCCTACTTAGTCTATCAGGCATAGACATCAGAGTCGAAGTAGTTCGGACTGGGGAAACGACACATGCTCGCTAGGATATCGCATCCTATGCATACGTATCTTCTTGGACGAAGAAGAATCAGAGCATTCGTAGCTCGGCTGACACGCACACAAACAAACACAGGCAAAGGCAAACGTGGAGCCTGAATGCCAATCACTGGACTTACATCAGCATCCGAACCAAAACGCACACAAAGAGGCAAACATGGAGCCTGACTGCCAATCACTGGACTTACATCAGCATCCGAACCAAAACACACGCGCACTGGAACCTAACTGCCACTCGATGGACTTACATCGGCTTCCAAGCACACAACAACACAACAGGTTGATAGGGAGTCGGGGACTCAGCCTATAACTGTCAAACACACTCAAACAGACAGACAGCAAATGCTAAGGAGTCAAGGACTCGAGCCTAGCAAAGGTCAGACAACTCACACAAAAAAGAAAAAGGGCGCCCGGAGAGATCAGCTCAATCTCCTGCCTACATACTTCATCTGGCATGAAGATCAGGGCGATGTAGTTCCCCTACAGAGGGATAAAGGACTAGCCTAACCAGATAACAGAGGGAGACACAACTAGGGAGACTACGACTCGAGCCTAGATGTTATCATGCAAATCATCCCTAAGTTAAGGTTTCTAGCTAAATGGCACAAGGGCCAACCTATCCTGGACAGACACAGGAAAAAGCAAGGTCTCAATTGCAACTAGGGCAAGAGAAAGGGGATATCTCAATCACAACAGGGGTGAGAGAAAAGAATTAGTGTTAGTGGTTAGTCAAACTCGACAAGACATCGCATCTTGTGCCTACGTATCTCATCTGAACATGAGAATCAGAGTTGCCGTAGTTCGGCCAAACAACTCAAACATGGCTCACACAGGAAGTAAGCCACACAGACTTGACTTTGCACAAGGGCAAGTCAAGCACAACCTATCTTGCACAAGGGCAAGACTAAGCTAAACTTAAAGAGGCAAAGCAAACAGGCAAACACAATCACAGGAAGCACACACTATATGCATACAAGAGGCTCAAGCAAAAGGTTAGGCACTAGGGCCAACTGGAATAGGGTAAAAGGTGCTCTTAACCTTGCCATAGAGGGGCTAAGGTGAAGCAGATGAAAGGATGAAGTGAGGATGAGACCTCACAGCTCTTATCCCTGGCCTGGGAGAGCTCAAGACAAGAATGTGTGGGTTCAGAAAGTGGGAACCCTTCTACACATTTGATACTGACTCAACTGTGCAATTGCACAAGATCTTGGGTTCTTATCTGAAATGCATCAACACAGTGGTGTGAGCAAAGCAGATGACACACTGAATAGTGGGGGATAGATTGCATATCCCTACCTTCCACCAATTGCCTCTTCACTTAGGAGGTCTTTGACTCTATGCAAGGACAAAAGTAAACAGTCACAAACATTGCCTCTTAAGGAGGACTTCAGACAGTTGCCTGGCCAAGTAACAGGCCAGGTCTTCCAGACTACATGAAGACAAAGAGACATACCTCAATGCAAATTGCTTATACAAGCAAAGCAAAGCAAAAAGTTCACAAGGAACTAAGCAACTAAAGCACCTGAAACAGTCAAGCAGATGTTAGTATACAACTTCAAACAAAGTAAAAGGAAACAGAGGCCAACAGTCAATTAGAGGCACATGGATGTGCAAGGCACAAGGCTTAGGGCATGTGAGCCAAGCCACCTACAAAACACACAAGTTAGTCAATGATATTGGAGCAAGCTCAGTCAAATGAATTGGTCTTAATGGCCATTTGATGGTCAACCTGAAAACACAAGCTCAAAGGTGAGTAACAGGACCACTAGGGCAAGCCTAGGGTCAAAAGAGATTAAGAAAGTCAAAACAGCAAGGGGTAAGTATCCAAAATCATGTTCAAACAATTAGAAAACAAAACCAATTGGGTTCACATTCATATCAATCATCATCATCATTTCATGAACCATTTAGGTCAAAGTATGGCAAACAGAAGCTCATAGAAGTCAACAGAAAGACTTAACTCAAAAGCAATCTTAAACATTTCCAAAAATCACCAAATAAATCATGATCAATCACAACACATAGCATGGTAAGCATGTCAAATTTCATCCCATTTGGACAAGTGGGAAGCAGTCAATGAAAATCAGAAAGTCAAAGCAATTTTGAACATGCTCAATGAAGTCAACCAAACATGTATCAACTTAGAAAAATCATAAGTCAAGAATGGTGTATGATAAATGAATGGGGCTAAAACCATGGCAAAGATGAGGATGTCTAGTTATCTCATGTAAAATTTCATGTCCATCTAATAAAGTATGAGAATTTCACAAATGAAATGGGAACATGTGTCACACAAAGTCAACAATTGACTAGGCAGGGGAGAAAATCTCAATCAATTAGGAAATGCCACAAATAATTCCAAGAAAATTCACATGTAAACTAGACATACAATAGTAGGTTCATGCAAAATTTGGGATCAATTGGAGGTCAAGAAGCATGGCTATGAAAATCATGAAATTGCACATCAATGGTGTGACACAAATTGTCACACCCTAGTTCAAAAAATCATAACTCACAAACCGGCAATGATAAATTCACAAACTCTACACCAAAATCACCATGAATGTGTCTAGTTTAAGCACAAAAAATTTGGGAGCCATTGGATACATTCTCATCATTTCACAATTGATTTGGCAAGGTGTACAAAATTTGGTCACATGTCACAAACCCTAAGGCCATTTAAAAACCACCCATCCAAAAATTCTGGAAAAATAATGATAAAAAAGTAGAGATCATGATGAACACAACACAAAAAATCCCATTGAATTTGGATCAAAAATGAGCAAGTTATGAATTTTGGAAATTTGATGAAATAATTGAAGAAATAAGATGAAATGATGAAACAAGAATGGCATAAATGTAATTCCATGGTTCACTAACTTAAACGCTGCGTTTTGGCCAGTAAAATGAAATGATTTGATTGGCTCTGGGGCGCGGGTACAGTAACACGTGAGACAAAGGAAAATCCTGGAGAATGCATTGGAAGGCTAGGGTTTCTGCTACAGGAAACAACATTCATCCCTCTCAAATTCGACCCAACCAATTTTTCTCCAAAAAAAGCAATTGCATATACCAAAATGATCAGCAAACAACAAGCAATATGAATCCAACTATGTTTTTCACTAAAGCAAACTGGACAATAAGAAACAAACAAAACAAGTTTGAACCATCCATCTTCATTTCAACATAACTCGATCATTACTCAACCATTTTTAAAAACACAAACATTGTTAAGCTCAGCATGAGAAGACCTAACTAAAACATGTAATAGCTTAACAAAATAAGGAGGTCGAATCCTGACCAAATTTGATGAGCAGTCGCGGTACAGATGTGGTTTGTTGGTTTTGATGTGAAACAGATGCTCCCTTGTGCTCACAATGAGGAATAGTGAAGATGTCTTGGCTTGGAAAGGTTTGAAATGGCTTCACACCTGGACTGTCATGGAAGATGTCCCTTGTAGCAGTCAGGCAAGGGGCTCTTACAGTTGAAGAAAGGAGTTCAAAAGAGGTTCAACATGTTGCTTGGATGTAGAAAAAATCATGGCCAGACTCAGGTTTTGGAAGTTTGACTGATTGTTTGAAGAGGCAAGCAAAGTGAGGTTTTGAGTGAATGAGAGCCAAGGCTTTTGTTATGAGGGTTGGCTGCTGTTTGGCAATGATGAGAAATTGAGATGAACAAAATGCTATGGTTGCCAAGGCAGGATTTTAGTGCTTTTTGTTTTGGGACAGGAGAAATTGAAATGCAAGTAGCAAGGTGTGATTTTTGGAATGAGTGAATCAATGCAGTTCTTGTTGATTTGATGATGCTAGTGTGTTTTTGTTATGTGTTTGATGACTATCTCAAGCCAGGCCAGGTCAGGTTCATTGTGTGTTTGGATAGCTTTTGGACAGAAAATGCAAGTGAGATTTTTGTTTGAATGTATGAGGTCTGTTGGTCTGCTATGTCATGTTGGTTGGCAAGGCAGGGTGGGTTATTGGAAGTTTTGGACATAAGGAGTGAGATGCAAATAGCAAGGGTGAGTGCAGTCCTGTTATCAAGCAAGGCAAGGTTGGTCTATTTTGGTATTGTGGACAAGGTTTGGACAGAAAATGCACAAGCAAAGTGAGAGGCTTTTTTTTGAGTTTGGACAGGAAGGATTAAGATGCAAGTAGCAGGGTCAGTTGAGAGAGTGAGCCATGGCCTTGTTGGTTAGGTTGGCTGCTTCAAGAATGAAAAGGTGTGCTGTTGTCTACAAGTGGCAGGAAAATCATGCAGGATATGTGTCCAGCCAGCCTTAGTTTTGTTGTGTTGTATCTTTGATGCTTTTTGACAGCAAAAGAAATGCAAAGCAAGGGTTTTGGTTGGAAAAATGAGTGAAGGTTCTTTGTGGTATGCTGCTTTGACAGTCCCCTTCCCATCTCGGCCAAAATGGTTTTTGTGTGATGCTCCAATTGCTGCTACCAGTCAGCAAATTATGGCCTTGGTCTGCTACTGTCCTCAAAAGGACAGAAAATACATCCTAAGTCTGCTGCATGGTATGGAGGTATGGTTGTTCTTTTGGAAATGCAAGGCAAGTGAGCTTTTTGAATAAGAATGCATAATCAATTTGCCTTGGCCAAAATGTTTCTTTTTGTCATGCTGCCATCCTGCTACTGTCCCTAATATGACAGAAGATACCTCACCAAAAAAACTGTTGTTGAATCCTGCTTTTGGTGGCAAGGCAATGTCCTTCAATTGTGGTTTTTCATGCTGCCATTGCTGCTATCAGTGACAGAGAATTATGGACAATCCTGCTGCCTTCTGGTTCTAGGCATGGCTGTAGGATGAATTCCATGAAAACATGTACTTGCTCTCCATCTTTTTAAGCAAATAAGCATGGCCTCCTTGTACTATTGGTTATGGCTGCACAATTGTGGTTCTAAATTGACAGCAAAATCAGGTTTAAGTTTCTGTTTAGGAGTACAAAGTGTGGTATGGTGGATAGCATGGACAAGTATGGTGAAATTGTACCTTTCTTACAATTCAAGCAACCAAGTATGATTCACATGTGCTGCATATTTTGACTTTGCAAACACATTCTAAATGACATTTCTGAGCTTTCCCAATTGGCCAAATGTTGAAAATATGTTTATATCAAAAAGTCAACTCTTGGTCAAACTTACATTTAAATGAGAAAAGTCAAAATATGCCATTTTGATTGGTGAAGTTTTGGCACATGAAATTTATATTTTTGGAAAGAGGGGATCAAATGTGACTTGTAGGAAAAAAACCCCACCAAAATTGGCCAAACGGTTTGAGAGATATGGCCCTTTGAAGTTCAAGATTTTCTGAAATCGATTCGATCATAACTTGCCAACCACACATGGGAATTGAGAGTTCTTGGACTTTTTGGAAATGGGAGAACAAGATCTTCAACTTTCATGTTGGGCAAAAATTCATTTGAGGCTTGTATCATGATGCAAGTTGAGGATCAAGAAGTTTCCATTTTTGGCAGTTTTCAGTTACAGGCCCAGTTTCCATTTTGGGAAATTTTTGATCTGGCTTCAAATTCTTCCATGATGATGTATGATGACTATTTGGACATGAATGAACTCTCACAAACCAATTCCAATCATCCAATCACTGACTAAATGGACAGTTGACCAACAGTTGACTTTTAGGGTTTCAGACTGATTGTGCATTGACTGATGACTTCCAAACCCTAATTCCTTGAGAACTTGACTTCAAATGATGTCCCAAGTTGTATGAAATCTTGATTATTGATCATGGTGCCCAAATTCCACAAGAATGGCCACCATCCACTGCCTTGACTGACTGTTGACTTTCTTTGACTTTTGACTGTCTGTATATGAACTGATGATCTCCAAGCCTTCAACCCTTGCCTTGAACACTTCAAATGGACCTCCAAGTCATGTGATCTTGTTGGACAAACCCTAAGGCCTTGGCTCCTTGAGAAATGCACTTGCTTGCTTGGTTGACTGATCTCCTGATCAGTTTGACCTAATTCCTTGATTGGCTTGCACTTGAGGCAAAAGAGGCAATGCAATGCTATGCAATGGACCATGATATGCTATGACCTAATATGAAAATGTATGTACAATGATAGGTGCAAATTTGAGGTGCTACAGCTGCCCCTATTCAATCAACTGGGAACCCGAATGGATGAGAGCAACGGCTGTCAGACTTTCAGGGTAAACAGGGATTGAATACCAAGAACCGTAGAATTTGCACAATACAGGGGTCCACCAATGGAAACGTCCACTGGGATTTGATATTTATTGCTGGGTATATATTTTTTTGGTTTTCAAAAGGTATGGCCACATCCAGACATCACAACGATGACGAATGGGAATAGAAATCACAACTAGATGCCAACGGACAACTAGGAAAAACTCGACGTTTACCAAGACCAACGGAGAGGTAAGCAGACGCTATTGAATAACTGGGAGGGATACAACCATACGTCAACGGACGAAATGGGAAAAACTCATTGTTTACCAAGACCAACGGAGAGGTAAATCCACATGGGGACAGGTACATCTAGACGTCATAGGACGAATAGGAAAAACTCGACGTTTATCGACACCAACGGAGAGGAGGAATACTTCACTAGGGAAGAAGGACACAAACAAATCATCAACGGATGATCGGGAAAAACTCGACGTTTATCGAAACCAACGGAGAGGTAACTCTGCATGGACAGGGGTACAACTAGACATCATCGGATGGCTAGGAAAAACTCGACGTTTATCGACACCAACGGAGAGGAGAAAACCCTACTGGGGAGAGTGAACACAACCAAATCATCAACGGATGATTGGGAAAAACTCGACGTTTATCGACACCAACGGAGAGGAGGATACTTCACTGGGGAGAGTGAACACTGTAGCACCTCAAATTTGCACCTATCATTGTACATACATTCTCATATTAGGTCATAGCATTAACATAGTCCACTGCATAACATTGCATTGTCCCCTTTGCCCAAGTGCAAGCCATTCAGAAGAATTAGGTCAAACTGGTCAGGAGATCAGGTCAAACAAGCAAGCATGTGCCATTTCCATTGAGACAAAGCCCTAGGGTTGGTTTATCAAGTTCATATGGTCTAAGGATCATTTTGAAGTGATTTGGCCAAGGATTGGATGATTAAAGCTCAACAGTCAAGCTGAATTTCTTCAGAAACCCTAGAAAGTCAATTGTGGTCAACTGTCCCAAAGAAGGTCATTTGTCATTATAAATACTTATCTGGAAGAAGAAATCATTTCGTTCTTTTCTCGAATTAATCTTGGAAAGTCAGGCTGGGTTGGATGATCCTGGTTGATTACTGAAGAGTTGATTTGGTTGTGGAAATTTAATCGTGGTCGCATTGAGCCCATTCATTTCTTTTTGTTAAGCCCATAATTTTAGCCCATTAACCATTTTCCAAATTTATCCATTTTCTAAACATCCATTCAATATCCACATTTGTCCATATTTCATCTTGATAGACCATTTTCAATAGCCCATTAACCATTTTCCAAATAATTCCATTTTATTATCCAAATCATAATCCATAATCCATTTAGTTTGATTTTAACACAATCCAATTTAACCATGATCCATTTTTTTTATATATCCATCTCTTTTATCTCACAAAATCCAATTAATCCATGTTAACCCATATCCATTTCTTTTATCTCACAAAATCCAATTAATCCATATTAAACAAGTTATCCATCTCTTTTATCTCACCATGTCTTTTATCCTTTTTTCTAATAAAACAAAAAGAACCAAGCTGTAGCTACAATGAAAACAAATGTGAGTCACGCGAGCTGCAAGCAAAATTGAAAACGCACAGCAAAAGAAGGTGGTAGCTCATTCACAAACCGACAAAAACAACACAGTACAACACAGCAGCTGCATAGCCATAACCGCACAACAAATTCTGCACAAAAAAGAAAAAACTCACAATCCAGTAACAATTCTAACAAACTTTTCCAGATTTTTCTCCAACCGTAACCTCCATCGCCATTCAACCAATTCTTCTTCTCTAAACACAACCTGCAAAATTCAGAAAAAGGAACTTCCACAACTCCTCCATATTCAACCGAATATAACACCTTCAATCCTCCTCTCAACCAAAGATCCATAACCATTTCTTCCACGGAATTCCGATAAAAACCATTCGACCCCTTTCCAAAAAGCCTGTAACAGAAAAACAGTGAACCGGCAAAAAGCCTCGCGCCTCCACCGAAACACAACCGTAACAAGCTACTCTCCACCCTAACAAACACCGAACTCCACTAACATTCTCAACAATCTCTCAAATCTCTGAACCTCTCTCCCGAATTCCAGATTCATCTTCCAATCTTCAGCAACCGAAACCGTCATCTTCAATTCACGCCTCCACTGAAACCATATCGAATCACGATTCAGGACGACAGAACAGAAGCAGAACGGAGGAGAAGAAGAATCGAGAAATCAGAGGAAAGAGAGGAGCGTACCGATTCTCATCAAGGTGCCATTCATCATCTTCAATCCCTGGTTGAACCACACCAATTCCACAAATCGGAAAAGACTGAGCAAATCACGAGAAAACAAATCGTAGCAGAAGAGAGAGGGAGCAAAATCGAAGGTTCGCCGGTGGATTCGTCGCCGTCATCGCCGGATTGTGCTTTAACATCTCTCTGTGGTTGAGTGGAGGAGGTCGCCTTCGGTTATGGATAAGAGAGTTTAACGCGAAGTTGGTTTGGGGAGCATTTGCCGTTTCAGTTCATCGTCGCCGACGACTTAGGCCGACGTGGTAAGGTCTTTGCCGCTGCGACCTAGTTCCTTTTCTTTTTTTTGTTGGACCATCAGCATAAGACAAGCAGGAGAACGGAGTCTCCGTTTTGATCCTCCCTGTGCCAACCATCGGATTTGGGCCTTTAGCCTCAGAGTGAGCCCAAAGCGAACTCTGGTTCGCTCACCCCCTCACGTATGGGCTTATACGCCCAATCCAAGCCTACACCCCCATTCAAGGCCTATATTCAATTACAGGTTTCTCTTTCTGTTATGGTTTGCTGATTGTTTTTTCTATTAGTAGATTAATTAGAAATTCTAGGAATTTTAGAAATCGATTAGTTTAGGAAATTAGGTTTATTAGAAATAATAGGTTAATTAGATTTAGATAGATTTTTTTTTGAAATATTAACTTTGATTAAAATTTGGATTAAAAGATACGTCAATTAGTGTAGTAGACTTTTAGAAATATTAGAATTAATTGATATTAGCTTAATGTTGAAATTCTAGATAATTAGGATTCTTAGTTTAGTTAGAAATATTAGAATAGTATAGAATCTAATTGACTTTAAGTAGAACTTACTCTCGTAAATAGAAATTTAATTCAATATTATTCCCTAACTGTGAAATGACCATTCTACCCCTAGGCTTAGAAATAATTCAATCTTGCATGCTCCCTTAATTTTAGGACATGTTAGTACTTGATTAAATGAGTCTCATATGGAGTATCAGCTTCTGTCCTGGTTTTTTTCCCTCTTTTGACCCTAGGCCTTGTCCTAGTGGTCTGTGCTCTCACATTTGAGTTTTGTTTCAGGTTAGAAGCACATGTGCTTAAGCTTGATGATGATTGTCCAATGGGAATTGACTGTTTATTTGTGTATGACTAATTTGAATTTGTTTTGTAGGGTTGACCTTTGAGTATGAGCTTATGGCTTGCACCTTCGTGCATTGTGATTATGTCTGATTGTACAACTTAACTATTGACTTCTGCTGTTTACTGTTGTTTGTCTGTGTACTGATCTGTTTGACTATTTCAGGTACCCTTAGTTGCTTAAGTTCTTTGAACTTGCTTTGCTTTGCTATTTAGCAACTTGCTTGAGGTATAATTCCTTTTTCTTCATGTAGTCTGGAAGACCTGGCCTGTTACTTGGCCAGGCAACTGTCTGAAGTCCTCCTTAAGAGGCAATGCTTGTGTATGCTTAATTTGTCCCTGTACATATTGAAAGTCCTTCAAAAAAGGCAATTGGTGGAAGGTAGGGATATGCAATCTATCCCCCACTACTCTTGTTGTGTCATCCCTCTGCTCACACTGCCGTGTGTTGATGCATTGGGATACAAACCCAAGATCTTGTACAAAGTGTACAGTGTCAGAGTCTTCGAGTATAGAAGGGTTCCCACTTTCTGGACCCATGCTCATTTGTCTATTTGATGCTCTCCCTGATTAGGGATAGAAGCAATGAGGCACACCCCTCATCTCCTATTCATCTGCTTCACCTTAGCCTCTCAATGGCAAGGTTAAGAGCAACACTTACCCTATTCCAGTTGGCCCTAGTGCCTAACCTTTTGCTTGAGCCTCTTGTATGCATATAGAGTGTGCTTTTTGTGATTGCTTGTTTGCTTTGCCTCTTTAGGTTTAGTTTAGACTTGCCCTTGTGCAAGGTAGGTTGTGCTTGACTTGCTTCCTGTGCAAGTCAAGTCTGTGTGGCTTAACCCTTGTGTGAGCCATACTTAGAGCTGTTCAGCCGAACTACGGCAACTCTGATTCTCATGTTCAGATGAGATACGTAGGCACGAGACGCGATGTCTTGCCGAGTTTGACTAACCGCTAACATCTAATTCTTTTCTCTCACCCCAGTTGTGATTGAGATATCCCTTTTCTCTTGCCCTAGTTGCAATCGAGACTTTGCTTTTTCCTGTGTCTGTTCAGGATAGGTTGGCCCTCGTGCCATTTAGCTAGAAACCTTAACTTAGGGTTGACTTTTGCATGACAACATCTAGGCTCGAGTCGTAGTCTCCCTAGAGTTGTGTCTCCCTCTGTTATCTGGTTAGGCTAGATCCTTGTCCCTGCGTAGGGGAACTACATCGCCCTGATCTTCACACCAGATGAAGTATGTAGGCAGGAGATTGAGCTGATCTCTCCGGGCGCCCTTTTTCTTTTTGTGTGTGTTGTTTGACCTTTGCTAGGCTCGAGTCCCCGTACTCCTTAGCATTTGCTGTCTGTCTGTTTGTGTGTGTTTGACAGTTGTAGGCTGAGTCCCAGACTCCCTATCTATCCGTTGTGTGTGTTCTGGTTGGATGTCAATGTAAGTCCAGTGATTGGCATTTGGGCTCCACGTTTGCCTCTTTGCGTGTGTTTAGGTTCGGATGCCGACATAAGTCCAGTGATTGGCAGTCGGGCTCCACGTTTGCCTGTGTTTTGTTTTGTTTGCGTGCGTGTCAGCCGAGCTACGAATGCTCTGATTCTTCTCTCGTCCGAGAAGATACGTATGCATAGGATATGATATCCTAGCGAGCATGTGTCGTTTCCCCAGTCCGAACTACTTGGACTCTGATGTCTATGTCTGATAGACTAAGTAGGCCCAGGATGCGACATCCTGCCGAGTCAGTTTCAGTCAGTCTCTTTCGTTTCTTTCAGCCAGTGTGTGTGTGCGTGAGCAGTGTTTTAGCAACCATTTTCCTTCCTTTTGTGCGTGGATCCCGTAGAGTACTACGGATGCGTAGGGTGCCTAACACCTTCCCTTCGCATAACCGACTCCCGAACCCATCCTCTTTGGTCGCGAGACCATGTCTTTTCTTAGGTTTACTTCGAGCATTTCCTTTCCCTCTTTTGGGATAAATAACGCACGGTGGCGGCTCTGTTGTTTCTTTCTTTTCCCGCCGGTTTTTCGCGCGATGCGCCAGCTGGCGACTCTGCTGGGGATATAGAGAAGTTGACCTGTGCTGGTCCATCTTCCCTGAGCGAGTCTCTCCTAGCGCTCTCTAGGATTAGGGTTTTGGTTGCTTTCTGCTTGTTGTATTTTATTGCATTCATTGTATATATGTACATTTATTGTTTGCATTGATTGTGTGCATTGATGTTTGCATTCATATTCTTTATTCATTACTGGCTGGTTGTCTGTTTTTCTTTGTGGGGTGGGAGTCCGTGAGATGAGTTCTATACCCGAACTCGAGTGCACTCTAGGATAGGAGAATGGCATAGTCTCGTTGACTGGTGTGGAGTAGTCCTTAGCCAGTTGACTTGCAAGACCATTCACTTGGTGGAGGTCATGTTGAACTAATAATGTCACACAAGTTATTTGTGGTTAGGCATTATTCTTTCAATCATGTGCCGCAGAAGCCAAGGACCTTAGCTTGCCAAACCCATCTTGGCCTATTTTTAGGACCGTAGTGCGGAGGTCGTTCAGATGTCAGTTCTGATACGACTGTTACGCGATACTACACTCATAAGAGTTTCTCTTGAGAATATTCTTGGAATGCGAGTATTCGTTCCTCCGATAATATTCGAGAGATGGAACGATGATTATGGGAACCTCTGATAGAACATGTCTGGCAGGTCTAAACCCTAGTACACTCCCTTTGGGTGGTTCTTAACCGAGACTCCATGCTCGTGACTCTCAACAAACCCATGATTCGTGGTTGAGTCGTTCAAACATTGTTAATATCAATGGATCCCGGATCAGGTGTAAAACCTAAGTCCACCAAAGCGGCTGGTTGATATTAAGAATGTCTGAACCGGTTCATGTACCGTTAATATCAATGGAACTTGGGTGTCGATAAGGTGAAAACCTAAATCCACCAAAATGGATGATTGATATTAGGGATACAATGAGCTTTCCCACGACCTTTGTTTGGCATGCTTTGCTTGATCCTTGAGTGTGTTTGTTGCATTCATGCATTCATGCATTCATCTGCATCCATATCATCAGAAGAAAAAGAAAATTTTCAAGGAACTCAAAGGAGTTTATTTGCAAAAAATTTCAAAACATGAAAAAACCGGGAAAATTTTTTCACCTGATGTATCTGATGAGATATTCTCATATATGATCAAAATGCCAAATATTTCAAAGTTTGCAAATAAAACCCTCAAGTTCCTTTGAAATAAAAACAAGCATATGCATAAACACTTCATGCATCATTTGCATCAGCAGGTTCTGTTCCGGTCTCCCGTCCTGTGGTCTGACCCTGCGATCTTCATTTATTTTGAAGACGCACTTTGCCGGTATTATACTAGAGCCATCTCTACCAGATTGAGGGATCATCCTGAGCAAGAGAATTGTGAACTCGGAGAGATATTTACCAGACTTTGTACTGTTGATGGATTTATTCCTGGTTAACCGATCCCGGGCTGGCATTGACTACTGTTCTGGGGCATGCAATGAGCAAGGTCTGTTCAAGAGTGGAGGATTCATCCATGACGATCAACTTGAAGAAGAGGATGTTGCTATCTTGGAAGAGGACGCAGAGGACTTGAACAATTTCATCATTCCTGGTGGTGTCTGCCACAATTGGGTCACTGTGGGCTTTCCTACAGCTGTTCATAAGTCTCTGTAATAATCACTTTGTTTAAAAACCCTTCTCCCATGCCAAAAGGAGAAGTGATGGCATTATTGGCAACATTTTGTGCAATGATATTTTCATTCAAATAAATTCATGTTAAACATTTGTTTTTCCAATTGTTTTCCCTTTTCGCTTTTTGCATGAAATGGGTGATCACAAAAAACCTAAAAAAAAAAAAAAAACAAGAATAAAAGCAATCTTTTCATCTGCATAACGATTGTCTTGTTTGATTTTCAAAAAGCTTTTCATATCAAAATCATTATGCAGGTTGTTTCTCAAACCCATTGAACATAATGATCGGACGTCATCTCCCAATTTTGAATTCCCTGTATTCGAAGCGGACGAAGATGATGTTGAAGGGATTCCCGACGAGATTTCCCGACTTCTTGAGCAAGGAAAGAAGATCACTCAGCTGCATCTCGAGAATCAGCAGAACAGCCAACTGGGGCATCATCAAAAAAATCAAAATCAAAAAAAAAAAAAAAAAAAAGGGAGAGTAAAAAAGAAAAAAAGAAAGAGGAGGGTGCAAAAACCAAATCAAAAGAAAGAAAAAGAAAGAAAAAAACAAAAGAAAAATAGCACCCTCAAAGTCCCAAGTTGGCTGATGCTGAATTCGATCGAAAGGAAAAGATCAACTGCCATGTGTCATGGTCAGTCGTATCAGCAGAGAGTGAAAAAGCATTCAACAAGAAGGTCAAGCCTCGTGTGTTCCGAGAAGGTGACCTTGGGCTCAAGAAAGTCTTGTCTTTCGTGCCCGATTCCAGGGGCGAGTGAACTCTAAGCTAAGAACGTCCATACGTTTTCAAAAGAGCCTCTTCAGGCAGTGTTCGACACTTACAACAATGGATAAAGAAGTTCACTCGTCCTGTGAATCCAGATGCAGTGAAGAAATACTTCGCCTAAAACAAAAAAAAAATAGAAAAGCTCGCTAAGTCGAACACCCCAAAGGGCGACTTAGGCAAAAAGGAGCGTCTCGGTGGATTGAAAACCCGAAAGGGCGATCCAGGCAAAAGTTAGAGACATTGAAAAAAAAAAGAATTTGCATCCCGCTAGATTGATCACCTCACACTGGGGCAATCTAGGCAAAAATTAGGGATTTGGCAAGTAACTGCATCTTGACAAGACTGTGCTGTACATCTGTCATCCGTCAGGGATTCTCGATTCGTTGTCGACTGAAGCTCTGAATACATCGAAAATTCAGAATGGTAGAGGAAAGGTCATTATGTTCAATGTAGCCCTCTCCAATATACATCACCGATTTCCAACTTGTACAGATCTATGGAGTCTCGCCCTTTGCAGACTACCATTCCATCACATCAATTTGAGCTTTTATCCAATTATTTGCATTCTTGTTTGTTTCAACTCAACAGATGTTTTGCATGTTTTAATTGATAAAGTATCATTGTTTTCAAAATAAACAAAAATTTTCACAAAATTGTTCTTAAACAAAGTGAACCGTCACAATGATGGAAGGATACTTAGGAGACCCGCAGTGCTCTCCCGAGGGTGGTATGATTACCAACAGGTAAGACAATTGATCGTATCTCGAGCATGACTGTATCTTTGTCCTGCAGAACCTCGTATGGTCTCTCCTCAGTGAATCTGCCCGATGCAGTGTTGTTTGAAGTTGTTTATCTTCATGTTCCCGGCAGTACAACATTCTTCCTCCAAGTCCCTGTTAGCTCTATTGTGGGGCATCCCCAGTAGAGTGCTGTTTGAGCCCTATCGTGGGGCATCCCCAGCAAGTTTGCTGTTTCGGACATTATTGTGGGGCAGCTCCCCTAGCAGAGTGTTTATTGGGGACTTCAACTTTCGCCTCTCCAGCAGATTAGTCTTCCTCTCTCCCCCAATGTGGGTTGTTTTTCTTTGAAGATTCAGTATTTGGTAGATCGACATCCCAGTACTATGTCATGCCCTCAGATGGATCCCCAACGGAGTTGTTGGCATGATGAGCCTTATCTATGCCTATCTATCCTCATCAGAGATCTGGTTGCTTCTTGGTATCCCTGATTTCCAGCACAAGTTGTTGTGGCCGGTACGCCCGTATGTTGAACTCTTTTCTCCGGTTGTGACCGACGATCCCTCCGGAAGCCTCTTGTGGCCTTCCTCCCGTGCAGGATAAGTGTTCCCTGATATCCCAGTCCCCAGTGGATTTTCTTTGCTCTTTGGTGACTTTGGTTTTCTCTCCGGACGATTGGTTCCCGGATCTGCGTGTTGAGCATGTCTGTTTGTCAACATTCATCATACATTCATCATGCATAATGCATACATGCATAATCATAGCATTTGGATACTCATGTTGCAGCTGTTGCCGGGTATCTGTAGTTTGTTACCTCCTGCTATTTGGTAATACAGAATCTCTCCAGTAGATTTTCCTTAAGCAGATATGGGTATGTCTGATCTCTCCATGTAGAGTCTACCCCTTAAGCAGAAAGTGTCTATCCTTTCCTGCCATTTCCCCACTGAGATACATCCTCGTGGATGACGGTTGCTTCCGTTCCCTCCCTACACGGGATGGGTTTTCCCTATTGAGCTCTTTCCTCATTAGGATGAGTCTTGTTTCAGTCTGCCTTTTTGGATCAATCCTAAATTGGATCCCCGTTGACTGTTTCTTGTGCTTCCCTGGGGCATAGATGAATAGTTGCTCACTAACCGGCACTCATTCATCTTATCCTCAGCGGAATTTGTTGGCTTCTACCTACAAACCGGTAGCTGTAAGTCCTTTCTTTACGGTCTTCTACCCACTAGCTGGTAGTTGTAAATCCTTTTTTCTCACTCTGTCCCTCAGCAGATCGGTTGGCCTCTACCTACAAACCGGTAGTTGTAAGTCCTATCTTTGTGGTTTTCTACCCACTAGCTGGTAGTTGTAAAATCCCACATTCCTCCCCTTGTTGGAGTTGACCCTTTGCGCTCATCCCGATGATGACTGGTCACTTTTCCGTGGCCTCTACCTACAAACCGGTAGTTGTAAGTCCTATCTTTGTGGTTTTCTACCCACTAGCTGGTAGTTGTAAAATCCCACATTCCTCCCCTTGTTGGAGTTGACCCTTTGCGCTCATCCCGATGATGACTGGTCACTTTTCCGTGGCCTCTACCTACAAACCGGTAGTTGTAAGTCCTATCTTTGTGGTTTTCTACCCACTAGCTGGTAGTTGTAAAATCCCACATTCCTCCCCTTGTTGGAGTTGACCCTTTGCGCTCATCCCGATGATGACTGGTCACTTTTCCGTGGCCTCTACCTACAAACCGGTAGTTGTAAGTCCTATCTTTGTGGTTTTCTACCCACTAGCTGGTAGTTGTAAAATCCCACATTCCTCCCCTTGTTGGAGTTGACCCTTTGCGCTCATCCCGATGATGACTGGTCACTTTTCCGTGGCCTCTACCTACAAACCGGTAGTTGTAAGTCCTATCTTTGTGGTTTTCTACCCACTAGCTGGTAGTTGTAAAATCCCACATTCCTCCCCTTGTTGGAGTTGACCCTTTGCGCTCATCCCGATGATGACTGGTCACTTTTCCGTGGCCTCTACCTACAAACCGGTAGTTGTAAGTCCTATCTTTGTGGTTTTCTACCCACTAGCTGGTAGTTGTAAAATCCCACATTCCTCCCCTTGTTGGAGTTGACCCTTTGCGCTCATCCCGATGATGACTGGTCACTTTTCCGTGGCCTCTACCTACAAACCGGTAGTTGTAAGTCCTATCTTTGTGGTTTTCTACCCACTAGCTGGTAGTTGTAAAATCCCACATTCCTCCCCTTGTTGGAGTTGACCCTTTGCGCTCATCCCGATGATGACTGGTCACTTTTCCGTGGCCTCTACCTACAAACCGGTAGTTGTAAGTCCTATCTTTGTGGTTTTCTACCCACTAGCTGGTAGTTGTAAAATCCCACTTCCCTCCCCTTGTTGGAGTTAACCCTTTGTGCTCATCCCGATGATGACTGGTTACTTTTCCGCGGTTTTCTGCCTACAAACCGGTAGATGTAATCCCCTCTTTGTGGTATTAATGGTCTTGTCCCCTTTGGATACTTGCCTTGATCAAGCAGTATTGTCCCCATTGGGTCTTCACTTTCTTTTTGGATACTTGCTCCAAGTTAGCAACTTTATCCTCACCTGATTGGTCATCTTTTGCATACCTAATCTGGTACCCAGAGGCCTTTCTTTTCGGTCGATTACTCATTTAACAACCTACAACCCGGTTATGGATAATCTTCCATGCGAGTGTATTATCTACGTTTTGACGGCTATAGATAATATGTCTCATGCGCTCTTGGGTCGAAGTCGTCCTCCCCAGCAGAGTAAGATTCGTATTCCTTGTGGAATCGAATGTCCATCCTTTAACAAGACTGCTTTTCTAGCCCTCTTCAGGATGTTAAGTGTTTGAAACACAAACCAATTCACGCTTTGGCACTCAGGCCAACTTTGCCGGTATTCAGACCGAAGGAGTTTCCGACGTTCAGGTCGATGTACTCATGGCACTCAGGCCAATTTTCCGGTATTCAGACCGAAGAAGTTTCCGACGATCAGGTCGATGCACTTATGTTTTTCCGGTCTTCAGACCGAAGAAGTTTCCGACGATCAGATCGATGTACTTATGGCATTCAAACCAATTCACGCTTTGGTCGGTCACCCGTTTCATACCTACAACCCGGTATCCATGGTTTTCCTTCCTGTTTGCTCGTGACCTTGATCCCCGAGTGGAGCGGGTTTCACGAAATATTTCTCCAGCAGAGTTCATCCCACCAGTGGATTGGACAGGTTTCAGTAGCAGGTCGATACCTGCATCCCCAGCTGAGTTGTTTTTACTTGTGTTGTGTGGGTCGTCCCCGGCGAAGTAACAGTTATTCCCCAAAGCAGAGTTTATTGTATCTGAGGTTTGTATGAGCCTTATCCCCAGAAGAGTTACCTGGATTATCTTCCCCAGCGGAGCATTTATTTCCCCAAGCGGAATTTTTGGTGGGTTGATTGGGCCACCCCCAGCAGGTTTCCCTTTGTTTTCCCCTAGCAAAGTTGCTTTATTACTCCCCAGCGAGCTGCCTTGTCTTCCCCTAGTGGATTTGTATTGACGGCTCCCCAGCAGTCGTGTTGTTTCCCCCAGTGGATTCATCTTGAAGATTCCTCAACACAGTCGTCCTGTGTATCTCTCCCCGCAGAGTTTCTCATCATATTGCATTGCATATAGTAATCATTGCATCCTCAAAACTGCGTAGCATTTCCATCCATATGGAGCATTACGCCATGGAAATATTCAAACATATGCATTCATGTGTTCGAAACCACATCAGACCGTATTCCCCGGCAAAGGCGGATCATATTTGTTCAACATCAGCACAAGTCTGCTACAGTTGCTTTGACAGCATTCAGAATTGATTATCCCCACAGAGGTTTATTTCCTCACCCGATGGTGACAGAGGTTTATTTCCTCACCCGATGGTGACAGATAGTTTGTTTCTCCCCAGTGAGATCCTCCAGCAAGTGATCAGTCTTGCTTTGACATATCAGATGCTATTCTTGTGATACCAGTAAGTGTCGTGTCAGCACCCGCGTGTGTCTGGTCATTTTTTTGGTGTCGGTAAACGCCATTGCTTCGGTGTCGGTAAACATCGAGTCTCATCCAGTCATCGGTAAATGTCTGGTCATTTTTTGGTGTCGGTAAACATCATCTTTCGATGTCGGTAAACATCGAGTCTCACCCAGTCATCGGTAAATGTCTGGTCATTTTTTTTGGTTTCGGTAAACACCATTGTTTCGGTGTCGGTAAACATCGAGTCTCACCCAGTCATCGGTAAATGTCTGGTCATTTTTGGTGTCGGTAAACGCCATTGCTTCGGTGTCGGTAAACATCGAGTCCTCTTTTCAGTCATCGGTAAATGTCTGATAAATCCCCAACAGAAATCCCCAGTAGAGTCATCTGTAAATGTCCTACCTGGTTCCCAGTTGCAAATATTTTGTTTGTCTCTCACCAATAAATTTCTCATCCCAGTCATCGGTAAATGTCTGGTCATTCTTTTTGATGTCGGTAAACATCATCTTTCGATGTCGGTAAACATCGTGTTTCATCCCAGTCATCAGTAAATGTCTGGTCATTCTTTGTTCTTTTGTCAATAAAATCAAAACCCCCAAAAGTCGTCGGTAAACGTCTTGTCTGGTGTCACCACAAAGATTTTGTTCCTCCCCAAGCGGAGATGCCATCGGTAAATGGCCCAGTTTTCTTCGATATCGGTAAATATCGAATTTTCAGTTGCAGCAGCCATCGGTAAATGGTCTTGCTAAGTTGACATCGGTAAATGTCAAGTTTCTTTGAAGCCACCATCGGTAAATGGTCTTGCTTCCTTTCTACATCGAATTGTTTCCCAGCAGCCATCGGTAAATGGTCTGGCTGAAGTTGATATCGGTAAATATCAAAGTCCCAGTTTTAACCATCGGTAAATGGTTCAGATTTTCAGAAATTTTGTTTTCCCTAGCCGCCATCGGTAAATGGTCGTGCTGAAGTTGATATCGGTAAATATCAAGTTTTAACCATCGGTAAATGGTTTTGTTTTTCTGAAGTTTGTTTTCCCCAGCCGCCATCGGTAAATGGTCTTGCTGAAGTTGATATCGGTAAATATCAAGGTTCCAGTTTCCAACCATCGGTAAATGGTTTTGCTTTTCTGAAGCTGTCATGCAGTTTGTCATCGGTAAATGACGTGGTTCTCATGTATCATCCGGTCGGTGCAAATTTCTACGGTTCTTTTGTATTCAATCCATGTTTACCCTGAAAGTCTGACAGCCATTGCTATCATCCGTTCGGGTTCCCAGTTGATTGAATAGGGGCAGCTGTAGCACCTCAAATTTGCACCTATCATTGTACATACATTCTCATATTAGGTCATAGCATTAACATAGTCCACTGCATAACATTGCATTGTCCCCTTTGCCCAAGTGCAAGCCATTCAGAAGAATTAGGTCAAACTGGTCAGGAGATCAGGTCAAACAAGCAAGCATGTGCCATTTCCATTGAGACAAAGCCCTAGGGTTGGTTTATCAAGTTCATATGGTCTAAGGATCATTTTGAAGTGATTTGGCCAAGGATTGGATGATTAAAGCTCAACAGTCAAGCTGAATTTCTTCAGAAACCCTAGAAAGTCAATTGTGGTCAACTGTCCCAAAGAAGGTCATTTGTCATTATAAATACTTATCTGGAAGAAGAAATCATTTCGTTCTTTTCTCGAATTAATCTTGGAAAGTCAGGCTGGGTTGGATGATCCTGGTTGATTACTGAAGAGTTGATTTGGTTGTGGAAATTTAATCGTGGTCGCATTGAGCCCATTCATTTCTTTTTGTTAAGCCCATAATTTTAGCCCATTAACCATTTTCCAAATTTATCCATTTTCTAAACATCCATTCAATATCCACATTTGTCCATATTTCATCTTGATAGACCATTTTCAATAGCCCATTAACCATTTTCCAAATAATTCCATTTTATTATCCAAATCATAATCCATAATCCATTTAGTTTGATTTTAACACAATCCAATTTAACCATGATCCATTTTTTTTATATATCCATCTCTTTTATCTCACAAAATCCAATTAATCCATGTTAACCCATATCCATTTCTTTTATCTCACAAAATCCAATTAATCCATATTAAACAAGTTATCCATCTCTTTTATCTCACCATGTCTTTTATCCTTTTTTCTAATAAAACAAAAAGAACCAAGCTGTAGCTACAATGAAAACAAATGTGAGTCACGCGAGCTGCAAGCAAAATTGAAAACGCACAGCAAAAGAAGGTGGTAGCTCATTCACAAACCGACAAAAACAACACAGTACAACACAGCAGCTGCATAGCCATAACCGCACAACAAATTCTGCACAAAAAAGAAAAAACTCACAATCCAGTAACAATTCTAACAAACTTTTCCAGATTTTTCTCCAACCGTAACCTCCATCGCCATTCAACCAATTCTTCTTCTCTAAACACAACCTGCAAAATTCAGAAAAAGGAACTTCCACAACTCCTCCATATTCAACCGAATATAACACCTTCAATCCTCCTCTCAACCAAAGATCCATAACCATTTCTTCCACGGAATTCCGATAAAAACCATTCGACCCCTTTCCAAAAAGCCTGTAACAGAAAAACAGTGAACCGGCAAAAAGCCTCGCGCCTCCACCGAAACACAACCGTAACAAGCTACTCTCCACCCTAACAAACACCGAACTCCACTAACATTCTCAACAATCTCTCAAATCTCTGAACCTCTCTCCCGAATTCCAGATTCATCTTCCAATCTTCAGCAACCGAAACCGTCATCTTCAATTCACGCCTCCACTGAAACCATATCGAATCACGATTCAGGACGACAGAACAGAAGCAGAACGGAGGAGAAGAAGAATCGAGAAATCAGAGGAAAGAGAGGAGCGTACCGATTCTCATCAAGGTGCCATTCATCATCTTCAATCCCTGGTTGAACCACACCAATTCCACAAATCGGAAAAGACTGAGCAAATCACGAGAAAACAAATCGTAGCAGAAGAGAGAGGGAGCAAAATCGAAGGTTCGCCGGTGGATTCGTCGCCGTCATCGCCGGATTGTGCTTTAACATCTCTCTGTGGTTGAGTGGAGGAGGTCGCCTTCGGTTATGGATAAGAGAGTTTAACGCGAAGTTGGTTTGGGGAGCATTTGCCGTTTCAGTTCATCGTCGCCGACGACTTAGGCCGACGTGGTAAGGTCTTTGCCGCTGCGACCTAGTTCCTTTTCTTTTTTTTGTTGGACCATCAGCATAAGACAAGCAGGAGAACGGAGTCTCCGTTTTGATCCTCCCTGTGCCAACCATCGGATTTGGGCCTTTAGCCTCAGAGTGAGCCCAAAGCGAACTCTGGTTCGCTCACCCCCTCACGTATGGGCTTATACGCCCAATCCAAGCCTACACCCCCATTCAAGGCCTATATTCAATTACAGGTTTCTCTTTCTGTTATGGTTTGCTGATTGTTTTTTCTATTAGTAGATTAATTAGAAATTCTAGGAATTTTAGAAATCGATTAGTTTAGGAAATTAGGTTTATTAGAAATAATAGGTTAATTAGATTTAGATAGATTTTTTTTTTGAAATATTAACTTTGATTAAAATTTGGATTAAAAGATACGTCAATTAGTGTAGTAGACTTTTAGAAATATTAGAATTAATTGATATTAGCTTAATGTTGAAATTCTAGATAATTAGGATTCTTAGTTTAGTTAGAAATATTAGAATAGTATAGAATCTAATTGACTTTAAGTAGAACTTACTCTCGTAAATAGAAATTTAATTCAATATTATTCCCTAACTGTGAAATGACCATTCTACCCCTAGGCTTAGAAATAATTCAATCTTGCATGCTCCCTTAATTTTAGGACATGTTAGTACTTGATTAAATGAGTCTCATATGGAGTATCAGCTTCTGTCCTGGTTTTTTTCCCTCTTTTGACCCTAGGCCTTGTCCTAGTGGTCTGTGCTCTCACATTTGAGTTTTGTTTCAGGTTAGAAGCACATGTGCTTAAGCTTGATGATGATTGTCCAATGGGAATTGACTGTTTGTTTGTGTATGACTAATTTGAATTTGTTTTGTAGGGTTGACCTTTGAGTATGAGCTTATGGCTTGCACCTTCGTGCATTGTGATTATGTCTGATTGTACAACTTAACTATTGACTTCTGCTGTTTACTGTTGTTTGTCTGTGTACTGATCTGTTTGACTATTTCAGGTACCCTTAGTTGCTTAAGTTCTTTGAACTTGCTTTGCTTTGCTATTTAGCAACTTGCTTGAGGTATAATTCCTTTTTCTTCATGTAGTCTGGAAGACCTGGCCTGTTACTTGGCCAGGCAACTGTCTGAAGTCCTCCTTAAGAGGCAATGCTTGTGTATGCTTAATTTGTCCCTGTACATATTGAAAGTCCTTCAAAAAAGGCAATTGGTGGAAGGTAGGGATATGCAATCTATCCCCCACTACTCTTGTTGTGTCATCCCTCTGCTCACACTGCCGTGTGTTGATGCATTGGGATACAAACCCAAGATCTTGTACAAAGTGTACAGTGTCAGAGTCTTCGAGTATAGAAGGGTTCCCACTTTCTGGACCCATGCTCATTTGTCTATTTGATGCTCTCCCTGATTAGGGATAGAAGCAATGAGGCACACCCCTCATCTCCTATTCATCTGCTTCACCTTAGCCTCTCAATGGCAAGGTTAAGAGCAACACTTACCCTATTCCAGTTGGCCCTAGTGCCTAACCTTTTGCTTGAGCCTCTTGTATGCATATAGAGTGTGCTTTTTGTGATTGCTTGTTTGCTTTGCCTCTTTAGGTTTAGTTTAGACTTGCCCTTGTGCAAGGTAGGTTGTGCTTGACTTGCTTCCTGTGCAAGTCAAGTCTGTGTGGCTTAACCCTTGTGTGAGCCATACTTAGAGCTGTTCAGCCGAACTACGGCAACTCTGATTCTCATGTTCAGATGAGATACGTAGGCACGAGACGCGATGTCTTGCCGAGTTTGACTAACCGCTAACATCTAATTCTTTTCTCTCACCCCTGTTGTGATTGAGATATCCCTTTTCTCTTGCCCTAGTTGCAATCGAGACTTTGCTTTTTCCTGTGTCTGTTCAGGATAGGTTGGCCCTCGTGCCATTTAGCTAGAAACCTTAACTTAGGGTTGACTTTTGCATGACAACATCTAGGCTCGAGTCGTAGTCTCCCTAGAGTTGTGTCTCCCTCTGTTATCTGGTTAGGCTAGATCCTTGTCCCTGCGTAGGGGAACTACATCGCCCTGATCTTCACACCAGATGAAGTATGTAGGCAGGAGATTGAGCTGATCTCTCCGGGCGCCCTTTTTCTTTTTGTGTGTGTTGTTTGACCTTTGCTAGGCTCGAGTCCCCGTACTCCTTAGCATTTGCTGTCTGTCTGTTTGTGTGTGTTTGACAGTTGTAGGCTGAGTCCCAGACTCCCTATCTATCCGTTGTGTGTGTTCTGGTTGGATGTCAATGTAAGTCCAGTGATTGGCATTTGGGCTCCACGTTTGCCTCTTTGCGTGTGTTTAGGTTCGGATGCCGACATAAGTCCAGTGATTGGCAGTCGGGCTCCACGTTTGCCTGTGTTTTGTTTTGTTTGCGTGCGTGTCAGCCGAGCTACGAATGCTCTGATTCTTCTCTCGTCCGAGAAGATACGTATGCATAGGATATGATATCCTAGCGAGCATGTGTCGTTTCCACAGTCCGAACTACTTGGACTCTGATGTCTATGTCTGATAGACTAAGTAGGCCCAGGATGCGACATCCTGCCGAGTCAGTTTCAGTCAGTCTCTTTCGTTTCTTTCAGCCAGTGTGTGTGTGCGTGAGCAGTGTTTTAGCAACCATTTTCCTTCCTTTTGTGCGTGGATCCCGTAGAGTACTACGGATGCGTAGGGTGCCTAACACCTTCCCTTCGCATAACCGACTCCCGAACCCATCCTCTTTGGTCGCGAGACCATGTCTTTTCTTAGGTTTACTTCGAGCGTTTCCTTTCCCTCTTTTGGGATAAATAACGCACGGTGGCGGCTCTGTTGTTTCTTTCTTTTCCCGCCGGTTTTTCGCGCGATGCGACAAACACAACCAAATCATCAACGGATGATTGGGAAAAACTCGACGTTTATCGACACCAACGGAGAGGAGGATACTTCACTTGGGAAGGAGGACACAACCAAATCATCAACGGATGATTGGGAAAAACTCGACGTTTATCGACACCAACGGAGAGGAGGATACTTCACTTGGGAAGGAGGACACAACCAAATCATCAACGGATGATCGGGAAAAACTCGACGTTTATCGACACCAACGGAGAGGAGAATACTTCACTTGGGAAGGAGGACACAACCAAATCATCAACGGATGATCGGGAAAAACTCGACGTTTATCGACACCAACGGAGAGGAGAATACTTCACTTGGGAAGGAGGACACAACCAAATCATCAACGGATGATCGGGAAAAACTCGACGTTTATCGACACCAACGGAGAGGAGAATACTTCACTTGGGAAGGAGGACACAACCAAATCATCAACGGATGATCGGGAAAAACTCGACGTTTATCGACACCAACGGAGAGGAGAATACTTCTTCGGTCTGAATACCGGAAAATTGGCCTTGTGCCATGAGTACATCGACCTGATCGTCGGAAACTCCTTCGGTCTGAATACCGGAAAATTGGCCTTGTGCCATGAGTACATCGACCTGATCGTCGGAAACTCCTTCGGTCTGAATACCGGAAAATTGGCCTTGTGCCATGAGTACATCGACCTGATCGTCGGAAACTCTTTCGGTCTGAATACCGGAAAATTGGCCTTGTGCCATGAGTACATCGACCTGATCGTCGGAAACTCCTTCGGTCTGAATACCGGAAAATCACAAGACATATTATCTATAACCGTCAAAACGTAGATAATACACTCGCATGGAAGATTATCCATAACCGGGTTGTAGGTTGTTAAATGAATAATCGACCGAAAAGAAAGGCATCTGGGTACCAGACTCGGTATGCAAAAGATGACCGATCAAAAGAGGATAAAGCTGCTTACTCGGAGCGAGTATCCAAAAAGAAGGGGAAGACCCAATGGGGACAATATTGCTTGATCAAGGCAAGTTATCCAAAGGGGACAAGACCATTAATACCACAAAGAGGGGATTACATCTACCGGTTTGTAGGCAGAAAACCACGGAAAAGTAACCAGTCATCATCGGGATGAGCACAAAGGGTTAATTCCAACAAGGGGAGAACGTGGGATTTTACAACTACCAGCTAGTAGGTAGAAAACCACAAAGATAGGACTTACAACTACCGGTTCGTAGGTAGAAGCCACGGAAAAGTAACCAGTCATCATCGGGATGAGCACAAAGGGTTAACTCCACCAAGGGGAGAATGTGGGATTTTACAACTACCAGCTAGTGGGTAGAAAACCACAAAGATAGGACTTACAGCTACCGGTTCGTAGGTAGAGGCCAACAAACAGAATGAACCACAAAGGTTACCTCTGCTAGGGGGTGAAAGTGGGATTTTACAACTACCGGCTTCTAGGTAGAAAACCACGACGATAGGACTTACAACTACCGGTTTGTAGGTAGATGCCCACAAATCTCGCTGAGGATAAGATGAATGAATGCCAGTTAGTGAGCGACTATTCATTTATGCCCCAGGGAAACACAGGAGATAGCCAACAGGAAGCCAGTTTAGGGTCGATCCAAAAAGGCAGACTGAATCAAGACTCATCCTAATGAGGAAAGAACTCAATAGGGAAAACCCGTCCCGTTAGGGAGGGAACGGAAGCAACCGTCATCCACGAGGATGTATCTCAGTGGGGAAATGGCAGGAAAAGATTGACACTTTCTGCTTAAGGGGTAGACTCTACATGGAGAGATCAGACACACCCATATCTGCTTAAGGAAAAAGACCCAAGCTGGCAAGACGCTAACAATTGGGGAGTAACACTGCTGGGGATACCCGCTCGACTGAGGAATCACTTGTTAGGAAAACACCAACCTCTCAACCATGTTGATGAACCCAATCCTGAAGCCGATCCAATGGCGCGATGCTAAACTCTTTCCAACAAACCAACCTTGGCTGGTCGCCACGGCCTAGGGTTAATGGATATGCTTGCAATGTTGATGCATGAGTTTTTTCTTGCTTTACACAATGCCCCATGATTATGGAAATGCTATGCACTAATGATGCGATATGCTATGCTTATCTAAATGATAAATGCAGAAACACACGCCTCCTTTAGAGACAACACCGGGGAACTCCAGGAACTGTGCTGGGGATCCTATAACCATGTCAACTCCCATCCCGCTGGGGGAAGACAAACCTTTGGGGAAAAAACCATCAACACAACCTCTGCTGGGAAGACAGCTTCAGACTTGGAAAACAATCACAAATCCGCTGGGGATACAGATATCAGTCTACTACAGAAACCCGTCCAATCCACTGGTAGGATGAACTCTGCTGGAGAAATAAGTGCTAACCCACTAGGGACGACCCAACCAATCCATATGTAGGAGAATCACTGCTGGAGAAGTATTTCATGAGACCCGCTCCACTCGGGGAACTTGCTGAGGAAAAACCAACACCATTCTGCTGAGGAGAACGATCCTGGTGGAGAGAACAACCATAGTGGTGAGAGTAACAACTCTGTTGAGGATGATAACACGTTATATCATACTGGAGATGAATTCCCACAAACCTGTTTAGGATAAGCACTCACGGCCATACTGGAGATAATAGCATCACAAAACCAATTGTTGGGGAACACACCAACAGTCTACTGATAAACTCCACTAGGGGACTCCCGGGGAAAATAACTACCAGGCGCTCAGCGGGGATTCTCAACTGGGGAACTCTGCAAGCACAGGCCTGCTGGGGAGAAGCAATCCTTAGATCTGTTGGGGAAAGAAGGTACTGTCCACAGGTATCTCTGCAGGGGAAATAGCTCTGATAGCTTCAATACTGGCTTGGGCTGGGGATGTGATGACCTTCAGGCTTGCTGAGGAGACAACGATCTCGAATCTACCAGGGAGATCACACTCTCAATCCTCTGGGGAGATACAGTTTGTTTGACAGGGATGTCGGTCGACTCGTCGAACACTGGTATCCATCATCCACCCATAGTGTTGACTTTCCACTTTTAAGAACTCCCAGACTCTTCTGGACTTTTCTGCTCCATCATCTTGTATTCCCAACTCGTCCGTACTTCACGGAGGTTGAACTCTTGGGATTCATACATACTTTCCAATCATCAGACTTTGAAGAGTCTTCTTGATTAACTTTCCAGGATCGTCGTCGTAATCCTTCACTGTCTTTTCACCGTTCAACTATCCCTTGCCCCTGATTTGGCTCTGCCGGATTGTTAGATAAAAGAACGTGCCCCAGGTATGCCCCATGATAAGGCTCAAACATCACTATACTGGGGATGCCCCACGATAGGGCTAATAGGGACTTGGAGGGAGAATCTGTACTGCCGGGAACGTGAAGATGAACAACTTCAAACAACACTGCATCGGGCAACTTCACTGAGGAGAGACCATACGAGGTTCTGCAGGACAAAGATACAGTCATGCTCGAGATACGAACAATTGTCTTACCTGTTGGTAATCATACCACCCCCGGGAGAGCACTGTGGGTCTCCTAAGTATTCTTTCCATCATTGTGAATGTTCACTTTGTTTAAGAACAATTTTGAAAAATTTGTTTATTTTGAAAACAATGATACTTTATCAATTAAAACATGCAAAACGTTTGTTGAGTTGAAACAAATAAGAATGCAAATAATTGGATAAAAGCTCAAATTGATGTGATGGAATGGTAGTCTGCAAAGGGCGAGACTCCATGGATCTGTACAAGTTTGAAATTGGCGATATATATTGGAGAGGGCTACATTGAACATAATGACCTTTCCTCTACCATTCTGAATTTTCGATGTATTCAGAGCTTCAGTCGACGACGAATCGAGAATCCCTGACGGATGACAGATGTACAACACAGTCTTGTCAAGATGCAGTTACTTGCCAAATCCCTAATTTTGCCTAGATTGCCCCAGTGTGAGGTGTTCAATCTAGCGGGATGCAAATTCTCTTCTTTTTTTTTAATGTCTCTAACTTTTGCCTGGATCGCCCTTTCGGGTTTTCAATCCACCGAGACGCTCCTTTTTGCCTAAGTCGCCCTTTGGGGTGTTCGACTTAGCGAGCTTTTGCTTTTTGTTTTTGTTTTAGGCGAAGTATTTCTTGACTGCATCTGGATCCACAGGACGAGTGAACTTCTTCATTGTTGTAAGTGTCAAAACATTGCCTGAAAAGGCTCTCGTGACAACATGTGGACATTCATAGCTTGGGGGTTCACTTGCCCCTGGAATCGGGCACGAAAGACAAGACTTTTTTGAGCATGAGTCACCTTCTCGGAACACACGAGGCTTGACCTTCTTATCGAATGCTTTTTCACTCTCTGCTGATATGACTGTCCATGACACATGGCAGTTGATCTCTTCCTTTCGATCGAATTCAGCATCAGCCAACTTGGGACTTTGAGGGTGCTATTTTTTTTGTTTGTTTCTTTCTTTTTCTTTCTTTTGATTTGGATTTCTTTTGATTTTGCACCCTCTCTTTCTTTTTCTCTTCTTTTTTCTTTTTCTTTTTTTTTTTTTTGATGCCCCAGTTGGCTGTTCTGCTGATTCTCGAGATGCAGCTGAGTGATCTTCTTTTCTTGCTCAAGAAGTCGGGCAATCTCGTCAGGAATCCCTTCAACATCATCTTCGTCCGCTTCGAATACAGGGAATTCAAAATTGGGAGATGACGTCCGATCATTATGTTCAATGGGTTTGAGAAACAACCTGCATAAAGATTTTGATATGAAAAGCTCTTTGAAAATCAAACAAGACAATCGTTATGCAGATGAAAAGTTTGCTTTTATTCTTGTTTTTTAGGGTTTTTTGTGATCACCAATTTCATGCAAAAAGCGAAAAGGGAAAACAAATGGAAAAACAAATGTTTAACATGAATTTATTTGAATGAAAATATCATTGCACAAAATGTTGCCAACAATGTCATCACTTCTCCTTTTGGCATGGGAGAAGGGTTTTTAAACAAAGTTATTATTACTCTGACTTATGAACAACTGTAGGAAAGCCCACAGTGACCCAATTGTGATAGATCCCTCCAGGGATGACAACTGTCAGTATCCTTTGCATCAGTGTCATGAACCGGGCCATGTTTGCCCTCATTTCGGCCAATTCTGCTTGAACCTGATCCACACTCCTCTGATGATTGAGTTTGGTTGAGTAGCGGTGCGGACGATGATCAACAATCCTCTCTCAGTCAAAACCCAAAGTGAGAAGTCTCTCCCAAGCATGTCTGCAATGCAAGGATGATATGTGCATGATATGCATATGATGCGAATGCTATTTTATCATGAATGATCCTGAAAAGGATATGAGTATGCGAATTAACTTTCTCTTTTTTATGCATTACTATTTTTTTTGAAAATAAACATGCTATGATGCAAATGATGCAACATGACTGGTCAGGCTGTGCGTCTCAAGGCACAGGGTCGAAGCTTCAGCTTGAACTCGGAGTCACAATCCGTCTGAAACCCAAAGTCATCTGAGGAACTGTCATCTGAACCCATTCTTAGAAACCAAATCATCATCTGAACGAGTACCCTCAAATTCAGCCCAGGGATCCGAAATAAACGGAACCCTCTGATCAATGCCAGGGTCAAACCTCCGGCGTCCAGAAACATATGTCCAGAATTCATAGTCACCATCAGTACCGAGAGTCACCAACAAATCACCAACCAATCAGCAACTGTACCTGTAATGATCAAACCCTCCCCACTCACGGGTGTTATCTAGGCCAGGGTAAAGTCGAAGAGAAACGCAGCATAAATAACCTTTCGCAGAATATCATCCTGTGCACACCCGATGTATGCACCGATAATATCCCACCAGGGTCTGAACTGCTCGTGATATCAATGTTCCGCTAAGTGGCGTACACCACCCGCTTCCCATGAATCACTCTATTCCTAGGTTTCCTAGATTTCACTCATAGCCTGGGTATTGGACCTTTTACCTCAACTGACTCCCCCCCACACAGAGAAAAACAGACAGCCAGCCAGTAATGAATAATGAATATGAATGCAAACATCAATGCACACAATCAATGCAAACAATAAATGTACATATATACAATGAATGCAATAAAATACAAGAAGCAGAAAGCAACCAAAACCCTAATCCTAGAGAGCGCTAGGAGAGACTCGCTCAGGGAAGATGGACCAGCAGAGGTCAACTTCTCTATGTCCCCAGCAGAGTCGCCAGCTGTCGCATCGCGCGAAAAACCGGCGGGAAAACAAGAACAACAGAGCCGCCACCGTGCGTTATTTATCCCAAAAGAGGGAAAGGAAACGCTCAGAGTAAACCTGGGAAAGAACCTGGTCTCGCGACCAAAGAGAATGGGTTCGGGAGTCGGTTATGCGAAGGGAAGGTATTAGCACCCCTACGCATCCGTAGTACTCTACGGGATCCACGCACAAAAGAAAGGAATATTGGTTGCTAAAACACTGCTCATACACACACACACTGGCTGAAAGAGACACAAGAAACTGACTGAAACTGACTCGGCAGGATACCGCATCCTGGGCCTACTTAGTCTATCAGGCATAGACATCAGAGTCGAAGTAGTTCGGACTGGGGAAACGACACATGCTCGCTAGGATATCGCATCCTATGCATACGTATCTTCTTGGACGAAGAAGAATCAGAGCATTCGTAGCTCGGCTGACACGCACACAAACAAACACAGGCAAAGGCAAACGTGGAGCCTGAATGCCAATCACTGGACTTACATCAGCATCCGAACCAAAACGCACACAAAGAGGCAAACATGGAGCCTGACTGCCAATCACTGGACTTACATCAGCATCCGAACCAAAACACACGCGCACTGGAACCTAACTGCCACTCGATGGACTTACATCAGCTTCCAAGCACACAACAACACAACAGGTTGATAGGGAGTCGGGGACTCAGCCTATAACTGTCAAACACACTCAAACAGACAGACAGCAAATGCTAAGGAGTCAAGGACTCGAGCCTAGCAAAGGTCAGACAACTCACACAAAAAAGAAAAAGGGCGCCCGGAGAGATCAGCTCAATCTCCTGCCTACATACTTCATCTGGCATGAAGATCAGGGCGATGTAGTTCCCCTACAGAGGGATAAAGGACTAGCCTAACCAGATAACAGAGGGAGACACAACTAGGGAGACTACGACTCGAGCCTAGATGTTATCATGCAAATCATCCCTAAGTTAAGGTTTCTAGCTAAATGGCACAAGGGCCAACCTATCCTGGACAGACACAGGAAAAAGCAAGGTCTCAATTGCAACTAGGGCAAGAGAAAGGGGATATCTCAATCACAACAGGGGTGAGAGAAAAGAATTAGTGTTAGTGGTTAGTCAAACTCGACAAGACATCGCATCTTGTGCCTACGTATCTCATCTGAACATGAGAATCAGAGTTGCCGTAGTTCGGCCAAACAACTCAAACATGGCTCACACAGGAAGTAAGCCACACAGACTTGACTTTGCACAAGGGCAAGTCAAGCACAACCTATCTTGCACAAGGGCAAGACTAAGCTAAACTTAAAGAGGCAAAGCAAACAGGCAAACACAATCACAGGAAGCACACACTATATGCATACAAGAGGCTCAAGCAAAAGGTTAGGCACTAGGGCCAACTGGAATAGGGTAAAAGGTGCTCTTAACCTTGCCATAGAGGGGCTAAGGTGAAGCAGATGAAAGGATGAAGTGAGGATGAGACCTCACAGCTCTTATCCCTGGCCTGGGAGAGCTCAAGACAAGAATGTGTGGGTTCAGAAAGTGGGAACCCTTCTACACATTTGATACTGACTCAACTGTGCAATTGCACAAGATCTTGGGTTCTTATCTGAAATGCATCAACACAGTGGTGTGAGCAAAGCAGATGACACACTGAATAGTGGGGGATAGATTGCATATCCCTACCTTCCACCAATTGCCTCTTCACTTAGGAGGTCTTTGACTCTATGCAAGGACAAAAGTAAACAGTCACAAACATTGCCTCTTAAGGAGGACTTCAGACAGTTGCCTGGCCAAGTAACAGGCCAGGTCTTCCAGACTACATGAAGACAAAGAGACATACCTCAATGCAAATTGCTTATACAAGCAAAGCAAAGCAAAAAGTTCACAAGGAACTAAGCAACTAAAGCACCTGAAACAGTCAAGCAGATGTTAGTATACAACTTCAAACAAAGTAAAAGGAAACAGAGGCCAACAGTCAATTAGAGGCACATGGATGTGCAAGGCACAAGGCTTAGGGCATGTGAGCCAAGCCACCTACAAAACACACAAGTTAGTCAATGATATTGGAGCAAGCTCAGTCAAATGAATTGGTCTTAATGGCCATTTGATGGTCAACCTGAAAACACAAGCTCAAAGGTGAGTAACAGGACCACTAGGGCAAGCCTAGGGTCAAAAGAGATTAAGAAAGTCAAAACAGCAAGGGGTAAGTATCCAAAATCATGTTCAAACAATTAGAAAACAAAACCAATTGGGTTCACATTCATATCAATCATCATCATCATTTCATGAACCATTTAGGTCAAAGTATGGCAAACAGAAGCTCATAGAAGTCAACAGAAAGACTTAACTCAAAAGCAATCTTAAACATTTCCAAAAATCACCAAATAAATCATGATCAATCACAACACATAGCATGGTAAGCATGTCAAATTTCATCCCATTTGGACAAGTGGGAAGCAGTCAATGAAAATCAGAAAGTCAAAGCAATTTTGAACATGCTCAATGAAGTCAACCAAACATGTATCAACTTAGAAAAATCATAAGTCAAGAATGGTGTATGATAAATGAATGGGGCTAAAACCATGGCAAAGATGAGGATGTCTAGTTATCTCATGTAAAATTTCATGTCCATCTAATAAAGTATGAGAATTTCACAAATGAAATGGGAACATGTGTCACACAAAGTCAACAATTGACTAGGCAGGGGAGAAAATCTCAATCAATTAGGAAATGCCACAAATAATTCCAAGAAAATTCACATGTAAACTACACATACAATAGTAGGTTCATGCAAAATTTGGGATCAATTGGAGGTCAAGAAGCATGGCTATGAAAATCATGAAATTGCACATCAATGGTGTGACACAAATTGTCACACCCTAGTTCAAAAAATCATAACTCACAAACCAGCAATGATAAATTCACAAACTCTACACCAAAATCACCATGAATGTGTCTAGTTTAAGCACAAAAAATTTGGGAGCCATTGGATACATTCTCATCATTTCACAATTGATTTGGCAAGGTGTACAAAATTTGGTCACATGTCACAAACCCTAAGGCCATTTAAAAACCACCCATCCAAAAATTCTGGAAAAATAATGATAAAAAAGTAGAGATCATGATGAACACAACACAAAAAATCCCATTGAATTTGGATCAAAAATGAGCAAGTTATGAATTTTGGAAATTTGATGAAATAATTGAAGAAATAAGATGAAATGATGAAACAAGAATGGCATAAATGTAATTCCATGGTTCACTAACTTAAACGCTGCGTTTTGGCCAGTAAAATGAAATGATTTGATTGGCTCTGGGGCGCGGGTACAGTAACACGTGAGACAAAGGAAAATCCTGGAGAATGCATTGGAAGGCTAGGGTTTCTGCTACAGGAAACAACATTCATCCCTCTCAAATTCGACCCAACCAATTTTTCTCCAAAAAAAGCAATTGCATATACCAAAATGATCAGCAAACAACAAGCAATATGAATCCAACTATGTTTTTCACTAAAGCAAACTGGACAATAAGAAACAAACAAAACAAGTTTGAACCATCCATCTTCATTTCAACATAACTCGATCATTACTCAACCATTTTTAAAAACACAAACATTGTTAAGCTCAGCATGAGAAGACCTAACTAAAACATGTAATAGCTTAACAAAATAAGGAGGTCGAATCCTGACCAAATTTGATGAGCAGTCGCGGTACAGATGTGGTTTGTTGGTTTTGATGTGAAACAGATGCTCCCTTGTGCTCACAATGAGGAATAGTGAAGATGTCTTGGCTTGGAAAGGTTTGAAATGGCTTCACACCTGGACTGTCATGGAAGATGTCCCTTGTAGCAGTCAGGCAAGGGGCTCTTACAGTTGAAGAAAGGAGTTCAAAAGAGGTTCAACATGTTGCTTGGATGTAGAAAAAATCATGGCCAGGCTCAGGTTTTGGAAGTTTGACTGATTGTTTGAAGAGGCAAGCAAAGTGAGGTTTTGAGTGAATGAGAGCCAAGGCTTTTGTTATGAGGGTTGGCTGCTGTTTGGCAATGATGAGAAATTGAGATGAACAAAATGCTATGGTTGCCAAGGCAGGATTTTAGTGCTTTTTGTTTTGGGACAGGAGAAATTGAAATGCAAGTAGCAAGGTGTGATTTTTGGAATGAGTGAATCAATGCAGTTCTTGTTGATTTGATGATGCTAGTGTGTTTTTGTTATGTGTTTGATGACTATCTCAAGCCAGGCCAGGTCAGGTTCATTGTGTGTTTGGATAGCTTTTGGACAGAAAATGCAAGTGAGATTTTTGTTTGAATGTATGAGGTCTGTTGGTCTGCTATGTCATGTTGGTTGGCAAGGCAGGGTGGGTTATTGGAAGTTTTGGACAGAAGGAGTGAGATGCAAATAGCAAGGGTGAGTGCAGTCCTGTTATCAAGCAAGGCAAGGTTGGTCTATTTTGGTATTGTGGACAAGGTTTGGACAGAAAATGCACAAGCAAAGTGAGAGGCTTTTTTTTGAGTTTGGACAGGAAGGATTAAGATGCAAGTAGCAGGGTCAGTTGAGAGAGTGAGCCATGGCCTTGTTGGTTAGGTTGGCTGCTTCAAGAATGAAAAGGTGTGCTGTTGTCTACAAGTGGCAGGAAAATCATGCAGGATATGTGTCCAGCCAGCCTTAGTTTTGTTGTGTTGTATCTTTGATGCTTTTTGACAGCAAAAGAAATGCAAAGCAAGGGTTTTGGTTGGAAAAATGAGTGAAGGTTCTTTGTGGTATGCTGCTTTGACAGTCCCCTTCCCATCTCGGCCAAAATGGTTTTTGTGTGATGCTCCAATTGCTGCTACCAGTCAGCAAATTATGGCCTTGGTCTGCTACTGTCCTCAAAAGGACAGAAAATACATCCTAAGTCTGCTGCATGGTATGGAGGTATGGTTGTTCTTTTGGAAATGCAAGGCAAGTGAGCTTTTTGAATAAGAATGCATAATCAATTTGCCTTGGCCAAAATGTTTCTTTTTGTCATGCTGCCATCCTGCTACTGTCCCTAATATGACAGAAGATACCTCACCAAAAAAACTGTTGTTGAATCCTGCTTTTGGTGGCAAGGCAATGTCCTTCAATTGTGGTTTTTCATGCTGCCATTGCTGCTATCAGTGACAGAGAATTATGGACAATCCTGCTGCCTTCTGGTTCTAGGCATGGCTGTAGGATGAATTCCATGAAAACATGTACTTGCTCTCCATCTTTTTAAGCAAATAAGCATGGCCTCCTTGTACTATTGGTTATGGCTGCACAATTGTGGTTCTAAATTGACAGCAAAATCAGGTTTAAGTTTCTGTTTAGGAGTACAAAGTGTGGTATGGTGGATAGCATGGACAAGTATGGTGAAATTGTACCTTTCTTACAATTCAAGCAACCAAGTATGATTCACATGTGCTGCATATTTTGACTTTGCAAACACATTCTAAATGACATTTCTGAGCTTTCCCAATTGGCCAAATGTTGAAAATATGTTTATATCAAAAAGTCAACTCTTGGTCAAACTTACATTTAAATGAGAAAAGTCAAAATATGCCATTTTGATTGGTGAAGTTTTGGCACATGAAATTTATATTTTTGGAAAGAGGGGATCAAATGTGACTTGTAGGAAAAAACCCCACCAAAATTGGCCAAACGGTTTGAGAGATATGGCCCTTTGAAGTTCAAGATTTTCTGAAATCGATTCGATCATAACTTGCCAACCACACATGGGAATTGAGAGTTCTTGGACTTTTTGGAAATGGGAGAACAAGATCTTCAACTTTCATGTTGGGCAAAAATTCATTTGAGGCTTGTATCATGATGCAAGTTGAGGATCAAGAAGTTTCCATTTTTGGCAGTTTTCAGTTACAGGCCCAATTTCCATTTTGGGAAATTTTTGATCTGGCTTCAAATTCTTCCATGATTATGTATGATGACTATTTGGACATGAATGAACTCTCACAAACCAATTCCAATCATCCAATCACTGATTAAATGGACAGTTGACCAACAGTTGACTTTTAGGGTTTCAGACTGATTGTGCATTGACTGATGACTTCCAAACCCTAATTCCTTGAGAACTTGACTTCAAATGATGTCCCAAGTTGTATGAACTCTTGATTATTGATCATGGTGCCCAAATTCCACAAGAATGGCCACCATCCACTGCCTTGACTGACTGTTGACTTTCTTTGACTTTTGACTGTCTGTATATGAACTGATGATCTCCAAGCCTTCAACCCTTGCCTTGAACACTTCAAATGGACCTCCAAGTCATGTGATCTTGTTGGACAAACCCTAAGGCCTTGGCTCCTTGAGAAATGCACTTTCTTGCTTGGTTGACTGATCTCCTGATCAGTTTGACCTAATTCCTTGATTGGCTTGCACTTGAGGCAAAAGAGGCAATGCAATGCTATGCAATGGACCATGATATGCTATGACCTAATATGAAAATGTATGTACAATGATAGGTGCAAATTTGAGGTGCTACACAAGCCATTTACTTTTATGCACTTTAAACTCAAGTCTTTATTCATTTTCCATTATTCATACCATTTAACTTGTTTACTTTAATGCCATTTTCACTTTGCTCATTTGAGCCATACTCTGTGATTATATTGTGATTATATACTTGTTTATGTATTTTGTTTGTGTCTTTTGATCTTAATGTACATAATAACAACAAAAACTCTAAAAAATATTTGCGTGGACTGTTGGATTTGATCTGAGACATTGGACTTAGAATTAGGCAACATTCCCTATGCAAAAAGGACTTGATCAATGCCCACTTTTCTGAAGCCAGTCATTGTGAATTGAACTTTCATCTGAAGCAAGTATTGAGATCCCTTTTGAGTTCATCTACTACATGGTCTCCATGCAAATGTTACTTTGAACCTGTGTCTTAGGATTAGTCTCTTCATCTCATACCCACTTCTTTAATTTCAAATCTCTCCCTCCTTTCAAAATCTTCTTTGCTTGTGATTTCTAAACTTTGACCTTTATTACAAATTAGAAACTTTGGCATTATGCCATTGCATTTTTAAGCTCTTTTTCTTGATCAAACTTGTAAATGAACTTAACCTTACTTGACTTAAAATTTCAAAAGACAAAAAGAACTAACACTCATCCAAACTCTTTTAGACCCTTTGTGCCTCTTTAGAACTTAAACTTTTGTTAAAAGCAACTCACTCACTTTGAAATTGTTACCACGAACTACGAGGTTTTGATCCCTCATTTTATGTTGGTACGTAGGCATAAGTCCGAAGGTCTTATCAAACACAAAAATATAATTAATGAATTCTTTTCTCAACCATACACTCTATTTTATTGCAAACATCTTTTATACCAAAACACATGTACACACAAAAAAGGGCTCCCTAGGAGTACCTAGGACTCTTTGGGTGCTAACACATTTCCTCTGTGTAACCAACCCCCTTACCGGTAATCTCTGGCATTTTATTAGTTTTGATTTGAAAACTTCTTATCTTTGGGTTTTGTTCGTACTTTTCCCTTTTCCCTTGGAAGCAATAAAAGCGCGGTGGAGACTCTGGTTTAATTGACATTAAGCTTATCCATAGCTTGATGGTCATGAATTTACCGTTACAGTATTTGTAGCGGTAAATTCATGACCATCAAGCTATGGATAAGCTAGACACTAATAAAACCAGAGTCGTCACCCCGCTTTTATTGTTTCCAAGGGAAAAGGGAAAGGTACGAACAATACCCAAAAATAAGAAGTTTTCAAATCAAAACTAATAAAATGCTAGAGATTACAATTAAGGGGGTTGGTTACACAGAGGGAAGGGGTTAGCACCCAAAGTGTCCTAGGTACTCCTAGGGAGCCCTTTCTCGTGTGCATATGTGTTTTTGTATAAAATGATGTTTGCAATAAATAGAGTGGAGGGATGAGAAAAGAATTCATTAATTATACTTTTCTGTTTGAAAAGACCTTCGGACTTGTGCCTACGTAACAACATAAGAATGAGGGATCAAAACCTCGTAGTTCGTGGTATCAATTTCAAAGTGAGTGGATTGCTTTTAACAAAATTTAAGTTTAGCAAAGGCACAAGAGGTTTAAAAATGGTTTGAATGAGTGTTAGTTCTTTTTGGCTTTTGAAATTTTAAGTCAAGTATAGTTAAGTTCATTTACAAATTTGATTAAGAAAAGAGTTTTAAAAATGCAATGGCATATGGCCAAAGTTTCTAATTTGCAAAATGGTCTAAGTTTAGAAAACAAACACAAGCAAAGAAGATTTTTGAAAGGAGGGAGAGATTTGAAATTAAAGAAATGGGGGAGAGATGAAGAGACTAATCCTAAGCAAAAATTTAAAAGTTAAGAGTTGAAAAGATCTGACCCATGGGCTGCAATCCAATAGACAGGAATGTCATACAGAAACCCAAATTTCCCTTGGACTTTAGAATCAAGCAATATCAATACACAAATAGCAAGATGAAGATCAAGGCATCAAATAAAGATAGCCACATCCAAGCTTAGCAACTCCATGATCTTCTAAAAGTAGGCATTAGACACAGGTTCAAAATAACAACTTCAAAATGATCATGTTACAGATGAACTCAAATGGATCTTCAACATTGTATCATATGAATGTTCACTTCACAGGCACTTGGTTTCATGAAAGTTGACATTGGCCAAGTCCTTTGCATAGGGAGTGTTGCCTAATTCTAAGTCCAATGTCTTGGATCAAATCCAACAGTCCACACAAAATGTTTTTTAGGTGTTTTTGTTCTTATTATGTACATTAAGGTCAAAACACCATAAAAGCAAACAAGTATATGCAAACACAATATATCACAAATTATGGCCCAAGTGGGCAAAGTGAAAATGGAATTAAAGTAAACAAATTGAATGTTATGAATAATGGCAAATGAATAAAGCTTGAAATTAAAGTGCATAAAAGTAAATGGCTTGAAATTAAATGTTAATGGTTAGTTGATTAGAAGTTAGTATTGCTTTTGCTTTGGTTTTGTTTAAGTCATTCTTTGGAGAACACTCAACCCACTTGTCACAAGCATGGATCCTTGAACCAAGACATCTTCCAAAGGAAGTGTTGATTCTGAGTGTTGGCAGTAATTTTGGTAAAATAAAGAGTGTTCACAAGATGTTATGTGTGATGTCTTAACATGAGATATCATATGTACCTGTTGGAGTTCAAGAACATGTTCATGCAGGATTGTTTCAGAATACCACATACAATGCCATGGCTTCTGATATTGGTTGTACCTGCTGGAGCTTAAATGAAAGACATGTTCATGCAGAATTGTTTCAGATGACATACACAAGGTCATGGCATCTGATATGGTTGTACCTGCTGGAAGTTATAAAAGGATTTATTGGACTATGCAGGATTTTTCCAAGATGTCATACCCGATGTCATGACATCCTGTACACAGAACATTCAGTGTGAATGTCTGGTGTTTTGTGATTGCACAATTAATGGAAATCTTTGTATGATTGAAGATCTGATTAGTTGGCGCATTCAATCATGGATTACAACCAGATTTACTTATTTTCCAAGGAGATCTAACCAGCTATTATAAAAAGATTTGATTGGAAAATAGATTTAGGGTTTTCAAGATGTCCAAGCCCAGCTGAAAGCTTCTATAAAAAGGGACTTAGAAAACCTGTTTGAACACACAACCAATATTGAGCGAAATATAGAGAGAGAGCTAGGGTTTGTGTCTGTTTAGTCGTGGGACTTGTAAGCCATTCAAGTCATCCATTGATGATTGAATTGGACTGATTTGTGGTTGTAACTTGTCACTCTAAAGCTGTTAAGCAAGAGTGTGTGTCTTCTTGATCAAAGTTGTGAAGCAAGATCAAGAGTGTGTCTTCTTGATTGAAACTGTGAAGTAAAATCAAGAGTGTGTAATTGAAAAGTATTTTATTTTCTCAAGGGATTTTTGTTTAAAATCACTGGTGTGTGATTGTAGGGAAGTGAGTGGGTTCTCATATCTAAGAGTGCTTAGGTAGAAATTGCACGGGTAGAGATTAGGTGAGAAAGACTGTAACTTGTTGAAGTGTACGGAGAGTCTTTGAACTAATTCTATTTTAGTGAATTTCCTTCCTGGCTTGGTAGCCCCCAGACGTAGGTGAGTTGCACCGAACTGGGTTAACAATTGCTTGTGTTATTTGCTTTACCATTCTGTATCTTTATCCATTGTGTGTGAACATATATTAGTGTCGTGACATTACCTTCGACATCTTATATCTGATACCAGAATTTCAATTGGTATCAGAGCAGGCATCCTGCTCTGGTTCTGGGTGAGATCTAGGGACAATACTTTCTGGTACAATGGAGAGAGATGGAGGGTTTGTTCATAGGCCACCAATTTTGGATGGTTCTAACTATGACTATTGGAAACCATCTCCAAATTGAAAACAGAAGTTGTGGCTCTGAAGGTCAAGCTAGATGAAAGTCAACAAGTTGAAATCCAGAAAATAGTACAGCTGGAGAATGAAAAGGCAGAACATGTGGAAACCATCTCCAAGCTAAAAATTGAAGTTATGCTCTTAAACTCAAAACTAGAAGAGACAACCAAGTATGTAAGGATGCTAAATAATGGATCTGACTCCTTAGACAAGATTCTCCAAATTGGACTAATCACAGGAGCCAAATCTGGAATAGGGTACCATAAATCTAAGGCTAAAAGCAGTTACACTAGTTGCAAACCTCAAGCTAAACCTAAATGCAGCAATAGTAAGAGCAGTCCTAAGATGTCACATCATATGTCACATCATCAGAAGAGAAAACAGCAGAAAGGCAAACACCAAAGATGGAGATGTCATTACTGTGGGAAATTTGGACACTCAAGGCCCTTCTGCTATAAGCTGTATGGTTACCCTACCCCTGTTCATCAACAGACTCACTATCAACCCAGACCCAAACAGCACAGGCCTATCAACAAGAAGCAATGGGTTCCTAAGACTAATGTTACAAGTCTAATAGCTCACATTCCCCTCAAAGAAGAGTGGTATTTTGATAGTGGATGTTCTAGACACATGACTGGAAACTTAGACTTGATAACTGATCTTCACCCTCGTGACATAAGCTATGTAACCTTTGGTGATGGAGCAAAGGGTGAAATAAAGGGAATATGCAAGCTTGAGTGTCCTGGAGCTCCTAAACTTGACAATATTCTACTGGTCAAGGGCTTGACTTCAAATCTAATAAGCATCAGTCAGCTAGGGGATCAAGGTCTGAATACCATCTTCACTAAAACTGAATGTCTGATTATTAACAAAGACAGTGAAGTAATTATGGAAGGAATCAGGACCAAAGACAATTGTTACATGTGGAACTCTCAAATGGATGACTCCTCTAAGATGAATACAGTTGCTAGAAGAACCTTCGAGGGCAATGAAAGACAAGTTTGTGGGAAATGTCAGACAAGGATGTTACACCAGAAGCTAAGACCTAACCTCAAGGAAGAGAAGGTCATGATGGCCCAAACATCTGAAAAAGGGGAACATGTGACTGGTTAGATGCAGTCTGAAGTTAGTGAGAACTTTGTTGGAACTGGGCCACAAGGGACTATGTGTGCAAGGAAGATTGAGATAGAAAGTGAAAGGACACCTGATCCTACACATTTGAAAGATGAAACTGATGTTTATGATGAAAATATATCAGATGAAAGCAACAATTCTCAACCAGGTTGGATGAAACTACTGATAATTATATACAATGTCACACTCGATGTCATGACATTGTATTATGACAACCTGTATGGTACAACTATGTCCAAAGATCATATTCAGCACAGCTGGACCAAGTACATTATTTGCTGTCATCACTCAATTAGAAAATATATGGAAAACAAACTCATAGTTCTACAACATGAAATGCAACTAACTAACAAGGCTGCAAGGGATTTGTATGATGACCAACTGAAATATGAAAGGGGGAAATTAGGGGCTTGGTTTCTTGAGAAAATATGGCAATTAATATGGAGTGGAAAAGGTAACAAAAATATTGTCTGTCCAATGAAAAGAAAAAGCCACATTAATAATGAATCATCACCTAGTATTGGAAATAGTATCTATTTCATTTGCACGCTCTGCCTGAACACAATTCTTTCCATCTTCATCAAACTACTCAGTGAACCTCTGCTAGGGCAAAGAAATTTTCCTCAAACGTTCAACAACATGTCTCAACATCCATCATCATCTAGCTCAAAACCCCTTCATACAAGAACTCCCTCCATGGAGTTTTTAGATGAAGATTTGATGGACGTGACTCCTCTGCGTATGATACCAGGTGGCGTCTCAGGCTCCTCTTCCATGGCTGGAGCTAAGCAAGGTAACACTCCTAAAAAATCTTCTGATAAAGAGGACATTCACTTTACTGATCGCACCATAAGAAACCTAGTTACTAGGATACTGAATGAAGAACATGGAGTCAAGGATATGTTTACCCCTCTGTCCAGAAGGGACCCCTCTCCTGAGGTGGAAACCCAAGCTGAGAAAGATGATGACTCATCTAAGACAGAAAAGGAAGTAGCTGCTGAGGGACTATGTTCTCTTGGAAAAAATTTACCTAACAGGTCTCCTGGTACTGCTTAGGATATTGAGGAAGAAGGGTCTGAGGAAGAAGATGACACTTTGGTCAATCTTGTGAAAACAAGTGTAGCTAATAAACTGAGAAAAAGGACGAGTATGTCTGAGATAAAGACATCTAGGAGAGATAAAAAGGTTGCTGGTATAGGTCCCTTCAAGTCTTGGAGTAAAGTAGAGGTCATGAAGAGGAAAGAAAGTGAGAGCTCTGAATCTGATGAGGATGTCGAAGATGATGTCCCAGACATCTCCCCTGTTAAAAGGAAGGCTATAAAGAAGTCTCCAAACAAAGTGGTTGTTGTTCATCTAGACAATATCTCTTTTCACGTAGAAGATGGTGCTGCCAAATGGAAGTTTGTGACTCAAAGAAGGGTAGCGGTTGAAAGAGAATTGGGAAAAGAGGCAGTTGAAGTAAAGGAAGTCATGGAGTTAATTAAGGCAGCTGGTCTTATGAAAACTGTGACTGCTCTACCTCAGTGCTATGAGGGGTTAGTAAAAGAATTCATTGTGAACATCCCTGAGGAGATTTGTGAAAGGAGCAGCAGAGAGGTTTGCAAAGTTTTTGTAAGGGGTAAGTGTGTGAAACTTTCACCAACCATCATCAACAAGTTCCTAGGGAGAGGAACTGATGAAGGAGTAGATCTAGAGACGACAGACAATGAGGTCTGTAGGATTATTACAGCTGGCCAAGTTAAGGAATGGCCTAATAGGAAACACCTATCAGCTAGTAAACTAACTGTCGAATATGTCATCTTGCACAAGATTGGTTCAGCAAATTGAGTACCTACTAATCATGTCTCTACCATCTCCATTGTTCTTGGAAGAATCATTCATGCAATTGGAACCAAGATAAACTATGATTTTAGAAAGTTTTTGTTTGACCAAACCATCAGACATGCCTCCACAAATGCTGTGAAGTTACCCATTGCCTTCCCATCCATTATTTGTGGTATTATCTTAAGTCAACAACCAGGCATACTCAATACAAATGACATGCCATGCAGAAGAAAAACCCCTCTATCCATTCATTATAAGTTGTTTGAGGGAAGTCATGTAAATGATGTTGTCATGACATCTGCCAGAAGAGAGCCTGCATCTCAAGGAAGCTTAATTGATCAACTGAAAGATACCTGCAAGGAACTGGATAATGGACTAAGAGTAGCCAAGGCAAGAAAAGAAGCTTTGGAAGTTCTTATCTGCAGCATGGAAAAGGAAGAAATGGAAAAGGCTGCTAAAAATTCAGATGCAAAAGCCCAATCTAGTGGCAGATCTGAAAGTTCTGAAGGCTCTGAAGGTGAAAGTGAAGGTGAAGGTGATACTTCTTCTTTTGATTAATGGTTCCTTCCTGTGGTAAAGAATAGTATGATGAGATGAAGATGGTGCAAAAGGTGTTGTGAAGCTATTCTGTTGTTGCTGTATGGATGCTGAAGTTTTTTTTGTTTTTTTTTGGCAATTGTGTAATGTGTGGCAGTCCTCATTGATGCCTGGTTTGTACTATTTAGGGCTCTTAAAGAGTTCCTTGGATTTGTTCATTATCTCAGCTATCACAGCTGTGTATGATGATGGTTTGTACTGCTTAACTATTATGTTTTAACATGTTTAATGTTATAACATCTGTCCTGACATTCTCTGATAGACTAATTGACATTTATTTTGTCTAATTGGTCACCTTTGATCAATTTTGACTAAAAAGGGGGAGAAGTGTTGATGTGGATATGGAAGCTGTTGTGGAAGTTGTGAGGACAACTATTTTTAAAGGAAGTGCACAGGTGTTAAAACAGAATGTTATTCTATTTACAGATGTCAAAGAGGATGTCTGATATGGTGCACAGGTGTTGTTGTTGAAGCAGATGTTAGAATGACATTCTGGTTGGTACAGGTGCTGGAGTTACAGTAGCTGTTATGTTCATGGAGACTGTTTGTTGTGTGCACAGATTTAGGGGGAGAAGGAGTACCCTTGTGCATTTGTGTGTCTTACTAGTTGCATCCATAACTAGTAATTTTGTTTTTGTTGCACAGATTTAGGGGGAGGAGAAGTACCCTTGTGCATGTGTGCATTACTAGTAGCCATAGCTAGTAATTATTTTGCTTCTGCTGCTAATTAAACTACTGTTATGTTATTTAACTGCTGATAGTTTACCTTGTGAACAAAAAGGACAGATATATGTTTTAGCCAAAGGGGGAGTTTGTTGATTCTGAGTGTTGGCAGCAATTTTGGTAAAACAAAGAGTGTTCACAAGATGTTATGTGTGATGTCTTAACATGAGATATCATCTGTACCTGCTGGAGTTCAAGAACATGTTCATGCAGGATTGTTTCAGAATGCCACGTACAATGCCATGGCTTCTGATATTGGTTGTACCTGCTGGAGCTTAAATGAAAGACATGTTCATGTAGGATTGTTTCAGATGACATACACAAGGTTATGGCATCTGACATGGTTGTACCTGCTGGAAGTTATAAAAGGATTTATTGGATTATGCAGGATTTTTCCAGGATGTCAGACCCGATGTCATGACATCCTGTACACAGAACATTCAGTGTGAATGTCTGGTGTTTTGTGATTGCATAATTAATGGAAATCTTTGTATGATTGAAGATCTGATTAGCTGGCGTATTCAATCATGGATTACAACCAGATTTACTTATTTTCCAAGGATATCTAACCAGCTGTTATAAAAAGATTTGATTGGAAAATAGATTTAGGGTTTTCAAGATGTCCAAGCCCAACTGAAAGCTTCTATAAAAAGGGACTTAGAAAACCTGTTTGAACACACAACCAATACTGAGCGAAATATAAAGAGAGAGCTAGGGTTTGTATCTGTTTAGTCGTGAGACTTGTAAGCCATTCAAGTCATCCATTGATGATTGAATTGGACTGATTTATGGTTGTAATTTGTCACTCTAAAGTTGTTAAGCAAGAGTGTGTGTCTTCTTGATCAAAGTTGTGAAGCAAGATCAAAAGTGTGTCTTCTTGATTGAAACTGTGAAGTAAAATCAAGAGTGTGTAATTGAAAAGTATTTTCTTTTCTCAAGGGATTGTTGTTTAAAATCACTGGTGTGTGATTGTAGGGAAGTGAGTGGGTTCTCATATCTAAGAGTGCTTAGGTAGAAATTGCACGGGTAGAGATTAGGTGAGAAAGACTGTAACTTGTTGAAGTGTACGGAGAGTCTTTGAACTAATTCTATTTTAGTGAATTTCCTTCCTGGCTTGGTAGCCCCCAGACGTAGGTGAGTTGCACCGAACTGGGTTAACAATTGCTTGTGATATTTTCTTTACCATTCTGTATCTTTATCCATTGTGTGTGAACAGATATTAGTGTCGTGACATTACCTTCGGCATCTTATATCTGACACCGGAATTTCAGGAAGGAAAAAATGCCAAGTTTCCACACAATACCATGAAAGAGGGGAGACTTACAATCTCACTTACTAGAATTATATTCCTTTTGTGTCACAAATTTAGCGCTATGTTAAGCAATCTTAATTGGACTTATGTAGAAGTCACAACTATTTGAGGCCATGCAATAGAATTTTGGTGTTAATGCATGTTAGAGACATAGTATAATGGACTATGCTCATGAAACATACCACACACAAAAAGAATATGCAAAAGGGTGGTGGACCTAATCTCATCCATACTCATGTTGATTTTGTAATCAACTAGCCTTAGGATATATAGATATCATAGGTCCATGACATGAATGAATAAAGAAGGGGAGTGAGATGAAGAGGGAGGGGTAATGGAATCAACACAAATTGGTCAAAGGAGGACTTTTACCAAATTAAGATCATTCATTCATTTTGGGAGATGTAATGTACATTTCATCAATCCCCTAAATCTAATGATTTTAACTTAACAAAGTCAAATCAACCTTGACCAAGGCCCAACAACACAAGTCAAACTCAACAAGTGCATAATAGAAGCTCAACACAATTTATTTGGCATTTAATCAATTAAAATCAACTAAAATATGCATTAAATTAAATTATGGTTGATCAATTTCCTAAAACCTCATCAAAACACTAAAGAAATGGCCGTGAGATTTATCATAGATCAAACAAGGTCAAAGGACCTTGGAGAAATTTTTTCATAATTTTTGGAAACTTAAAACTATTTTTAAACAATTAAAAATATTCACAAAATCAATTAAATTATGAAAAATATTGATAATGATCCAAAAAATAATTTTAATTCAGAAAATGAAAGAGGAATTTATTTAAATTTATTTAGTGAAACTCTCGTATTTTTTGGATCAATATTAAAATTAATATGAATTAATGAAAATAAAATAAATAAAATGAAAATCAAATAATCAGAAAAAACGTGGACCACTTGATCTCCCTCATTAATTGAGGTGGCAGATCAAGTGGCCACAAACGTGCAATCCATTATGGACCCTAGTCAGCGCGCCACAAACTAGGTAATTCAAACCAACGCTCGTGATTAAAACAAATCAAACATATCATGTGGCTATGGACCTTACCAAGTCACCACCGGAGCAAATCTCCGGTCTCCTTCTCAGGCGAGCCTTGTCGAACTGGTCCAATCATAACCATCACTAAAATAATAAAGGAGGACATGATTTTAAAGTAAAAATGACACTGAGCACGAATCTGACCTCAATTTATCCTAACTCCAAGTATATTGAGAGATATAAGGAGTTGACATTTGAGGTGCATGATCTGAGTTGCTTCGATTTAACCTCAAAGCAACTCAAACTTGTTACCTACATTGATAAGACTTCAGACAACCAAGGATCAAATAGAATTATGGAGAATTAAGTAAGAATCAAAGAGATGAAATATTCTGGAAAATACCTTCAATGCAGGTCTAGATTCAAGTGTTCTTGCTTTGGCTCGTGTTTGATCTTGCTCAGGATGCTTGCAAAAGCAGATTAGAATGCACAAAAGGTCTTGGATCCCTGGAGTTTTGAATCTCAAAATAGTGAAATTCAAACTCAATTTCCAAAGGAAATTCTCAGGATTATCCTCTCAAATGGAAGGGTTTGGTGTTTGGGATCAAACCTGGTGTGAAAGAGTCCCCAATTCTGAGCATAGGGGCCTCTATTTATAGCTGAATCACATGGTATTTTCACCTTACAATTGAGTTTCCAAAATTGGCAATGAGTGATGCATGTGTGTATGGGCATGTGCAGGCCCATGAGATCATTCCATTTGATCCATAATTGAGTGTGAACAAGTCTAAAATCAAATTGGAGTGCTAGGCAATTGTACATGGAAGCTTGAAGTTTGATTTTTTCCAAATGATGATACAATGTTCAAGCCATATGCAGACCATTCAAATATTGTCCAAAATGGATGAAATTGGACTTTTTGGAAAGCTTAGATCAAGAGTAACAACTTTCATGTTGAACACATTTTCATTTGAAGCTTGTACCATGGTGAACTTTTAGGTCGAAGTTTGAAAATTGTAACATATCAAAATATTTTCTAAGTGTCAAGCCATATGTTCACTTATTCCACCTTGGCTAACTTTTCACATGAGCCTAAAATGAGACATGTTCCTTCATCAAAGTTGTAGCTATTTCAAATTCCTTCAAAATTTTCACAAATTTAACCTTATTTGGATTTGATATGAAGGAGTTATGCATTTTTGAAGTTGAGGAAAATCACTTGTTCAATGGTATTGGTCCAAAATGACCTATAATGTATCCTCATATCACATGCTCATAAAAGTTTAATTACCTCTTCCTCCAAACATAAAAGTTTAATTAGACATCTTGAATTTGGTTGTGCAACTTGGAAATATTTCATCTCATAAAAATTGAGCAAGTTATGACCTTGGGAAGTTAACCTCCAAATTAGGGTTTAGACAAAATGACCTATAATCTTTCACCATAAAAAATGACTTTCCAAGAAAAAATAGCTCTAGTCCTCAACATGAAAGTTGTTTGGAATGTCATTTGGAGTAACGTTGCTTTTGGAATCATTTTCATATGATTACAATTGTAGGAGATAGGGTTTAGGGAACCCAGTTTTGATCAGATGAATTCCTCTGGTTAACCACCATCAACCAACTTGCTAACTTGCAATTCTCTTGACTTTTGGGACTCATGGGAGATCATATATGCATAAGATAATGAAATTTGAAGTATCCCTTGAAATCTTTGATCAATTGTTGAAGAAGCTTGATAAAGAAGTTACACAAGATACCCAAATGAACTAGGGTTTCCAAGGCAAACCAATTCCAAACTTTTGATGAATTATTGACAAAAATAACATGTGATGCTCATGGGGATCCATATATGATACCTAGAGCCATAGTAAACCAATTATTGATTGAACTCCTTGCACTGAGGGTCTTAAACCACAGATGTGAGCTTGATAGATCAAAGGTGAGCATGTACCCTACCTACAAAAGAGTTAGATTATGCAAAGACATATTTTTGGTATTTGGTTAGTAAAAATGATAAAATACAAAGTATGATACAATCAAATAGTGCTTGGTGATCTCTCCCAATGAAAACCCAATGAATGAGGGGGAATGAGAATGCCAAGGTGTGATCCCAATGCCAATGCATATGTTGATATAGCATGAGGGGTCTTAGGGTCAAAATTAAGGTCTTACAGGTGCCCCTATTTAAGGATGCTCTAGCTGAGGAGATGAAGGTTAAAATCTTCGCATCGACTTAGTAGAATGGGCTTAAATAACAACAAATAGGGCAAATTTTGGTCCCTAAGAGACCTCATGATGCATATGATATGAATGTTAAAATAATCTTTGTGGGGAAATGTTGCCACAAAGGAAAAGAATCCGAAGAGGCTGAAAGTCCACAGGAGTATAATGCATTTCCATAAGGAAAACTCACTAGGGAGACAAAGACTCTGGGGGAAAAGGGTTATGCGTAGGCCAGGCTATGACTTAAAACAACTGGGGGACCGGAGGAATTCCATGAGAGAAAATCAATGGAAAGACTCAATCGGGAAATAAAAGGAACATCTGCAAGGGAAACGGGTAGATCAGAACAAAACTGAAATACTCGAACCAAGCCGGAACAACGATTTCACTAAGGAAAAACGCACTCAAACTCGATTGGGGAAGAAAAGATCTTCAACACGGGAGGAGCAGAAATATATTATCCACTACCAGTTACTGGGTACGAGGATAAGAAAATCTGACAGGGAGGACTTCCGTTACCGGTTAGGGAAAACATATCAAGGATGACTCGCTGAGGGCCGCCAGGAGGTATATACATTACCGGTTACTGGGTAAGAATAGACTTGATGGGGAAAAAGTAGGATTTACAACTACCAGTTACTAGGCAGAAGACCAAAAGGAGAGAATATCCGTCACCGGTTAGGGTGAACATATCAAGGATAGACTCAAAGGGAAGAAAATCTGTCATCGGTTAAGATGAACATATCAAGGATAGACTTGCCTGGGGATGTTTGAGGAGGATACCCGTCATCGGTTAGGATGGACATATCAAGGATAAACTGCCTGAACAAAAAGTAGGAATTACATCTATCGAATGCTAGATAGAATACCACAAAGAGGATATTCGTCACCAGTTAGGATGAAAATATAAAGAATAGATTCTGAGGGGAAGAATAGGAATTATATTTATCAGTTACTGGATAGAAAACCACAAAGAGGATATCTGTCACCGGTTAGAGTGAACATATCAAGGATAAACTCTGCAAAGGGGAGAAAAGCAGGATTTACAACTACCGATTGTTGGGCAGAAGACCGCAAAGAGAAGGAAACCCGACATCGATTAGGATGAACATATCAAGGATTAACTCTCTGGGAAACAAAATAGGGATTATAACTACCTTTTTACTGGGTAGAATACCAGAAACAGAATATCTGTCACCGGTTAGGATGAACATATCAAGGATAAACTCAAAGCAGGGGAAGAAAATATTCGTCATCGATTAGGATGAACATGTCAAGGATATACTTCCTGGGGAAACGTGAAAACGGATCCGCTGGGAAAAAAGGGGTTACTTTTGCCGGGTATTGGGCAAGAAGTAACAAACTGCAGACTAAGAAGAATACTACCATTTACTGGGTAATAGACTCTTAGAGGACCAAGGACATCTATCTAGGTAAGATATAGAAAGAAACGGTCAATCAAAGACTCAACCCAAGGAGGATATAACTCAAGGGGATGGGTTCCATCCAAGTAATCAACTGGGGAGGAAACTGAAATAATAATTATCCACGAGGAACTAACTTAATGGGGAAAGGGGAAAGGTTAAGTCTTTCTTCTTAGGGGGTTGACATTCTACAATTGAAGGAGGATAGACACACCACATCTGCATGGGGATAAAGTACAACCATAGCAGATAGTCAAATCATCAATAAATCATGAGGCGTAATGATGCAATTATGAAGTTTTTGAATGTATATGTACATGTATATGTATATGTATATATGATGATTATGCTGACAAAACAATCACAAAGGATACAAATGTCACTGATTTGAATCATCGATACAATTCTCGGCCAACCCACAAAAGGATGGAGGCATCAACTGCTGGAGAAGGGATCAAACATCTCGAAGGCTCAACCCTAGCTGGGGAAGAAATTAGAAGATCTGCTGAGGAAACCACTATCAACTCCGCGGGGAATTTTAGGTCAAAACCATATTAAATGGAGAGACAACCCTACAGGGGATAAACACAAATAGCTGCTCAGAATCAGGGAGAAACTCTGACTGGGGATGAATATGATGGAGACTTATGGGGAAACAAAGCTTTGTCGAAACCAAACAAACTATTGTAATGAAATGCCTACAACCCGAGGGAGGACTATCACAAACTCGGCTGGAGAAAATGAACAACTCGGCTAGGGAAATCAACAAACACCGGGTGTTAACACTGTCAGGGATGAAAGATAGGAGTTACATCCACTGCTTGGGGAGAACCAATAGTGTTCCACATTTAGGGTTTACCACTTTCAAGCCACTGTTGATATTCCTTTTAAATGAAATCGATTGCTTAAAATTAATGCTTTTATATGTTTAAGAAAAAAACGATTTTGATTAAAAAAATTAATTTCAAAAAAATGATCATAATAAAATTTAAATCTATTTTGCTGAACTAAACAAGACTAGAAACAATGGGATAAAAGCTCAACTTTATTTAATAGAATGGTAGTCTGTAAATGACAAGACTCCATAGATCTTTACAAAAGGTTGAAAATGGTAATTTACATGGAAAAGGGCTACATTAAATAAAATGATCACTAATCCTTCTACCAACTCTTGATATCCATTATGCTCTTGGCCGCTACTGGGGGTCAGAACCCGACAATGTTCTTAAGAAAGTCTTCAAGACTGAAGATCATCAGGCTGCAGTTACTTGCCATGATCCCTAATTTTTGCATAAATTTCCCCAAGGTGTGGTACTCAATTTATCGGGATAATTCTTTCTGTTTTTATGTCTCTAATTTTTTCCTGGATTGCCCTTTCAGGTTTTCAATCCACCGAGACACTCATTTTTGCCTAAGCTACCCTTTCGGGTTTTCAACTTAGCGAGTTGTTCTTTTCTTTTTAGGTGAAGTGTTTCTTGACTGCATCTGCGTTCATAAGACGAGTGAACTCCTCACCATCCATAGTTGTAAGAATCAACGCACCTCCTGAAAAGGCCCTCTTAACAACATACGGGCCTTCATAATTAGGAGTCCATTTACCCCTAGAATCTGGTTTGAGATATAGAATCTTCTTGAGCACAAAGTCACCTTCTCTAAACACCCAAGGTCTGACTGTCTTATCAAATGCCTTCTTCATTCTCTGCTGATACAATTGACCATGACACATGGCAGTCATCCTCTTCTCTTCAATAAAATTTAACTGGTCATATCTGGTCTGACACCATTCAGCCTCAGTCAACTTGGCTTCCATCAGCACACACAATGATGGGATCTCAACCTCTACGGGAAACACAACTTCCATACCATATAAAAGAGATAAAAGGGTTTCCCCTGTTGAAGTGCGGATGGATGTATGATACCTGTGCAAAGAAAATGGGAGCATCTCATGCCAATCCTTATATGTCACAACCATCTTCTGGATGATCTTCTTGATGTTCTTGTTTGCAACTTCAACAGCCCCATTCATCTTAGGTATGTAGGGAGAAGAATTATGATGTGCAATCTTGAAGTCTTTGCAAAGAGCTTCCACCATGTTATTATTCAAGTTTGATCCATTATCAGTAATGATCTTACTTGGCACACCATAACGGCATATAATCTGATTTTTGATAAACCTCACGACAACTTGTTACATTTGCATAAGATGCCTCTTCAACCCACTTTGTGAAGTAGTCGATAGCCACCAAAATGAAACGATGTTCGTTCAAAGCTTTGGGCTCAATCATGCCAATCATATCAATTTCCCACATGGAGAAGGGCCATGGAGAGGAAATGACGTTCAACAGTGTCGGAGGAACATGAATCTTATCTTCATAGATTTGACACTTGTGGCATTTATTCACAAACTTGCAATAGTCAGATTCCATTGTCAACCAATAGTAACCTGCTCGCAACATCTTCTTTACCATTGCATGTCCATTGGAATGAGTACCAAAGGAACCTTCATGGACTTCAGTCATCAATAAGTGTGCTTCGTGTCTATCCACGCATCTGAGCAGAACCATATCTAAGTTCCTCTTGTAAAGCACATCACCATCCAGGTAGAAATTTCCGGATATCCTTCTCAAAGTCTTCTTATCTTCCAAAGATGCCCCATGCGGTTAAATCTGACTTTGGAGGAAACACTTGATATCAAAATACCACGGCTTTTCATCTTTGACTTCTTCAACAGCAAACACATGAGCTGGCCAATCAAGAGACATCACAGTTAGGTCGGGAACTTCATTCCAATACTTCACCATAATCATTGAAGCCAATGTTGCAAGAGCATCTGCCATCGGGTTTTCATCTCGAGGGATATGATGAAATTCAACCTTTGTAAAGAAAGTTGAAATCCTCATCGCATAATCTCTATATGGTATCAAACCGGGTTGATTCGTCTCCCATTCACCTTTGATCTGATTCACAACCAAACTTGAATCTCCATAGACGTCTAAATATTTGATTCTGAGATCAATGGCCTCTTCAAGCCCCATAATGCAAGCTTCATGCTCAGCCATATTATTTGTACACTTGAAAGTAAATCTAGCTGTAAACGGAAAATGAATGCCTTAAGGAGTAATAATCACTGCCCCAATGCCATTACCATACTAATTAATAGCTCCATCAAATACCATGCCCCAACGGGAACCAGGTCTGGCCCTTCTTTAAGCAATGGTTCATCATAATATTTCATCTTCAAGTACAAGTTCTCTTCATCAGGGAAATCATACTGTACTGAGTGGTAATCTTCAATTGGTTGGTGAGCTAAATGGTCAGCCAAGACACTACCTTTGATTGCTTTCTCAGATCGGTATTCAATATCATACTCAGATAACAACATCTGCCAACGGGCAATCCTCCTAGTTAAAGCAGGCTTCTCAAAAATATACTTGATCAGGTCCATTTTTGATATCAACCAAATGGTATGATTCAACATATATTGATGCAGACGCTTAGCAGCCCAAGCCAATGCGCAACAAGTCTTCTCAAGCATAAAACACCGAGTCTCATAGTCGGTGAATTTCTTACTGAGGTAGTAGATTGCATATTCTTTCTTTCCTGTTTCATCTTGTTGACCAAGAACACAACCCATACTCTTTTCAAGCACAATCAAATACATGATCAACGGTCTTCCTTTAACAGACGGAGATAGAATCGGAGGCTTAAGTAGATACTCTTTGATACTATCAAAAGCTTTCTGGCAGTCTTCGGTCCAATCACAAGACTGATCTTTCCGAAAAAGCTTGAATATAGGCGCACATGTGGCAGTCATGTGTGAAATAAATCTAGAGATATAATTCAAGTGGCCGAGAAAACCTCTGACTTGCTTCTCAGTTTTGGGCGCAAGCATCTCTTGTATTTCTTTGACCTTGGCAGGATCAACTTCAATACCTTTCTCGCTGACAATAAAGCCCAACAATTTACCAGAACGAACACCAAATGTACACTTATTGGGATTCTAATGGAGTTTGTATTTCCTCAAATGCTGGAATAGCTTCAACAAATGCTTGACATGTTCCTCCTCATCAATAGACTTAACAATCATATCATCAACATAGACTTCGATCTCTTTATGCATCATATCATGAAAAAGAGTAGTCATTGCTCTTTGGTAAGTTGCACCAGCATTCTTTAAACCAAAAGGCATCACTCTATAACAGAATATTCCCCAGGGTGTAATGAATATGGTCTTCTCCATATCTCCGGGTGCCATCTTGATCTGATTATAACCGGAAAATTCATCCATAAACGAAAAGACTTTGAACTTAGTTGTATTGTCTACCAACATATCAATGTGTGGCAGAGGAAAATCATCTTTCGGACTGGATTTATTCAAATATCTATAATCAATGCACATACAGACTTTTCCATCCTTATTTGGAAGATGCACAATATTGGCCACCCACTGTGGATATTCAGCAGTAACAAGGAAACCGACATCAGTCTGCTTTTGCACTTCTTCTTTGATCTTCACTGCCATATCAGGATGAGTTCTCCTCAACTTCTACTTGACTGACGAACATTCTGGCTTCAACGGCAATTTATGCTCCACAATCTTAGAATCCAAACTAGGCATGTCTTGATATGACCAAGCAAGCACATATGAATACTCTCGGAGAAGACCAATCAACCCCTTCTTCACTTTTGGACACAGTCGAGACCCAACCTTGACTTCCTTCGCATCATCCTCGAAACCCAAGTTGACTAGCTCAACCTGCTCTTCAAATGGCTGAATGGCTTTTCTTTCATGCTCAAGTAGACGAGACAATTCATCAAATACTTCTTCACTACTTTCCTCCTCGGCCTCAAACACAAGGAATTCAAAATTCGGAGAAGGAGAAAGATTACTGTATTCAATGGGTTTAGAAACCAACCTGCATAATGATTTGATATTTTGATTTTAGAGAAGTGATTTGTGACCAAATATTATGCAGATGGACAAATTATTATTTATTTATGCTTTTTGTGATTACCATTTTCAGAATAAAGCAAAAAAGCAAAAATAAAACATCATAGAAATGGATGAATAGAATTATATTTTATTGATGATCAAATATTGAAAATGCCCAAACAATGTTCACTTCTCCCTTAGGCATAGGAGAAGGATTTTCAAAAACAAATAAAAGTAATTACTTAGATCGATGCACAATAATAGGAACATCAACAGCGGTCCAATTGTTGCAAGCTTTTCCATGCGTCACAAAATTGGTGCAGTCTTCATCTTCATCACCCTTGATCACAGTAGCTAAGTGTTGTTCATTACCATGAATGAACCCTCCGCTACTGAAACTAGGCTGCACATCTTCAGCTCTAACCACTAATGATCCTTGTTAGAAACCCAATTCGGCTCTACTCTTGTTGTCGGAGACCTCTACCCTTTGTCCCCACTGGTCGGACTTACCATCTTCAACAATCCTTTGCGCATCTTTAAATGAGGACATGGGTGCCCCAACTCTCTTTTCCTTAGTAATAGACAAGGCTTGGAACGGAGTTCCAATCTCATCCTCAGCTTCTACATAAGAGAAAGATGGTTGGTGGCTTACCAACAAAGCCTTCTCCCCACCAACAATGACAAGTTTACCATTCTTAACAAACTTCAGTTTCTGATGCAACGTTGAAGTAACAACTCCTGCCTCATGTATCCATGGCCTTCCTAACAAGAAGCTATAGGCCGGGTGGATATCCATTACTTGGAAAGTAATCTGGAAATCACTCAGACCTATCTTCACTAGAAGGTCCACTTCACCAATCACAGTCTTGCGAGAACCATCAAATTCTTTGACGATCACGCCACTATATCTCATAGGAGCTCCTTGGTATGACAACCTTGACAGAGTTAATTTCGGAAGCACGTTCAATGAAGAACCAATGTTAACCAACACATTTGACAGAGCATCCTCCTTGCAATTCATTGAAATGTGCATAGCCAAGTTATGATTTCTACCCTCATCGGGGAGTTCTTCATCACCAAAACTGAGGTTGTTGCAGGAAGTGATGTTAGCCACAATATGATCAAACTGATCCACCGTAACATCGTGTTCCACATAAGCTTGCTTTAACACCTTCTATAGCGCTTCTCTGTACGCTTCTGAATTCATTAGCAAAGACAAAACTGAAATCTTGGAGGGAGTTTGGAGCAGCTGCTCCACCATATTAAACTCGCCCGTCTTGATCAATCGGAGTACCTCATCATCATCGTTAGGCTTCAAACCACTGGATTCACCAGACGGACACTTTGGAGTGCCAACAGGATCTACTACATGCACATCAACCTTCTTACTGGCAGCTATATCTTCCACATTCTTCGGGAACACCGGCCCAAAGACACGACCACTACGGGTCATCTTAGTAACATCAGTTATACTCACAACGGAACTGGTCGTAGGCAAAGGAACCTCTTCATTCTCTAACATGGTAGCATTGTACTGATATGGGACAACCTTATCGGATGCATACGGGACGAGGCCCACTAACCGTATAACCAACAATGATATCGATCTATTGCTGACACTGTTATTGTTGCTGCTATCGTACTGGATCACCACTCTCTTCACAACCATACAACCTCTAGGATTGACACTGCAAATTGCACAACCATTATGGTCATGCTTACAATCGCTAACCAAATAGATATCCTTGTGCATCCTCACCAAGGACCTTCTAATGAAGCATACATCAAATACTTTGAATTCCCTAGGGCAGTCGTCCACCATATTAACAGATGAATTTCCATGGGTAGGTAGTGGGTTAGCTTTGATGTTCGGCGCACGGTCCTCAAAGGACACCATTCCACTTTTAACCAGCTTTTGGACTTTGTACTTCAGGGGGTAACAATTCTCAATATCATGACCGGGAGCTCCTTGGTGAAAGGCACAACGGAATTTCGGTTTGTACCACCACGGAAGTGGTTCAGGGATTTGAGGCGGGTTTCTTGGTTGCAAAAGGTTCTTGAGGACCAACGATGGATACAATTCAACATATGTCATAGGAATCGGGTCGAAAGAGACCTTCTTCCTCTCAAAATTTTGTTCTTGTTGATGATTTTTGGTATTGTTGTTGTTGTAGGTATTTGTTTGTTGCTGCGGCGGTTGTTGACGTTGTTGTTGAATTGGTGTTGATTGACTATACAAAAATACTGGAATGACAAATGATACTTGATGATGATGTTGACGAGGTAGTTGACTTCTTCTTACATGAGGCCTCCTCGGCCTCTCCACATATACTGCATTGGTCTCGTTCTCTTTCTTCTTAGAAAAATTGTTACCATACCTCTTGCTGGACGAAGCTTCCTCTTTAGATAAACGTCTCTCTCAGACACCTTCCTCTAGTCTCATACCCATGTTTACCATCTCGGTAAAATCACTAGGGGCACTGGCAATCATCCGCTCATAGTAAAATGAGCTCAGGGTCTTGAGAAAAATCTTGGTCATCTCCTTCTCTTCCAAAGGAGGGGTAATCTGAGCGGCAAGTTCTCTCCATCGTTGAGCATACTCTTTGAACGTCTCCTTATCCTTCTGAGACAATGACCTTAACTGGTCCCTATCCAGCACCATGTCCATATTATACTTGTACTGCTTTACGAATGCTTCACCTAAATCATTGAATATGCGGATGCTCGCATTATCCAAACCCATGTACCACCTCAAAGCGGCACCAGTCAGGTTGTCTTGAAAGTAATGAATCAATAACTGATCATTATCAGTTTGCATCGATATCTTTCTAGCATACATGACAAGATGACTGAGCGAACAAGTATTCCACTTATACTTTTCAAAGTCAAGGACATTGAACTTCATTGGGATATTGACATTAGGAACCAAGAAAAGTTCCGCAACACTCTTACCAAACAAATCTTTACCCCTTAAAGTTTTCACCTCCTTTCGCAGCTCAAGGAATTGGTCTTTTATTTCGTCCATCTTCTCATAAACATCCGGACCCTCAAACGGCTCGGAATGATAGATGGTGTCTTCAACATGGGGTTGTAAGACCCCAATTTTTACCCTAAGATCCCTCATGCAATCTCATCATATGCATTAGCATTGGGATCATACCTTGTCATCCTCCTTACCCCTCTTTCATTGGGTTTGTTTTGGGAGAGATCACCAAGCACCATGTGATTGTATCATACTTGTATATTATTATTTTACTAACCAAAATACCAAAAATATGTCTTTGTATTTGCCCAAATCTTTTGTAGGTAGGGCATGATCACCATTGATCCATCATGTTCACATCTATGGTTTGAAACCCTCATTGCTAAGAGCACAACCAAGGAGTGATCCATAATTACCCTAAGAATCATATATGAGTCCCCATGATCTCTACATGTTATTTTGGTCAAGCATTCTTCAAGAGTTTAGAGTTGATTTGTCTTGGAAACCCTAGTTCATCTGGGTATCTTGAGTAACTTCTTCAATAAGCTTCTTCACAAATTGATCATATTCCTTAAGGGAAACTTCAAATTTCATCATTTTATGCATATGTGATCTCCCATGAGCCTAAAGAGTCAAGAGAATTGCAAGCTAGCAAGTTGGTTGGTGGTGGTTGGCCAGATGAATTCATCTTATCAAAACTGGGTCTCCCTAGACCCTATCTCCTACAATTTTCATCGTATTAAAATTATCCCAAGAGCAATGTTACTCTAAATGACATTATAAACAACTTTAATATTGAGTTCTAGGGCTAAATTTGCTTGGAAAGTCATTTTCTATGTTGAAACATTATAGGTCATTTTGTCTAAACCCTAATTTGAAAGTCAACTTCCCAAAGCTGTAACTTACTCATTTTTTATGAGATGAAGTATTTCCAAGTTGCACAATCAGATTCAAGATGTCCACTTCAACTTTTATGTTTGGAGTGAAAGCTAAATCAACTTTTATGAGCATGTGATATGAGGATACATTATAGGTCATTTTGGACCAATACCATTGAACAAGTGATTTTCCTCAACTTCAAAAATGCACAACTCACTCATCCTAAATCCAAATGATGTCAAATTGGTTACCATTTTGAAGGTCTATGAAATATCTACAACTTTTATGAAGACACTTTTCTCATTTGGTGCTCACATAAAAAGTTAAGCAAGGTAGAATAATGGAATATGAGACTTGACACTTAGAATTTGTTTCAACATGTTGAAATTTCCAAACTTCCATCTCAAAATTCACCATGATACAAGTTCCAAATGGAAAAGTGTTCAACATAAGAGTTGTTCCTCTTGATCTAATCTTTCCAAAGAGTCCTAATTCATTCATTTTGGACTAAGTTTGATGGGTCTGCGCATGGTGTAAACAAGCCTGTATTAGTTGGCAAGATTCAAGCTTCAAGTGATCAAATAACTTTTCCTTGCCACTCAAGCTTCAAGCACACCTCATTTCAGTTGATTATAGACTTAATTGGATTGCTTCACGGGCCTGTACACGTCCATGCAAGAATGAGCATTGCATTGCCAAATTTGGATAAAGTTTCAAGTGTGCAAATAACACTTCATTTTGCTATAAATAGAGACCTTCTGCGCTCATTTCAAAGGACCTTTGCGCGCCAACTTTGCCTCCACACTTCAAACCCTCACATTTGAAAGGAAAACTTGAGAATTTTCATTTTGAAAATTGAGTTTGAATCTCACTGTTTGGAGATTCAAAAACTCCAGGATCCAAAGCTTTGCATTGTTCTTAAGCCACTTCCACAAGCTCCATAAGCAAGATCAAGCACGAATTGAAGTAAGAGAGATCCATTTCTGCACAGCATTGAAGGTAATTTTCCAGATTTTTATTCTCTTCGATTCTCTCTTAATACTCATCAATTCTCTTGGATCCTTGGTTGTCTGAAGTCCTACCAATGTAGGCAAGAAAATTGAGTTGCTTTGAGGTCAAATCGAAGTAACTCAGTTGACACACCTCAAAATTCAACTCCATATCTCTCTATATATATTTGGAGTTAGTTAAAATTGAGGTGATATTCGTGATCTACGCCATTTTATCTTTCAGATCATGTCCTCCTTTTTCATTTATGATGTGGTGATGAATGGACCAGTCTGACCAAGGTCGCCTGAGAAGACGACCGACGCTTTGCTCCGGCAATGATGTGGCACGGTCCAGAGCCATTAGATGGATTCAAAATGTTCTAATCACGAGCGTATATATCGATTACCAAGCGTGTGGATGTTTGACTCAGGCGCATCATGGAATGCGCGCGCCCAACCACTTGATTTGCCACCTCAATTAATGAGGCAGATCAAGCGGTCCACATTTTTTTGATTTTTTTATTTTAATTTTTATTCCTTTGATTTTCATTAATTCATATTAATTTTATTATTAATCCAAAAAGTATGAGAGTTTCACCAAAAAATTTAAATAAAATCCTCTTTCATTTTCTGAATTAAAATTATTTTATTAATATTTTTCATGATTTAATTGATTTTGTGAATATATTTAATTTTGTTAAAATACTTTTAAGTCTCAAAAAATTCTGAAATTTTTTCTCCAAGGTCCTTTGACCTTGTTTGACCTATGATAAATCTCATGGCCATTTATTTGGTGTTTTGATGATGTTTTAGGAAATCGGCCAACCATATTTAATTTAATGTATTATTTTTAGTATTTTTAATTGAATAAATGTCAAGTAAATTGTGTAGAGTCATTTTGATTGACTTTAGAAGTTTGACTTGTGTTATTGGGCCTTGGTCAAGGTTGATTTGACTTTGTTAAGTTAAGATCATTGGATTTAGGGGATTGATGGAATGTACATTCCATCTCCCAAAATGAATGAATGATCTTAATTTTGTAAAAGTCCTCCTTTGTCCAATTTGAGTGTGATCCATTTCCCCTCCCTCTTCATCTCATTCCCCTTCTTTATGCATTCACGTCATGGACCTATGATATCTCAATATCTTAAGGCTAGTCGATTGCAAAATTAACATAAGTATGGATGAGATTCGACCCCCCACTTTGCATATTCTTTTTTGTGTGTGGTATGTTTCATGATCATAGTTTATTATACTATGTCTCTAACATGCATTAACACCAAAATTCTATTGCCCGACCTCAAATAGTTGTGACTTCTACATAAGTCCAATTACGATTGCTTAACATAGCGCTAAATTTTGACACAAAAGGCATAGCGTTCTAGTTAGTGAGATTGTAAGTCTTCCCTCTTTTATGGTGTTGTGTGGAAACTTGGCCTTTTTTCCTTCCTTTGGAAGATGTCTTGGTTCAAGGATCCATGCTTGTGATAAGTGGGTTGAGTGTTCTCCAAAGAATGACTTAAAACAAAAGCAAAAGCAATACTAACTTCTAACTCATTAACAACTAACATTTAATTCCAAGTCATTTACTTTTGATGCACCCTATTTTTAAGCCTTATTCATTTGCCATTATTCATACTATTCTAATTGTTTATGTTAATGTCATTTTCACTTTATCCACTTGGACCATATTTTGTGATATATTTTATTTGTGTATATTGTGTTTGTGTGTGTGGTCTTTGACTATTAATGTACATAATAAGAACAAAAACCTTAAAAAATATCTTGTGTGGACTGTTGGTTTAACCTGAGACAATTGGACTTAGAATTTAGGCAACACTCCTTATGCAAAGTACTTGGCCAATGCCAACATTCATGTAACCAAGTGCTGGTAGCTTAAAATTTCATCTGATACATCACTGGAGATCCATTTGAGTTCATCTGCAACATGATCATTGTAAAGCTGTTATTTTGAACCTATGACTTATGTATTATGAAATTCATCTGCTAAATGGGAAAATTTGAAGAAGATCATGGAGTTGCTAAGCTTGGATGTGGCTATCTTTATTTGATGCCTTGCTCTTCAAGTTGATATTTTGGTGCATTGTTTGTTGTTTGGATCTCATGTCCAAGGGAATTTGGGTTTCTATATGACATTCTTGTCTATTGGATTGCATCCCATTTGGTCAGATCTTTTCAACTCTCAACTTTTAAATTTTTGCTTAGGATTAGTCTCTTCATCTCCTCCCCACTTCTTTAATTTCAAAATATCTCCCTCCTTGCAAACTAGAAACGTTGGCCTTATGCCATTGCATTTCCAAATTTCTTTTCTTAATCAAACTTGTAAATATACTTAACTATACTTGACTTAAAATTTCCAAAAAGCCAAAAAGAACTAACTCATTCGAAACATTTTTAGGCCTTTATGCCTTTCAAACTTAAATTTTTGTTAAAAATGCAATGCATCCATTTGAAGTTTATACCACGAACTACGAGGTTTGGATCCCTCATTTTTATGTTGGTACGTAGGCACAAGTCCGAAGGTCTTATCAAACACAAAAAATATAATTAATGAATTCTTTTCTCATCCCCCATTCTATTTGTTTGCAAACATCATTTGTACAAAAACACATATGCACACAAAAGAGGGCTCCCTAGGAGTACCTAGGACACTTTGGGTGCTAACACCTTCCCTCTGTGTAACCAACCCCCTTACCTGTAATCTGTGACATTTTATTAGTTTTGATTTGAAAACTTCTTATTTGTGGGTTTTGTTCGTACTTTTCCCCTTTCCCTTGGAAACAATAAAAGCGCGGTGGCGGCTCTTGTTATTTGATGTCTAACTTATCCATAACTTGATGATCATGAATTTACCGCTACAGAAATTAAGTGGCGACTCTGCTAGGGAGTAGTCTCTAGTGGGTTTAGCCTACTTTTTTGTGTGTATATAATTGTATATTTGATGCATGTATATTTGCTTGTGTGATATAATCTGCTTGTTGTGCTTGGTGATCTCTGAGTTGTGAGATAAGTTCTAATCCTAACTTGAGTGCAATTAAGATAGGAGAATGGTATAGTCATGTTCGACTTGTGCGGAGTAGTCCTTAACAAGTTGGCTTGAGACACATCTGCTCAGTGGAGACCCTTTTGGATTTGGAAATGTCACACAAGTATTTGTGGTTAGGCATTACTATCTCTGATTTGGGGTACGAGAAGCTGAGGACCGTAGACAATTTAAACCCCTCTTGGCCTATTTAGGACGTACTGCAGAGACTGTTCAAGTGTAGACTTGATAATAGTTTTTACGCGATACTACACTCAGACGAGTTTCTCTTGAGAATATTATGGGTTGATGAGTCAGTCCTCATAACCTGTAATATTTGATATATGGAATTAAGACTCTGGGAACTTTTTAGAACATGATCTATAGGTTTTATCCTTAGTTCACTCCCTTGGGATGGTTCTTACCCAGACTCCATGCTCGTGACTCACAACAAACCCTTGATTCTTGTTTGATCCAATCAAGTCTTGTCAATATCAATGGAACTTGGGTGTTGATAAGGTGAAGACCATAATCCACCAAAATGGATGATTGATCTTGACAATGACTTGATTCATCCCTTGACCTTTGTTTGTTTTCCTTGTGTGTGATCCCTTATTTGTGATTGTTGCATTCATGTATTCATGCGTATCATAACATTCATCACACGAAAATTTTAAGGAACTGAGGTGTTATTTGCAAATATTTTCAAACCATGGATTGTGGACGAAGGAATACTAAGAAGTACAGTTTCAGATGTTCCGACTTGAAATAGTTAAGGAAGCTAGCATCTTTTGTATTAGATCCCTTGGACTTCAAACAACGCCATGAGAAGTTGTTGCCTATCTTGTCAGCTGATGTGGTTGAAGGACTCTTGAGTGTGTTGGTTCAGTTTTATGATCCTCTCTACCGTTGCTTCACTTTTCCCGATTATCAGCTAGTGCCTACGTTGGAGGAGTATGCCCATCTCTTGGGGATACCCGTTTCTAACAAAGTGACATTTAGTGGATTGGAAGAGATTCTCATATCTCATCTTATTACTTAAACAAGTCTGAGATAGAGGCTCATTGGGTTAAGAAAGGAGGGTTGTTTGGGTTGACTTATGAGTTCCTTATCAAGGAATCTACTGCTTTTTCTTAAGCTGGTAGTGTGAATGCTTTTGAAGCTATCTTTGTGTTGCTCATCTATGGATTAGCTTTGTTCCCTAACATTGACGGTTTTGTTATGTTAATTTTCTTGATTGGAAATCTTATGCCTACTCTGTTGGGTGATATGTACTTCTCTTTGCATCTAAGGAATTCTAAAGGTGGTGGAACGATTGTCTGTTGCATTCCTCTTCTGTACAAGTGGTTTATTTCGCACTTGCCTCAGACACCTGCTTTTGAAGAGAACAAATAATGTCTACGGTGGTCTCAGAGACTTATGTCTCTCACTAATGATGATATAGTTTGGTATGATCCTTCTTTGAGCAGTTTGGAGATTATTGAAAGTTGTGGTGAATTCTCTAATGTGCCTCTCATTGGTACACAAGGAGGAATTAACTACAACCCTGCTTTGGCTCGACGTCAACTTGGGTTCCCCTTAAGAGACAAACCTAATAACACTTTGTTAGAAGGTCTTTTCTATCAAGAGGGTAAATATCCCCAACATTTGAAGTAGAAGATTGTGCATACTTGGCATAATGTGCATAGGAAAGAAAGATCCGAGCTTGGTTCGCGCAATTGTGTAGCTTTGGAAGCTTACACTTTTTGGGTGAAGAAGAGAGCTTTGGAATTGAAGATGCCTTATCCTTGTGAAAGACCTATGTCTGTGGTTAAGCCATTAACTCTCCCTAACCAAGATGTAGAGGAGTTGGAATACATACTCGCCAAGATGAAACAAGAGAGGGATATGTGGAAAGAGTGTTTCCATGCTTTGAGCAAAAAGCATGAGGAGTTGCAGCTTGAGTCTAAGGACAAAGATGCACTTATTGAGCTACTTGAAGACCGAGTGACAAAGAGACAAAGAGGGCCGGAGGTTTCATCTTCCTCTAGCATGCCTCAACCTTCCATTTCTTTGAAAAAGATTGTTGATCGGCTTGTCCTCGAGAAGACTCAGATGAAGGCTTCTTTTAAGACCGAGATCCGACGCATTCGAAGGAAGTACGCGCCTACAGCCATATCTTTTGACGTTGTTGTTAGGGATCCTTAGGATGACTAGTCTCCTTTTCTCTTGTATTTTTCATTTGGTTTCTGAAATTGTACTCAGTGTAATCCTTCCAATTATATAAATAAAAGAGATTTGTATGGTCATATCAAATTGTTGCAATTGTTGTTAAAAATATATATATTTGCAAATAATATAGTAAGTTCCTTGAAAATAAAAACAATCAAGCATTGCATTTCATGCATCATTTGCATAAGCAGGTTTCTCTTTCGCTAGATGTCTCATCGGTGTTTCTTATGTGCTTCAGCCAAGCTGACTCATCGATACAATACTCGCGCCAATCACTCCAGAATCATGGAACATCTTGAGCAAGAGAATAGAGACTTAAAAGAGGAGATCGCTCGCCTGACTGCCATGATAGAGTCAGTTTTAGCTGCGTAGAGCCAGTCTTCTCTAACACCCGCAACTCCTCCTCCTCAGAGGATTGTTATGTCAAAGGTGGCTACCTCTACTGTTCCTGTAACTACTTCTCACTTTGCACCCAACATGCTTGCCGGATTCCCGTGGGGAATGCCGCCAAACTTTGTGCCCGAAGGCTTTGCGTCTACATTTGCTTCTATGCCGACATCTAGCCCAGTCACGTCAGTGCCACCACCTGTTGGGCATACTTTGCCTCATGTGGAAGACACCATCTATCATTCTAAGCCGTCTGAGGGCCCGAATGTGTATGAGAAGATGGATGAGATGAAAGCTCAATTTCTTGAGTTGCGCAAGGAGTTGAAAACTTTGAGGGGTAAGGACCTATTTGGGAAGAGTGTTGTTGAACTGTGTTTAGTGCCAAATGTGAAGATTCTAGTGAAGTTCAAAGTGTCTGACTTTGAAAAATACAAAGGGAGCACATGCCCACTCAGCCATTTGGTGATGTACGCCCGCAAGATGTCTACGCAAATAGATAATGATCAGTTGTTGATCCATTACTTTCAAGATAGTCTGACAGGTGTTACGTTGAGATGGTACATGGGATTGGATGGTGCGAACGTACGCACATTCAACGACTTGGGCGAAGCATTTGTGAAGCAGTACAAGTATAATATGGACATGGCACCGGATAGGGACCAGTTGAGATCGCCATCTCAGAAGTACAATGAGACATTTAAGGAGTATGCATAGAGGTGGAGAGAGCTCACTTCTCAAATCAACCCTCCTTTGGAAGAAAAGGAGATTACTAAGATTTTTCTGAAGACCCTGAGCTCATTTTATTATGAGTGGATGATTGTCAATGCCCCTAGTGACTTTACTGAAATGGTAAACATGGGGATGAGGCTAGAAGAAGGTGTCCGAGAAGGACGGTTGTCTAGAGAGGAGGTGTCATCCAGCAAGAGGTACAATAATAGTTTTGGTAAGAAGAAGAAAGCAAAGACTAATGCAGTTTCCAGTGGAAGGCAAAGGAGGCCTCAGATTAGAAGAAGTCAACTACCCCGTCAACATCATCATCAAGTATCTTCAGTTATTCCCGTGTTTTTAGAAAATCAATCAACACCAAATCAACAACAACAACCACAACAATGAACAAACACCTACAACAACCACAATACCAACAATCATCAGCAACAAGGTTTTGAGAGGAAGAAGGTCTCTTTCGACCCTATTCCTATGACATATGCAGAGTTATATCCGTCTTTAGTTCTCAAGAACCTGCTACAACCAAAAAATCTTCCGCAAATTCCTGAACCACTTCCATGGTGGTACAAACCGGAACTCCATTGTGCTTTTCATCAAGGAGCCCCCGGATACGACATTGAGAGTTGTTACACCCTCAAGTATGAAGTTCAGAAGTTGGTAAAGAGTGGAATGGTGTCCTTTGAGGACCATCCACCCAATGTTAAAGCTAACTGTAAGACCCCAATTTTGACCCTAAGATCCCTCATGCAATCTCATCATATGCATTAGCATTGGGATCACACCTTGGCATCCTCCTTACCCCTTTTTCATTGGGTTTGTTTTAGGAGAGATCACCAAGCACTATGTGATTGTATCATACTTGTATATTATCATTTTTTACTAACCAAAATACCAAAAATATGTCTTTGCCTTTTCCTAACTCTTTTGTAGGAAGGGGATGATCCCCATTTGATCTATCAAGTTCATATCTAGGGCTTAAGACCCTCATGGATACAAAGAGCACCACCAAGGATTGATCCACAAAGTATCTAAGCATCATATATGAGTCCCCATGATCTCTACATGTTATTTTAATCAAGTATTCTTCAAGAGTTTGGAGTTGGTTTGCCTTGGAAACCCTAGTTTATCTGGGTATCTTGAGTAACTTCTTCAACAAGATCCCTCACCAATTGATCAAATTTCTCAAGGGACACTTTAAATTTCATCATCTTATGCATATATGATCTCCCATGAGCCTGAAAATTCAAGAGAATTGCAAGGTAGCAAGTTGGTTGATTGTGGTTGGCCAGATGAATTCATCTGATCAAAACCGGGTCTCCCTAGACCCTATCTCCTACAATTTTCACCATATGAAAATGATTCCAAGAGAAACGTTACTCTAAATTACATTCCAAACAACTTTCATGTTGAAGTCTAGATTTAATTTATCTTGTAAAGTCATTTCATATGTGGAAACATTATAGGTCATTTTGTCTAAACCCTAATTTGAAAGTCAACTTCCCAAGGCCATAACTTGCTCAATGTTTATGATATGAAAGATTTCCAAGTTGCATAGTAAAATTCAAGATTTCTATATCAACTTTGATGTTTGGAGGGAAATCTAATTCAACTTTTATGATCATGTGATATGAGGATACATTATAGGTCATTTTTGACCTAAACCATTGAACAAGTGATTTTCCTCAACTTCAAAAATGCATAACTCTATCGTTCTAAATCCAAATTACATTAAATTGGTGACCATTTTGAAGGTATTTGAAATATATACAACTTTGATGAAGACACGTTTCTCATTTGGATCGCACATGAAAAGTTTAGTAAGATGGAACATTAAGGTATATGGCTTGACACTTAGAAACTTTTTCAACATGTTGAAATTTCCAAACTTCCAGCTCAAAATTAATCTTGATCCAAGTTCCAAATGGAAAAGTGTTCAACATAAGAGTTGTTCCCCTTGATCTTAGCTTTCTAAAGAGTCATATTTCATCCATTTTGGACAAGGTTTTCTAGGGTTGCGCATGGTCTTAACATGTCTGCATCAAGTGGAAAGATCAAATGTTCAAAACATGACCTAACATTGCCTTGCCATTTAAACTTCATTTCAGATGCATTTGGACCAAAATGGATTGCTTCATGGGTCTGTACACACCCATGCAAGCATGTGCATGACATTGCCAAATTTGGAAGCAAATTCAACTGTGCAAATAACATTCCCAATTACTATAAATACAAGCCCTCTAAGCTCATTTGAAGGATCCCTGGCGCGCCAGCTTTGCCCCCTCTTTTCAAACCCTCATAATTCAAAGAAAAACCTGAGAATTTTAAATATGAAAATTGAGTTTGAATCTCACTGTTTGGAGATTCAAAAACTCCAAGATCCAAAGCTTTGTTCCATTTCCAAACCACTCCTGCAAGTTCCCTGAGTGTGATCAAGCAACGATTGAAGCAAGCAAGATCAAGTTCTGCACAACATTGAAGGTATTTTCCAGAAAATTTCTTCGCTTCGATTCTCACTCAATTCTCATCAATTCTCTTGGATCTTTGGTTGTCTGAAGTCCTACCAATATAGGCAAGAAGATTGAGTTGCTTTGAGGTCAAATCGAAGCAACTCAGTTGACACACCTCAAAATTCAACTCCTCATATCTTTCTATATATGTGGAGTTAGTTAAAATTGAGGTTAGATTTGTGCTCTACGCCATTTTTTCTTTTAAATCATGTCCTCCGTTTTCATTTATGTGATGGTGATGACTGAACCAGTCCGGCGACGTTCGCCTGAGAAGGTGACCGGAGGTTTAGCGCCGGTGATGTGTTGGACAGGTTCTGAGCCACATGATTAATTCAAATTGTTTTAATCTCACGCGTTGGTTTTGATTACTATCCATGTGGCGCATTGACTTAAGTCCATGGTGGAAAGCGCGCTGATGACCACTTGATCTGCCACCTCAATTAATGAGGGAGATCAAGTGGTCCACATTTTTTTGTATTTTCTGATTTTCATTTTATTCTTTTGATTTTCATTAATTCATATTAATTTTAATATTGATCCAAAAAATATGAGAGTTTCACCAAAAAAATTTAAATAAAATCATCTTTCATATTTTGAATTAAAATTATTTTTTGGATCATTATTAATATTTTTCATGATTCAATTGATTTTGTGAATATTTTTAATTGTTTAAAAATACTTTTGAGTCTCTAAAAATTCTGAATTTTTTTCTCCAAGGTCCTTTGACCTCGTTTGACCTATGATAAATCTCATGGCCATTTCTTTGGTGTTTTGATAAGGTTTTAGGAATTTGACAAACCATATTCAATTTAATGCATTATTTTTAGTATTTTTAAATTGAATAAATGTCAAATAATTGTGTCAAGCCATTTTAATTGTTTGTATGAGTTTGACTTGTGTTGTTAGGCCTTGGTCAAGGTTGATTTGACTTTGCTAGGTTAAGATCATTGGATTTAGGGGATTGATGGAATGTATATTCCATCTCCCAAAATGAATGAATGATCTTAATTTGGTAAAAGTCCTTCTTTGTCCAATTTGAGTTTTGATCTATTCCCTCCCTCTTCATCTTATTCCCCTTCTTTATGCATTCATGTCATGGTCCTATGATATCTCAAGGTCCTAAGACTAGTTGATTAAAAATCAACATAAGTATGGATGAGATTAAGCCACCTCTTTTGCATATTATTTTTGTGTGTGGTATGTTTCATGAGCATAGTCCATTATACTATGTCTCTAACATGCATTAGCACCATAATTTTATTGCCCGACCTCAAATAGTTGTGACTTCTACATAAGTCCAATTACGATTACTTAACATAGCGCTAAATTTTTGACACAAAAGGCATAACATTCTAGTTAGTGAGATTGTAAGTCTCCCCTCTTTCATGATACTGTATGGAAACTTGTCCTTTTTTCCTTCTTTTAGAAGATGTCTTGGTTCAATGATCCATGCTTGTGATAAGTGGGTTAAGTATTCTCCAAAGAATGACTTAAAAGAAAAAAAATCAAAAGCAATACTAACCTCTAACTCATTAACAACTAACATTTACGTTCAAGTTATTTACTTTAATGCACTTTACTTTTAAGCCCTATTCATTTGCCATTATTCATACCATTCTAATTGTTTATGTTAAATGTCATTTTCACTTTGTCCATTTGGACCATATTTTGGGATATATTTTTCTTGTGTATATTGTGTTGTTTGGTCTTTGGACATTAATGTACATAATAAGAACAAAAACCCGAAACAAACATCTTGTGTGGACTGTTGGTTTGATCTGAGACAATTGGACTTAGAATTTAGACAACACTCCTTATGCAGAGGACTTGGCCAATGCCAACCTTCATGTAACCAAGTGCTTATAATCTGAAACTTCATCTGATACATCATTAAAGATCCATTTGAGTTCATCTGCAACATGATCATTGTGCAGCTGTTATTTTGAACCTGTGACTTATAGAATTATGGAATTCATCTGCTACATGGGCAAATTTGAAGAAAGATCATGGAATGGCAAAGCTTGGACGTGGCTATCTTTATTTGATGCCTTTCTCTTCAAGTTAATATTGTGTACCTTGTTTGTTGCTTGATTCTAATGTCCAAGGGAATTTGGGTTTCTATATGACATTCTTGTCTATTGGATTGCAGCCCATTGGTCAGATCTTTTCAATTCTTAACTTTTAATTTTATGCTTAGGATTAGTCTCTTCATCTCCTCCCTGTCTCTTTAATTTCAAAATATCTCCCTCCTTTTAAAACTTCTTTGCTTGTGCTTGTTTTCTAAACTTAGACCCTTTGCAAATTAGAAACTTTAGCCTTATGCCATTGCATTTTCAAACTTATTTTCTTAAATCAAACTTGTAAATGAACTTAACCATACTTGACTTAAAATTTTCAAAAGCCAAAAGAACTAACTCATTCAAACCATTTTCTAGGCCTTTGTGCCTTTCAAACTTATTTTTTGTTAAAAGCAATGCATCCACTTTGAAATTTGTATCACGAACTACGAGGTTTTGATCCCTCATTTTTATGTTGGTACGTAGGCACAAGTCCGAAGGTCTTGTCAAACACAAAAATATAATTAATGAATTCTTTTCTCATCCCCCCATTCTATTTGTTTGTAAACATCATTTTGTACAAAATACATATGCAGACAAGAAAGGGCTCCCTAGGAGTACCTATGACACTTTGGGTGCTAACACCTTCCCTCTGTCTAACCAACCCCCTTACCTGTAATCTCTGGCATTTTATTAGTTTTGATTTGAAAACTTCTTATTTTTGGGTTTTGTTCGTACTTTTCCCTTTTCCCTTGGAAACAATAAAAGCATGGTAACGGCTCTTATTATTTGATGTCTTGCTTATCCATAGCTTGATGATCATGAATTTACCGCTACAGTAACCCACTGCCTGCCCATGGAAATTCATCTGTTAATATGGTGGACGGTTGTCCAGGAGAGTTCAAGGTATTCGATGTACGCTTCATTAGAAGGTCCTTGGTGACGATGCACAAGGATATTTGCTTAGTGAGCGATTGTGAGCATGACCATGACGGTTTTGCTATCTGCAATGTCAATCCTAGGGGTTGTATGATTGTGAAGAGGGACATCCAGCGGTTGATGGATGAAGGTTTGATCCAGATTGGTCAATCCCGTCACATAGACGATGATGTCAATGTAATAGTGCCAATATTCAAGACACTAGAGAAAATGGTGATTTCATTTGATAGCAGCAGTAGTAACAGTATCAGCAAGAGATCGGTATCGCCGTTGGTTATACGGTTGGCGGGTCCAGTCCCGTACGCATCCGATAAAGCTGTACCTTATCAGTACAATGCAACTATGGTTAAAGATGGTCAAGAGATTCTGTTACCTACGACCAGTTCTGTCGTAAGCATTGCTGATGTTGCCAAGGTGACCCGTAACGGTCAAGTGTTTGGGTTGGTGTTCCCAAATGTTATAGAAGATTGTTCAGTTGGTAAGAAAGTGGAAGTGCCTGCAGTAGATCCAGTTAGTGCTCAAAAGCATCAGTCTGGTGAATCCAGCAATTTGAAGACTAACAATGATGATGAGGTACTTCGGTTGATAAAGAAAAGTGAGTTCAATGTGGTAGAGCAGCTGCTCCAAACCCCCTCAAAAATTTCAGTATTGTCTCTGTTGATGAATTTTGAAGCGCACAGAGAAGCACGACAAAGAGTTCTAGAGCAAGCTTTCGTGGAACATGATGTTACGGTGGATCAGTTTGATCATATTATGGTTAATATTACTTCCTGTAATAATCTCAGTTTCTGTGATAAAGAACTCCCTGAGGAGGGTAGGAATCATAATTTGGCTCTGTACATCTCCATGAACTGCAAAGAGGAAGCTTTGTCCAATATGCTAGTTGATACCAGATCTTCTTTGAATATGCTTCCGAAGTCAACATTGTCAAAATTGTCATACCAAGGAGCGCCTATGAGATATAGTGGTGTAATCGTCAAAGCTTTTGACGGTTCGCGCAAGACAGTGATTGGTGAAGTGGACCTTCCGCTTAAGATAGGTCCGAGTGACTTCCAGATTACTTTTCAAGTAATGGATATCCACCTGGCCTATAATTGTCTGTTGGGAAGGCCATGGATCCACGAGGCAGGAGTTGTTACCTCCATATTGCATCAGAAGCTCAAGTTTGTCAAAAATGGGAAGTTAGTCATTATTGGCGGGGAGAAGGCATTGTTGGTTAGCCACCTGTCATCTTTCTCTTATGTTTAAGTTGGGGATGAGGTTGGAATTCCGTTCCAAGCCTTATCTACTGTTGCTGAAAAGAGAGTTGGGGCACCCATGTCCTCATTGAAAGATGCAAGGAAGATTGTTGAAGAAGGGAATGTTGATCAATGGGGGCGAATGGTAGAGGTCTCCGATATTAAGAGCAGAACCGGTTTGGGTTTTCAGCAAGGTTCGTCAATCGCTAGATCAGAGGATATGCAACCCAGCTTCCGTAGTGGAGGGTTCATTCATGGCAATGAACAACATTTAGCTGCTGTGCTGAAGGATGATGAAGAGGGAGACTGGACCAATTTTGTGACGCATGGAAAGGCTTGCTACAATTGGACTACTATTGATATTCTTGTTATTATGCATCGATCTAAGTAATTTCTTTTATTTGTTTTTAAAAAAAAATCCTTCTCCTATGCCTAAGGGAGAAGTGAGCATTGTTGGGCATTTTTAATTTGATCATTAATAAAGTATAATTCTATTCATCCACATATATGATATTTTGTTTTTACTTTTTGCTTTATTCTAAAAATGGTAATCACAAAAAACATAAATAAATAATATAATTATCCATCTGTATAATATTTGGTCATAAATTCACTTCCTTAAAATCAAAATATCAAATCATTATGCAGGTTGGTTTCTAACCCCATTGAATACAATGATCCTTCCCTTTCTCCAAATTTTGAATTCCTTGTGTTTAAGGCTGAAGAGGAAAGTGATGAAGAAGTGAGTGATGAATTGTCTTGTCTTCTTGAGCATGAAGGAAAAGCCACTCAGCCATTCGAAGAGAAAATTGAGATAGTCAACTTCGGTTCCGAGGATGATGTGAAGGAGGTCAAGATTGGGTCTCGACTGTGTCCAGATATGAAGAAGGGGTTAATTGATCTTCTCTGAGAGTATTTAGATGTATTTGTTTGGTCCTATCAAGATATGCCTGGTTTGGATTCTGAGATAGTGGAGCATAGATTGTCGTTGAAGCCAGAGTGCCCGCCAGTCAAGCAGAAGTTGAGAAGAACATGTCCTGATATGGCAGTAAAGATCAAAGAAGAAGTACAAAAGCAGATTGACCCCGATTTCCTTGTGACCGCTGAGTATCCGCAATGGGTGGTCAATTTTTTGCTTATTCCGAAGAAAGATGGAAAAGTCCGCATGTGTGGTGATTATAGAGATTTGAATAAAGCCAGTTCAAAAGATGATTTCCCTCTACCACACATTGATATGTTGGTAGACAATACAACAAAATTCAAAGTCTTTTCGTTTATGGACGGATTTTCCAGATATAATCAGATCAAGATGGCACCCAAAGATATGGAGAAGGCCACATTCATTACACCTTGGGGAACATTCTGTTATAGAGTGATGCCTTTCGGTTTGAAGAATGCTGGTGTAACCTACCAGAGAGCAATGACTACTCTTTTTCATGATATAATGCATAAAGATATTGAAGTTTATGTTGATGACATGATTGCTAAATCTATTGATGAAGAAGAACATGTTGAGCATTTGTCGAAGTTATTCCAACGTTTGAGGAAGTATAAACTCCGCTTGAATCCCAATAAGTGTACATTTGGAGTTCGTTCTGGTAAGTTATTGGGCTTTATTGTCAGCGAGAAGGGTATTGAAGTTGATCCTGCCAAGGTCAAAGCAATACAAGAGATGATTGTGCCTAAAACTGAGAAGCAAGTCAGAGGTTTTCTCGGTTACTTGAATTATATCTCCAGATTCATCTCACACATGACTGCCACATGTGCGCCTATATTCAAGCTTCTTCAGAAAGATCGGTCTTGTGATTGGACCGAAGATTTCCAGAAAGCTTTCGACAATATCAAAGAATATTTGCTTGAACCTCCAATTTTGTCTCCACCTGTTGAAGGAAGACCGTTGATCATGTATTTGATCGTGCTTGAAGATAGTATGGGTTGTGTTCTTGGTCAGCAAGATGAAACTGGAAAGAAAGAATTTGCAATTTCCTACCTCAGTAAGAAGTTCACTGACTGTGAGACTCGGTATTTTATGCTAGAGAAGACTTGTTACACATTGGCTTGGGCTGCTAAGCGTCTGCATCAATACATGTTGAATCATACCACTTGGTTGATATCCAAAATGGATCAATCAAGTATATATTTGAGAAGCCTGCTTTAACTGGGAGGATTGCCCGTTGGCAAATGTTGTTATCAGAGTATGATATTGAATACCGATCTCAGAAAGAGATCAAAGGTAGTATCTTAGCTGACCATTTGGCTCACCAATCGATTGAAGATTACCAATCAGTGCAGTATGATTTTCCCGATGAAGAGATCTTACACTTGAAAATGAAAGATTGTGATGAACCATTGCTTGAAGAAGGGCCAGAACCTGGTTCCCATTGGGGCATGGTGTTTGATGGAGCTGTTAATTAGTATGGTAATGGCATAGGGGCAGTAATCATTACTCCTCAAGGCACGCATTTTCCATTTACAGCTAGATTGACTTTCAAGTGTACACACAATATGGCAGAATATGAAGCTTGCATTATGGGGCTTGAAGGGCCATTGATCTCAGAATTAAGCATTTAGATGTCTTTGTGGATTCAGCTTTGGTTGTGAATCAAATCAAAGGTGAATGGGATACAAATCAACCCGGTTTGATACCATATAGAGATTATATGAGGAGGATTTCAACTTTCTTTACAAAGGTTGAGTTTCATCATATCCCTCAAGATGAAAACCAGATGGCAAATGCTCTTGCAATGTTGGCGTAAATGATTGTAGTAAAGTATTGGAATGAAGTTCCCAACTTAACTGTGATGCATCTTGATAGGCCAGCCCATGTGTGTGTTGTTGAAGAGATCAAAGACGAGAAGTCGTGGTATTATGATATCAAGAGTTTCCTCCAAAGTCAAATTTACCCATCTGGGCATCTTTGAAAGATAAGAAGACTTTGAGAAGATTCGCCGAAAATTTCTACCTAAATGGCAATGTGTTGTACAAGAGAAACTTCAATATGGTTTTGCTCAGATGCGTGGATAGACACGAAGCAGACCTATTGATGACTGAAGTCCATGAAGGTTCCTTTGGTACTCATTCCAATGGACATGCAATGGCAAAGAAGATGTTGCAAGCAGGTTACTATTGCCTGACAATGGAATCTGATTATTGCAAGTTTGTGAAGAAATGCCACAAGTGTCAAATATATGCAGATAAAATTCATGTTCCTCCAACACTGTTGAACGTCATTTCCTCCCCATGGCCCTTCTTCATGTGGGGAATTGATATGATTGGCATGATTGAGCCCAAATCTTCAAACGGACATCGCTTCCTTTTGGTGGAAATTGATTACTTCATGAAATGGGTTTAAGCGGCACCATATGCGAATGTAACCAAGCAAGTTATTGTGCGGTTTATTAAGAATCAGATCATATGCCGTTATGGTGTGCCAAGTAAGATCATTACTGATAATGGATCAAACTTGAATAATAATATGGTGGAAGCTCTTTGCAAAGACTTCAAGATTGCACATCATAATCATTCTCCCTATAGACCTAAGATGAATGGGGTTGTTGAAGCTGCAAACAAGAATATCCAGAAGATTATCCAGAAGATGGTTATAACATATAAGGATTGGCATGAGATGCTCCCATTTGCTTTGCACGGGTATCATACATCCACCCTCACTTCAATAGGGGCAACCCCTTTTTCTCTTGTTTATGGTATGGAAGCAGTGCTCCCCGTAGAGGTTGAGATCCCTTCATTATGTGTGCTCATGGAAGCCAAGTTGATTGAGGCTGAATGGTGTCAGACCAGGTACGATCAGATGAATTTGATTGAAGAAAAGAGGTTGACTGCCATGTGTCATGGTCAGTTGTATCAGCAAAGGATGAAGAAAGCTTTCGATAAGAAGGGCAGACCACGTGTTTTCAGAGAAGGTGACCTTGTGCTCAAGAAAATCCTATATTTCAAACCAGAATCTAGGGGAAAATGGACTACTAATTATGAAGGCCCATATGTTGTTAAGAGAGCCTTTTCAGGCGGTGTTTTAATTCTTATAACTATGGATGGTGAAGAGTTCACTCGTCTTGTGAATGCAGATGCAGTCAAGAAATACTTCACCTAAAAAGAAAAGAACAACTCGCTAAGTTGAAAACCTGAAAGGGCGGCTTAGGCAAAATGAGCGTCTCGACGGATTGAAACCCCGAAAGGGCGATCCAGGCAAAAGTTAGAGACATAAAACAGAAAAGAATTATCCTGATAAATTGAGTACCCCATCTTGGGGAAATTTATGCAAAAATTAGGGATTTTGGCAAGTAACTGCATCTTGCTGATCTTCAGTGTTGAAAATGTTCTTAAGCATAATTGTCGATGGTGATTCATTATCCTCAGCGGCAGCCAAGAGCATAATGGATATCAAGAGTTGGTAGAAGGATTAGTGATCATTGTATTCAATGTACCCCTTTTTCCATGTAAATTACCATTTTCAATTTTGTAAAGATCTATGGAGTCTTGTCATTTACAGGCTACCATTCTATTAAATAAAGTTGAGCTTTTATCCAATTATTTCAACTCTTATTTACTTCAGCCAAATAGATTTAAATTTTATTATGATCATTTTTGAAATTAATTTTTTTTAAATCAAAATCATTTTTATTAAACATATAAAAGCGTGAATTTTAAGCAATCAATTTCATTTTAAAGTAATATCAACAGTAGTTCGAAAGCAGTAAGCCCTAAGTATGGAGCATTATTGGTTCTCCCCGAGCAGTATGCGCATTTCTCTTTCATCCCCAACAATATTTTTCAGCTCTCAGTGTTTGTTGATTTTTTCTCTGGACAATTTTGTTCACCTTTCCCTGGTGAAGTAGCCAGCTGAGTTGGTTGATTAGTCCCCTGCAGAGTTTAGTGTTCATTCCCCAGCCGATTTTGGTCTTTAGCGGAGTAAGAACAAGATTCCTCAGCAGTTCGCGTGGTTGCTGAAGGTGAGAAAAACAAGAAAGGGGGGTTTGAATTGTTTGAAAAATAAGCGCTTTTTGCAAAATGAAATCACACAATGATTTTATACTGGTTCGCTTATAACACAAAGCTACTCCAGTCCACCCGGCCAAGGTGATTTCGCCTTCAACAAGGACTTAATCCACTAATCTTGAAAGATTACAAACAACCCCTAAGAGAGAAGAAAATCTCTTAGTCCTCTCAAGTCTACAGACTGCAAAGAGTCACTTGAGGAAATCAAATAAAAATTAGATACAAGATGTGTAATCTAGAGTGCTTCTAAGAAAGCAAATATTACAAACTTAAGAACAAATTTTTCACTTGATAAGCAAAAGCTTAGTGAAAATCTTTGAAGAACAAGGATGTTTTTCTTGAGCGTGATATGATTTCAGTATAGTTTTGGCTAGTGATTTCTTGTTTTTACTGAATGAGATTTCTTCTCTATTTATAGGAGTTGAAGTAGAGTTGAAGTAGCGTTGAATCTGTTGGATATTGAGATGTAGTTACGCCATTCCATTAATAGCTTCTGCAGTAGACTTTTTCTCTTAGAAGTGACTACTTACCACAATTAGTATCTTCTCTCTTGGAAGTGGAGATTAACGTCTCTTTCTAATTGAGGAAATTCATTTGCAGAACTTTAACTTGGCTTAAACGTTACTTCATCATGATTAACAATTCTGATTAGAGTCTTCGTGTATCTGGAGAATCTTGCTTCTGATGTTATTTCTTGAAAGTTCAGATGGCGCTGATAACTTCCAGAGTTTACAGAAGGCATTAATTCAGAGTCAGAGCTTCTAGACTTTACTTCATATTCAGATGCTTCTGATACTTTGTAGTTTTGTCCAGAGTCAGAGCTTCTTGAATGAGATTCCACTTTAGATGCTTCTGATACTTGAGATTTTGCATCTGATCTTGTTTTGCATCTGATGACATCATCAGATTTGTTTCTTCTTTCTTTAGAACCCTGCACACTTAGAAACTTTTCGTTAGGGTGCCATTTTTGGTTTCATCCTTTGTTATCATCAAAATCATGGAATCTGTTGTAGAACAATTTTTGTTTTTACAGTTGCGACAGAACTTCGGTTTCCCCACCCATCGCCATCAGATTCGCTCCCAGTCAGAGTTTCCTCTTGGTTTCTGAGCAGCTATTTGTGTTTATCCCCTGCACGGTTGTCTCCCATTTGATATGGTGTGGACCTAAAATTCCCCGCAGACTCGATAATGGTTTCTCAGCAGATTTCCTCCTTTCCCAACTAGGGTTGAGCCTTTGGGATGTTAATCTCTCTTTTCTCCATCAGTTGTCTCCCTCTTTTGTGGATTGACAGAGAATTGTATCGATGATCTAAATCTGCGACACCTTTGTATCCTTTGCGATCGTTTTGTCAGCATAATCATCATATATACATATACATATACATATACACTCACATAATTTCATTATTGCATCATCACTCTTGCTGATTCATTCTTATAATTTTGAATCCTTGTTATGGTGGTACTTTATCCCCATACAAGTTTGGTGTCTGTCCTCCTTCAATTGTAAAGTGTCATCCCTTATAAGCAGAAAGACTTTAACCTTTCTCCTTTCCCCACTGAGTTACTTTTTTGTGGACGATTATCATTTCAGTTTCCTCCCCAGTTGTTTATCTGGATGGAACCATTCCCCTTGAGTTATATCCTCATTGGGTTGAGTCTTGGTTGACCGTTTCTTTCTAGATCTTACCTAGATAGATGTTTTGGGTCCTCTAAGAGTTTATTACCCAGTAACTGGTAATATTCGTCTTAGTTTGCAATCCGTTACTTCTTACCCAATACCCGGCAAAAAGCAACCCTTTTCTCCCCAGCGGGTCATTTTCATGTTTCCCTAGGAAGTATATCATTGATATGTTCATCCTAACCGATGATGGATATTTTCTTCCCCTTCTTTGAGTTTATCCTGGATATATTCATCCTAACCGATGACGGATATTCTCATCTTTGGTATTCTACCCAGTAAAAGGTAGTTGTAATCCCTATCTTGCTCCCCAGAGAGTTAATCCTTGATATGTTCATCCTAACCGATGACGGGTTTTCTTCTCTTTGCGGTCTTCTGCCCAGTAACCGGTAGTTATAAATCCTGCTTATTTTCTTCTCCCCTAGAGTCTATCCTTGATATGTTTATCCTAACCGATGACGGATATTCTCTTTGGTGGTATTCTAACCAGTATTTGATAGATGTAATTCCTACTTTTTGTTCAGGTGGTTTATCCTTGATACGTTCATCTTGACCGATGACGGGTATCCTCCTTAACGTCCCTAGGAGAGTCTATCCTTGATATGTTCATCTTTACTGATGACAGAGTTTCTTTCCTTTGAGCTTATCCTTGATATGTTCACTTTAATCAGTGACAGATATTCTCTCTCTTTGGTCTTTTGCCCAAGTGGTAGTTATAAATCATATCTCTTCAGTTTTCCCCAGCAAGCCTATTCTTACCCAGTAACCGATAATGAATACACTTTCCTGGCGATCCTCAGTGAGTCATCATTGACATGTTCATCTTAACCGATGACGGGTGTCCTCTCAGTCAGATATTTATTATCTCCTTACCCACTAACCAGTAATGGATAATAAATTTCTGCTCCTTCTGTGTTGAAGTTATTTCTTCCCCAGTTGAGTTGAATGCGTATTTCTTTAGTGAAATCGTTTTTCCTGCATGATCCAAGTACGTCAGTTTTATCCTGATCTACTCGTTTCCCCTGCAGATGTTTTATTTCCCTGGTTGGGTATTTCTATCTTTTATGGAATTCCTCTAGTCTCCCAACAGTTTTTAAGTCGTAGCCTGGCCTACGCATAACCTCTTTTATCCCCTCAGAGTCTTTGTCTCCCCAGTGAGTTTTCCTTACGAAATGTGTTATGCTCCCGTGGACCTTCGGTCTCTCTGACTTCTTTTCCTTTGTGGCAACATTTCCCCATAGAGAATTTACTTTTACATTCATAACATATGCATCATGAGGTCTCTTAGGGACCAAAATTTATTTTTATATGTTGTTATTTAAGCCCATTCTACTGAGTCGATATGAAGATTTCAACCTTCACATCCTCAGTTAGAATGTCCTTAAATAGGGGCAGCTGTAAGACCCTAATTTTGACCCTAAGATCCCTCATGCAATTTCATCATATGCATTAGCATTGAGATCATACCTTGGCATCCTCCTTACCCCTCTTTCATTGGGTTTGTTTTAGGAGAGATCACCAAGCACCATGTGATTGTATAATACTTGTATATTATCATTTTACTAACCAAAATACCAAAAATATGTCTTTGTATTTGTCCAACTCTTTTGTAGGTAGGGCATGATCACCATCGATCCATCATGTTCACATCTAGGGTTTGAAACCCTCATTGCTAAGAGCACAACTAAGGAGTGATCCACAATTCCCCTAAGCATCATATATGAGTCCCCATGATCTCTACATGTTATTTTGATCAAGCATTCTTCAAGAGTTTGGAGTTGATTTGTGTTGAAAACCCTAGTTCATCTGGGTATCTTGAGTAACTTCTTCAACAAGCTTCTTCACCAATTGATCAAATTCCTTAAGTGACACTTCAAATTTAATCATTTTATGCATATGTGATCTCCCATGAGCCTAAAAAGTCAAGAGAGTTGCAAGCTATCAAGTTGGTTGATGGTGGTTGGCCAGATGAATTCATCTGATCAAAACTGGGTCTCCCTAGACCCTATCTCCTACATTTTTCATCATATGAAAATTATCCCAAGAGAAACGTTACTCTAAGTAAAATTCCAAGCAACTTTCATGTTGAGATCTAAAGCTAATTTTGCATGGAAAGTCATTTTATATGTTGAAACATTATAGGTCATTTTGTCTAAATCCTAATTTGAAAGTCAACTTCCCAAAGCCATAACTTGCTCATTTTTTATGAGATGAAATATTTCTAAGTTGCACAATCAAATTCAATATGTCTAATTCAACTTTAATGTTTGGAGTGAAAGCTAAATCAACTTTTATGAGCATGTGATATGAGGATACATTATAGGTCATTTTGGACCAATACCATTGAACAAGTGATTTTCCTCAACTTCAAAAGTGCACAAATCACTCATCCTAAATCCAAATGATGTCAAATTGGTAACCATTTTGAAGGTCTTTGAAAGAGCTACAACTTTTATAAAGATACGTTTCTCATTTGGAGCTCAAATAAAAAGTTAAGCAAGGTGGAATAATGGAATATGAGACTTGACACTTAGAATTTTTTTCAACATGTTGAAATTTCCAAACTTCCACCTCAAAATTCACCATGATACAAGTTCCAAATGTAAAAGTGTTCAACATAAGAGTTTTTCCTCTTGATCTAAGCTTTCCAAATAGTCCTAATTCATTCATGTTGACAAGATTCAAGCTTCAAGTGATCAAATAGCTTTGCCTTGCCACTCAAGCTTCATGCAGACATCATTTAAGTTGATTATGGACTTAATTGGATTGCTTCATGGGCCTGTACACGCCCAAGCAAGCATGAGCATTGCATTGCCAAATTTGGACAAATTTTCAAGTGTGCAAATAACACTTCATTTTGCTATAAATATAGACCTTTTGTGCTCATTTCAAAGGAGCTTTGCACGCCAGCTTTGCCTCCACACTTCAAACCCTCACATTTGAAAGGAAAACCTGAGAATTTTCATTTTGAAATTGAGTTTGAGTCTCACTGTTTGGAGATTCAAAAACTCCAGGATCCAAAGCTTTGCATTGTTCTTAAGCCACTTCCACAAGCTCCATAAGCAAGATCAAGCACAAATTGAAGCAAGAGAGATCCATTTATGCACAGCATTGAAGGTAATTTTCCAGATTTGTCTTCTCTTCGATTCTCTCTTAATACTCATCAATTCTCTTAGATCCTTGGTTGTCTGAAGTCCTACCAATGTATGCAAGAAGATTAAGTTACTTTGAGGTCAAATCGAAGCAACTCAGTTGACACACCTCAAAATTCAACTCCATATCTATCTCTATATATTTAGAGTTAGTTAAAATTGAGATGATATTCGTGATCTACGCCAGTTTATCTTTCAGATCATGTCCTCCTTTTTCATTTATGATATGGTGATGAATGGACCAGTCTGGCCAAGGTCGCCTGAGAAATCGACCAGCGCTTTGCTCCGGCAATGATGTGGCACGGTCCAGAGCCATTAGATGGATTCAAAATGTTCTAATCACGAGCGTACATATTGATTACCAAGCGTGTGGATGTTTGACTCAGGTGCATCATGGAACGCGCGCGCTCAACCACTTGATCTGCCACCTCAATTAATGAGGCAGATCAAGTGGTCCACGTTTTTTTGATTTTTTGATTTTATTTTTTATTCCTTTGATTTTCATTAATTCATATTAATTTTAATATTGATCCAAAAAATATGAGAGTTTCACCAAAAAAAATTAAATAAAATCCTCTTTCATTTTCTAAATTAAAATTATTTTTTGGATGATTATTAATATTTTTCATGATTTAATTGATTTTGTGAATATTTGTAATTGTTTAAAAATACTTTTAAGTCTCTAAAAATTCTGAATTTTTTTCCCCAAGGTCCTTTGACCTTGTTTGACCTATGATAAATCTCATGGATATTTCTTTGGTGTTTTGATGAGGTTTTAGGAAATTGACTAACCATATTTAATTTAATGTATTATTTTTAGTATTTTTAATTGAATAAATGCCAAGTAAATTGTGTAGAGCCATTTTGATTGACTTTGGAAGTTTGACTTGTGTTGTTGGGCATTGGTCAATGTTGATTTGACTTTGTTAAGTTAAGATCATTAGATTTAGGGGATTGATGGAATGTACATTCTATCTCCCAAAATGAATGAATGATCTTAATTTGGTAAAAGTCCTCCTTTGTCCAATTTGAGTGTGATCCATTTTCCATCCCTCTTCATCTTATTCCCCTTCTTTATGCATTCATGTCATGGACCTATGATATCTCAATATCCTAAGGCTAGTGGATTGCAAATTCAACATAAGTATGGATGAGATTAGACCCCGACTTTGCATATTCTATTTTGTGTGTGGTATGTTTCATGAGCATGGTTCATTATACTATGTCTCTAACATGCATTAACACCAAAATTCTATTTCCCGACCTCAAATAGTTGTGACTTCTACATAAGTCCAATTACGATTGCTTAACATAGCGCTAAATTTTGACACAAAAGGCATAGCATTCTAGTTAGTGAGATTTTAAGTCTCCCCTCTTTCATGGTATTGTGTGGAAACTTAGCCTTTTTCCCTTCCTTTGGAAGATGTCTTGGTTCGAGGATTCATGCTTGTGATAAGTGGGTTGAGTATTCTCCAAAGAATGACTTAAAACAAAAGCAAAAGCAATACTAACTTCTAACTCATTAACAACTAACATTTAATTCCAAGTAATTTACTTTTGATGCACCTTATTTTTAAGCCTTATTCATTTTCCATTATTCATACCATTCTAATTGTTTATGTTAATGTCATTTTCACTTTGTCCACTTGGACCATATTTTATGATATATTTTGTTTGTGTATATTGTGTTTGTTTGTGTGGTCTTTGACCATTTATGTACATAATAAGAACAAAAACCCTAAAAAATATCTTGTGTGGACTGTTGGTTTGATCTGAGACAATTGGACTTAGAATTTAGGGAACACTCCCTATGCAAAGGACTTGGCCAATGCCAACTTTCATGTAACCAAGTGTTGGTAGCTTGAAACTTCATTTGATACATCATTGAAGATCCATTTGAGTTGATCTGCAACATGATCATTGTGAAGCTATTATTTTGAACCTGTGACTTATGCATTATGAAATTCATCTGCTAAATGGGCAAATTTGAAGATGATCATGGAGTTGCTAGTCTTGGATGTGGCTATCTTTATTTGATGTCTTGCTCTTCAAGTTGATATTTTGGTGCATTGTATGTTGCTTGATTCTAATGTCCAAGGGAATTTGGGTTTCTATATGACATACTTGTCTATTGAATTGCATCCCATTTGGTAAGATCTTTTCAACTCTTAATTTTTAAATTTTTGCTTAGGATTAGTCTATTCATATCATCATCACTTCTTTAATTTCAAAATCTCTCCCTCCTTTCAAAAATATTCTTTGCTTGTGTCTGTAGATTTTTAAACTTTGACCACTTTTGTAAACTAGAAACTTTGACCTTATGCCATTGCATTTTCAAATTTCTTTTCTTAATCAAACTTGTAAATATACTTAACTATACTTGACTTAAAACTTTCAAAAAGCCAAAAAGAACTAACTCATTCAAACCATTTTTAGGCCTTTGTGCCTTTTAAACTTAAATTTTTGTTAAAAATGCAATGCATCCAATTTGAAATTTATACCACGAACTACGAGGTTTTGATCCCTCATTTTTATGTTGGTACGTAGGCACAAGTCCGAAGGTCTTGTCAAATACAAAAATATAATTAATGAATTTTTTTCTCATCCCCCCATTCTATTTGTTTGCAAACATCATTTGTACAAAAGATATATGCACACAAAAAAATGGCTCCCTAGGAGTACCTAGTACACTTTGGATGCTAACACCTTCCCTCTGTGTAACCAACCCCCTTACCTGTAATCTCTGGCATTTTATTAGTTTTGATTTGAAAACTTCTTATTTGTGGGTTTTGTTCGTACTTTTACCTTACCCTTGGAAACAATAAAAGCGCGGTGGCGACTCTTGTTATTTGATATCTAGCTTATCCATAGCTTGATGATCATGAATTTACCGCTACAGAGGTAGCGTATGCACAACTGGTGGTGGCACAGACATGACCGGGCTAGATGTCGGCATGGAAGCAAATGTAGGCGCGAAACCTTCAGGCACAAAGTTGGGCGGCATTCCCCACGGGAATCCGGTAGGCATGGCAGGCGCAAAATGAGCAACAGTAGCAGGAATGGTAGAGGTAGCAACCTCGGAAATAACAGTCCTCTAAGGAGGAGTTGCAGGCGCTAGAGAAGATTGGCTATGAGCGGCTAACACTGACTCCATCATGGCAGTCAAGCGGGTAATCTCGTCCTTCAAATCTCTATTCTCTTGCTCTAGATGTTCCGTGATCCTTGAGTGATTGGCGCGGGTATTGTATCGATGAGTCAGCTTGGCTGAAGCATAGAAGAAATATCAATAAGACATCTGACAAAAGAGAAACCTGTATGCATATGATGTATGAAATGCAATGTTTGATTATTTTTATTTTCTAAGGAACTTACTATATTATTTGCAAATATATATGATAATAATGATTACAACAATTTGATTGACCATAAAAATCTCTTTTATTTATATAATTGGAAGGATTACACTAAGTACAATTTCAGAAACCAAAAGTACAAAATACAAGAGAAAAGAAGACTATTCATCCTAAGGATCCCTAATAACAACATCAGAAGATCTAACTGTAGGCGCGTGCTTCCTTCGAATGCGTCGAATCTCGGACTCAAAAGAATTCTTCATCTGAGCCTTCTTAAGGATAAGCTGATCAACAATCTTCTTCCAAGCGATGGAAGGCTGAGGCATAGTAGAGGAAGATGGACCCTCTGGTTCTCTCTATCTCTTCGTTACTTTATCTTCAAGAAGCTCAATAAGTGCATCTTTGTCCTTAGACTCAAGCTGCAACTCCTCATGCTTTGTGCTCAAAGCATGGAAACACTCTTCCCACATGTCCTTCTCTTGCTTCATCTTGGCGAGCGCGTCTTCCAACTCCTTTACATTTTGGTTAGGGAGAGTTAATGGCTTAACCACAACCATAGAAATAGGTCTTTCACAAGCATAAGGCATCTTCAACTCCAAAGTTCTCTTCTTTACCCAAAGAGTGTAAGCTTCCAAAGCTACACAATTGTATGGACCAAACTCGGATCTTCCTTTCTTATGCACATTATGCCAAGCATGCACAATCTTCTGCTTCAACCGTTGGGGATCTTTACCCTCTTTATAGAAAAGACCTTCTAACAAAGTGTTATTAGGTTTGTCTCTCAAGGGGAACCCAAGTTGACGACGAGCCAAAGCAGGGTTATAGTTGATTCCTCCTTGTGTACCAATGAGAGGCACATTAGAGAATTCACCACAACTGTCAATAATCTCCAAACTACTCAATGAATAATCGTACAAAACTATATCATCATTAGTGAGAGACATTAGTCTCTTAGACCATGATCGCTCGACTGTGCGAGTCGAGAATGGGATACAAACTGCAAGTGCACAGTTCTATCGCGTAGTTTTAAAAGATATCGATCCCACAGGGACTTATGAATCGATGTACCGTTATCTAAGGTTACTACGTAAATCTAAGGTGAAAATGTTTGATTGTTTGGGGAAAAGGGAGCTAAGAGCTAAACTAATATCTAGATTAAATATTAATAAAACGGATATCGGTATGTGGTTCGTCAAAACTAGGGAATCAATTCCTTGTCGGTCTCTCGGTTTTAAAATAAATCGTTTCGACTAACTTTATTGGTTAAAGGCTTTATCTCAAACTCTCGCTCTGTTGAAGAAACCATGATCTTATGTTAATGTTGCTGTCACTTATAATTAAGTCAAAAATCATATTTTGAAAACAATAAAGTTGCAGAAACTCTTTTTAAGAAAATACTGACCGTTTTAAACACCCTTATCTCAAACTTTCGCTCTGTTGACTTAGGTTATACAATTAAATCTAAATGCTTAACTCTCGTCCTCACATTCAACCTTTAAAAATACTTTTTGGAAAAAGGTCAGAATTTAATTAATTCTAAAACTTGCTCTCGCCCTGAGATAGATTTAATGACTAACTTACACTGTCCAGTTAAAACCTCAAACTCTCGCTCTGTTGGTTTCAACTTCTTTATGTCTTTTACCTTTGTAAAAAATCTTGTTATTAAACCTGTAAGTTAAGACCGTAAAGAGATTGATTCTAATTTTAAGTTTGAATAGACCGACTTAGTTTTGATCCCTCTTTCTGCTTACTTTACATACCGATACCTAGGCAAATTAGCCAGACATGCTTACTAAATAATAATTAATATCATGCATACACAGACTCATTTCAGGCAGGCAATGCAAATAAACAATAGAATAAAGCATAAAAATTAAATAACAATTAAAGAACCTGAATGCGTAATACAATGGTCTTGAACACTCCACCACAAGCCGGTAGGATTTGTTCTTCGATTCTTCAATTAAACAGTAAATTAAATCAAGGAAATAAAAAAACTCGAATATAACGTAAGGTTAAATCCGGTATAAAGTTGCCCAGTAGTTTCCGGTGTAGAAACTACTACGCGAAAAATATCTAAAAGCTAAGAACGGGGGGAAATAAATTGCAAGGGAAAAAGAAAACAAAGCTTGCAAAATAAAATAAATAAAAATGGACGATGCTGGAAAGGAAGAAAAATAAGCAAAGGCGTGAAAAAAATAAATTTGGCAGAGCTTCCGCAAAACTGAGCGTGCAAAAACTGTGTAACTTTTGGTTTGTGAGACGGCTATTTATAATGGCCTTGGTAGCAGCATTCCGTTTCTCTCCTTCTTCAGCGTGGCTATATCCACGGCGTGCATATAGGAGACCAATTCCTTAACGTTATTCTTCAAGTCTTTCTGAGGGCGATACTTGCGCCACAAAGGTAGTGGGGTTGCGTGACGCTCGTCACGCTATGTGTGACGTCCGTCACAAGGCTCCTTCGCGTGACGCTCGTCACGCGTCCTGTGACGTCCGTCACAGGCACAGCATTGGTGACTTGTGCGCTTTGGGCTGGGCTTTGGCCTTTGGTTCCTTTTCTCTCCTTTTTGTTGCTTTTTACACCTCCTTTTCTTCCCTTTTTCACTTTTGCTTCAAAATGGGTACCTGATATAAATAGAAGAGAAATACTGCATAATATCTGATAAAATGGGATAAATTAGTGTAAATGATAAAATAATTTAATTGAATTAAGTCTTAAAAAGCGATATAATTTCGTGTTATCAAACTCCCCCATACTTAAATCTTTGCTTGTCCTCAAGCAAAATTCAGTATAGAACTTGTTAAAAGTTTTAGCCGGATGAAATTTTAAAGCACACATCAATTCGTACTAGGTTGCCAATGGGTTTTTGTTTAGGAGGATTTGAGTTAAATCTTGACATCAACAACTACCGTTACAACTTAGATAACCCTACCTTATGCCAATCAGTTCAAGTACCCTATGATAGCTATCCTGGTTCCTTTAGTCTTATTTTGCCCGTTTTCATTCTAGCGAAATCACATTAAGCCCTTTATCCTTTCGCGCACATAGTGGAGTAACCGGTTAGTGTCTATGATCCGCTTTTAGCTAGAAGTTCTGGTACATAAGTCGGATAACTTCATTATTCAGTCCATTGCAAATTGCGGGGGATCGAACCGTAGTCCGCCCTACCAAGTTCAGTACCAGATTCCTACTGAACCAATTCATAATGGATCTTTCGTATTGTGCTTTTGCATGATTTGCAACCTTTAGATTAAATGATCCGGTAAGGGTCACCTAATTTAATTATCTTAGGTTACTTTGGGGATCATTCACTTATATTCATCGGCTCTCCACGTAGTTTGCTATTAAGATGGTGCTGACTTCTGTATAAACTACTTGGGGTTGCCATAGAACTAAAAGTTCGAGGAATCGGTATGATAGGTACTTATCCTGATCTAACATATTGAGGTTCTCAGAGCGTTGTTATGGTAATGATTTTGTTTTGATTTCACTCAAATTTTATAAAGTAGGCGACCTTTATACTTATTGGGTGTGTTAAAATTTTTGTTATGGCTCAAGAAAGTTGAGGGAAATAGATAATAGAAACTTTTTCACATTCAGGACTTAACTTAAAAAAAAAAAAAAAAAAAATTTGTTTTTATAAGGAAATAACAATGAAAAGGGAGAGTACAAACTTGAAACAAAGATGGGAATGGAAAGAATAATTTCCCCCCCATACTTGAACTAAACATAGTCCTCGATGTTTGAAGGGAAAGAAATACAAAATGGAAAGGAAAAAGAAAAAATACAACTAAGGCTGCCTTCCACCTCTGGTTCTTGGTCCTGGTGATCTTTGACGTATGTCTAAGCTGTCGAATCTGCTAAACAACTCAGTAAACCGCTGGTCGGTTATGGCATTCCGAGCATCCTGTTGCTGTTGCATTTGACGCATCATCTGCATCATCTCTGTATTCTGTGCCTGCATTCCATCGATAGCATCCATAATGTCATCGTTGGTCGCAGGCCTTCGTCGTCGACGACGTTGGGAGGATGGGCCGGCTGCATTACTGGAAGGGTTGAGCGGGACTGACGGTTGTGTTGGCGGATGATCGCCTTGTTCCATTTCTTCAAACTCATCTGTTTGTTGGTTTGTTTGTGAAGGCTCGGTGGTTTCAGGAGCGCTAAGATCGTAGAGGTGGCGGTTCGGGTTTGTGACATCGGTTAGGGTGGTATTGGGTAGCACAACACTTGGGACTGCTTGGTTGTTCACCATCAGATAATAGCCTCCGCCTACTCTGTTTTTAATCAGGCGGCTGGAGCGACAATAGCCGATATCCATAGACAGGGGTGGAAGGGATTCTAAAGTTTGGAGTTTATCCCCTAGGTTCAGGCCAAGTGCTATGGAGGTTATTAATCCGCCAATTATGAATGGTTGCCGGCCTCTAGCACATAAGGTGCGGATATGATGAAGGAGAAAAGAGGCGGCGTTTACCGTAGTATCCGATTCGAAAACGCACTGGAGGAAAAAGAGTTCTTTTGAGTTGACCTTACTGTTGTTTGGTCTTCCAAAGAGTGTGTTTTGCAGGATACGGAGAAAATAACGGATGGTGGGGTTATGGATGTGGGAGAGAAGGAGTTCTTCCCAGTTGTTGGTATTTATACCGGAAATTTTCTTAAAAAGGTCGAAAACTAGAACTGTGTTCCAGTTTGAGGTTGGGGGAATTCTGGCATGGAGCAGACCTTCTGTGGGAAATTGTAGCATGGCACTCAATTGGCGTTGGGTTAGAGAGTACTCGGTGTTAAACATACGGAAGGTTGCTGTACCGGTTAGGAATTCACCTTCACCGGCGGGAGTGGTGTAGTCGTAAGAGCTTAGGAATTCTAAGGTTAGGGAAGGATAGGTGGGTTGGTTATGGGTGCAAAGGAAGGTTAAATCGGCTCTACGGAGCATCCACTCGATACCGTGGAGTAAGCCCAATTGTTGTAAACAAGTTAAATCGGGGTACCTGGTGGGAGCGACGCCTCGCTGTTGGAAGCGCTCGAATTGCTCTTGCTGATAGTTGTCATCTCCGGATCGGAAGATGATATTTCCGAAGTTTTGACTTCCCGCCATTGTGATGGATTTTTGAATGAGTGATTTGGAAAGGAAAAGAAGTGTATATTTGATATGAGAGAGTTGTTTGTGGTGAAAGAAGGAAGTTTGGAGGGTATTTATAGGTAAAATGTGAGAGGTGAAAAGAAAGAGTGGTTGAAAAGTAATTAATTGTGGTAAATGAAAAATGAATGGGGAATGTAAAAAGGTGGGGGGGTGTAACGTTCGTCTCCAACGGCTCCCTAACGTTCACATATCTGAGAGGCGTTACGCTCGTCACAAGGCTGTGACGCTCGTAACAGGCACTAAGTGTGCCGCCCGTCACGGGTGGTGTGACGCTCGTCACACCTCCTTTTGGAAAGGCTTAGTAGCGCTTCACAGAATCACTTGGTAGCGTAATTAAATATTTTATTCTGCTTATGAACGTTTTAGTCTGTAGCTTAATTTAGTATGCATGCTTACTTGCTTTGTATAATAATAATAATAAGTAATAACCGTAGAGCATAATAGGCATTGCAAAATAAATTAACTAAACAGCTTCAATAAAAAGGATCATAATGTATTACAGGAAGGGAAAATAATAAAATGAAATAGAAATAAACATGAATTCAAATAACATTAATGAAAAAATCTAGCCTAAAACTAAATAACTTAGAATGAAGAAATAACTAAATTCCATCTATCTTCGGATCTCTGGCCGGAGGAGTAAAAGAGTTAACATGATGCCGTAACATACGTAACTGACTTGCCGTGCTGCTCATGTGTTCTAGGACTGCAAGTCTCAAGCTGTGGAAATCTTCCCTGAGGGCGTTTTGTTCTGACATCAAGGCTTCAATGACGGTTTTAATATCTGTTCCTGGCATATGATGTCGGAGATCAGGCATGGCTGATTCTTCGGTCAGGACAGGCTGAGGAGGAGGATCAATATCATGGTAGCCGGATGGAGTCTGAGGGTCAGATTCAGCAAGAGAGGTATGGTCAATATAGTGCTCATAGTCATCACAAATCTCATAATCCTGGATGGATTCAGTGGATCCAGCAGGAGTTGGGGTTTCATTCAGGTTATAGAGCCAGTTCCTTTGGTTATGAACACTAGTCCTAGGATCGGGCAGGGTGAATAGGCAGAGAACCTGGTTATCAATAACAAGCTCAAACTCATCAGACCCTATGTTTGCTATAAACATAGTGTTGAAGAGGAAAGGTATACTCATAGTGGTAATGCCACAAAAAGGGTTCAGGTCAAGCATAGGCTGACGTAGTCCAATAGCATTACCTATCATAGTTATCAGGCCGCCTATTCTAATGGGTGCTCTCTCATCCTGGATAAGGTGGTCCAAATTAGCTAACATAAAAGTAGCACCGTTTACTGGACGGTTCTGGGAAGCACAAAATATGATGAAGAGTTCATCACGTGAAACTGAAGTACTATTTGGCTTCTTCCCAAATAAAGTGTGGGTCAGGATCTTATGGAAATAGCGAAAAGCCGGGTTATGTATGTTTCCAGAGAGAAACTCATGTTCTTCGGGCTCATCATTTCCAGTCAGCTTACCCCAAAAGTGTTCAAGCTCTCTATATTCAAGAAGTTCTTCCTGGCTTATAGTGAATGTATCAAAGGAGGTAGGAAAACCCAAAAGGTTGGTGAAGTCTCTAGTATTAAATTGGTACTCCATATTGAACATTCTGAACTGGATAAAACCTCTGGTAATTCCTTTTCCATGGCTAGGTAGATAGATTAATGAACTAAGGAATTCTAGTGTGAGCCTCCGGTAGGTGGTGAAAGGTCTCAGGATAGAGGAGGTCTCCCATCCTATCTGATTCAGCAAAAACAGGACACTCTGTCTCAGTCCAAGGGCAGTCATAGCCCAATCATCAGCATATAAACTAGGTAGCATCTCCCTAGTGGCTAGTTCTTCAAACCTTCGTTTCTGAGCCATTCCTCTGAACTTGATACCCATACGGTCAGAATGTCCCATCTGGTTAGTGTTAACTAGAGAAAAGAAAACATGAGTTTAAGTCAGGATTTGGCCAAATGCCGAAAGAAGAATAGAATTATTATTATAATATATAGATATATTTTTTTCTTTTTGAATAAATCAATAATGAATACTAAATAGAAATTAAAAGAATAATTAAGAGAAAAATAGAGGAATGATAATAATAGTAAAATAATAAAATAACAGATTAATTTGTGGGTTGTCTCCCACTAAGCGCTTTGTTTAAATGTCGCAAGCTCGACAAAGAAACTGTTAAATATAGTCTATGAGTCCTGGGGGCGTTTCGTCTAAGTGTAGAATTTGCGAATCCTCGTTGGTTTCCGCATAGTGATAATGTTTCAGACGTTGCCCGTTTACGGTGAACGGTTCTGTAGATTGTCCTTTAATTTCTACCGCTCCACTGGGAAAGATTTTAGTGATATGGAAAGGTCCTGACCATCTGGATCGTAGTTTTCCCGGGAATAATTTTAGTCTGGAGTTAAATAAGAGTACTGCGTCGCCTTGCTTGAAGATTTTCCTTGATATACGCTTATCATGCCATTGTTTTGTTCTTTCTTTATAGATTTTGGCATTTTCATAGGCGTCTCTTCTGAGTTCCTCTAGTTCGTTTATGTCAAGGATTCTCTTTTCACCGGCGGTTTTATAATTCAAATTTAAATTTCTAATAGCCCAATAGGCTTTGTGTTCTAATTCTACCGGGAGGTGACAGGATTTTCCATAAATGAGCTTAAATGGGGTCGTCCCTATGGGAGTTTTATAAGCAGTTCGGTATGCCCATAAAGCTTCTGGTAATTTCAATGACCAATCTTTCCTTGAAGTGGCGACCGTTTTTTCTAATATTTGCTTGATTTCTCTGTTAGATACTTCCACTTGTCCACTGGTTTGAGGGTGGTAAGGTGTTGCTATCCTATGTCTCACTCCATATTTAAGTAGTAGTTTTTCGAGTATCTTGGATATAAAGTGCGATCCACCATCACTGACTACTATCCTTGGGATGCCAAATCTCGGAAATATTATATTTTTAAAGAGTCTAGTTACTACTCGGGTGTCATTAGTTGGAGAAGCTATAGCTTCGATCCACTTTGATACGTAGTCAACCGCCACGAGTATGTACTTGTTACCGAAGGAGGATGGAAACGGTCCCATGAAGTCTATTCCCCACACGTCAAAAATCTCTACTTCCAAAATACCTTTTTGTGGCATCTCGTCACGTCTAGATATGTTTCCCGTGCGTTGACATCTGTCACACTCCTTAATAGCCGCATGTACGTCCTTCCATATAGTTGGCCAATAAAAGCCAGCTTGTAGGATTTTAGAACAGGTCTTGGATGTACTTGTGTGTCCACCATAAGGCGCGGAGTGACAGTGTTGGATTATATTTTCTACCTCTTCTTCGGGTACACATCGACGGAAAATACCATCGGGACCTCTTTTGAAAAGTAAGGGATCATCCCAGTAATAGTGTTTTATGTCATGGAAGAATCTTTTCTTCTGCTGGTAAGATAAAGTAGGTGGAACTATTCCGGCAGCTAAATAATTGACTAGATCAGCGTACCATGGTATGGCAGATATAGCTAAGGTGGTTTCTACTTGCATGTCGGAGTTGTTCTCTTCCAAAGTAGCTATGAGTTTGTCATACGAGAAATCATCATTAATGGATGTTCTTTCTGGTTTAAGGTTCTCAAGTCTAGAGAGGTGGTCTGCTACTACGTTCTCAGTTCCTTTCTTGTCCTTGATTTCTAAGTCGAATTCTTGTAGTAACAAGATCCATCTTAGGAGTCTAGGTTTAGCATCCTTTTTTGTTAGAAGGTACCTGATAGCAGCGTGATCAGTGTAAACTATTATTTTGGCTCCTACCAAGTAAGAACGAAATTTATCTAGCGCAAATACTACTGCTAGGAGTTCTTTCTCGGTTGTGGCATAATTCATCTGTGCTTCATCCAGGGTTCTGCTAGCGTAATATATAACATGAAGCTTTTTATCCTTTCTTTGTCCTAAAACAGCACCTACAGCATAATCACTGGCATCGCACATTATTTCGAATGGTTCATTCCAGTCTGGTGTCTGCATAATGGGTGCGGAGATCAATGCTTGTTTAAGAGTTTGAAATGCTTTTAAACAGTTATCGTCGAATATGAATTCAGCATCTTTCATTAATAGTCCGGTTAAAGGTTTAGTTATCTTAGAGAAGTCTTTGATGAATCGTCGGTAGAAACCGGCGTGTCCTAAAAAGCTTCGTACTTCTCTCACGGTTCTTGGGGGTTGAAGATTTTCGATTACCTCTATTTTGGCTTTGTCTACTTCAATTCCTCTGTTCGAGATGACGTGTCCTAAAACAATTCCTTCTTGTACCATAAAGTGGCACTTTTCCCAATTAAGTACTAAGTTTACTTTTACACATCGTTCAAGAACTCTTTCCAGGTTTTCAAGGCATTCTTCGAAACTTTGTCCGTATACAGAAAAGTCATCCATGAATACTTCCATGATGTTTTCGAGAAAGTCGGCGAAAATTGCCATCATGCATCTTTGAAAAGTTGCAGGGGCATTACACAGACCAAACGGCATTCGTCTATACGCGAAGGTACCAAAAGGGCATGTGAATGTTGTCTTTTCTTGGTCATCAGGGTGAATTGGTATTTGAAAGAAGCCTGAATAACCGTCCAAATAACAGAAATGTGAATGTTTAGCTAGTCGTTCTAACATTTGGTCAATGAATGGTAAAGGGAAATGATCTTTTCGGGTTGCTTTGTTTAGTTTCCTATAATCAATGCACATTCTCCATCCCGATTCGATTCGTTTAGTTATAGTTTCTCCTTTTTCGTTTTCAATAACGGTTATGCCTCCTTTCTTTGGTACAACGTGTACGGGACTGACCCATTTGCTATCAGATATAGGATATATAATACCTGCTTCTAATAACTTGGTTATTTCTTTCTTTACTACCTCACTTAGGATCGGATTTAGTCTTCTCTGGTGTTCCCTAGAGGTTTTACCGTCTTCTTCTAACATGATGCGATGCATACAAATAGAAGGGCTTATTCCTTTAAGATCGGTTATGTGGTATCCTAGTGCGGTTGGATATTTTCTTAAGATATGTAGGAGTTTTTCTGTTTCGAGTCTTCCTAGATCTGCATTGACTATCACAGGTCGTTCAAGTTCTAAGTCTAGGAATTCATATCTCAGATTTTTGGGAAGTGTTTTCAAATCAGGGGTTGGTTTGTTAAGACACTGCGTAGGATCTGGTGTTATTGCTAAGCATTGTTTAGATTTGTCTTCTAAAAGATAGTCTGATGATTTGTCTTCTCCTGACTCTGCTTCTTTTATGCATTCATCGATGATATCCATGAAGTAACATGTATCTTCTATTGCAGGTGCTTTCAAGAATTTGGAAAGAATGAATTCAATTTTCTCTTCACCTACTTCGAAGGTGAGTCTTCCTCGTTTTACGTCTATGATTGCACCGGCAGTTGCTAAGAATGGTCTTCCTAGTATAATAGGTGTAGTATCATCTTCTCTAATATCCATAATTGTGAAGTCAGTGGGGATGTAAAACTGACCTATGCGTACGGGAACGTTCTCAAGGATTCCTACAGGATATTTGATGGAACGATCTGCTAGTTGTACAGACATCTTGGTCGGTCTTAATTCTCCCATTTCCAGTCTCTTACATATGGATAAAGGCATAACGCTAATTCCGGCTCCTAAATCGCATAAGGCTTTGTCGATGACAAATTTTCCTATGTGACAGGGTATAGAGAAGCTACCTGGATCCTTGAGTTTAGGGGGCATGTTTTGGATTATAGCGCTACATTCGGCAGGGAGTGTAACGGTTTCACTATCCTCAAGTTTCCTTTTATTAGAAAGAATTTCTTTTAAGAATTTAGCATATGAGGGCATCTGCGTAATAGCTTCGGTAAATGGAATTGTAACGTTTAATTGCTTAAGGAGATCAACAAATTTTCTAAATTGACCTACATCTTTGGTTTTAACAAGCCTTTGAGGGTAAGGTATAGGTGGTTTGTAAGGTGGTGGAGGTACATAAGGTTCCTTCTTTTCTAGGGTATCCTTATTACTCTCTTCCTTTTCCTTAGGTTCACTTTCCTCAGTAGATTTCTTAGGGCTTTGGTTTTCTATCCTTGGATCAGACGGTCCTTCCACTTCCGTTCCACTTCTTAATATAATTGCATGAGCTTGGCTTCTCGGATTAGGTTGGGGCTGTCCAGGGAATGTACCAGTTGGTGCAGCAGTAGGTGCTTATTGTTGAGCTACTTGAGATATTTGGGTTTCTAACATTTTGTTATGGGTAGCCAAGGCATCTACTTTGCTTGCTAGTTGTTTAAGTTGTTCGCCAGTGTGTATGTTCTGGTTTAAGAAATCTTTATTGGTTTGTTGTTGGGAAGCTATAAAGTTTTCCATCATGATTTCCAAGTTGGATTTTCTAGGGGTATTATTGTTAGGATTTGGTTTCTGGTACCCCGGAGGTATAGATGGGGTTTGATTCGGAGACTGTCCAGGTGCGTATAAAGCATTATTACTCTTATATGAAAAGTTTGGATGATTCTTCCAATTTGGGTTATAGGTATTCGAATAGGGGCTTCCTTGAGCATAGTTTACTTGCTCTGTTTGGATTCCAGTCAAGAGTTGACATTCCGCAGGAGTGTGGCCTTGGATTCCACAGACCTCGCAATTCTGAGCTATAGCAACCACGGCGGTTGGTGGTGATACATTTAAACTTTCAATCTTCTGGACCAAAGCATCCACTTTTGCATTGACGTGATCAAGGTTACTTATCTCGTACATGCCAGTTTTCGGTTGAGGTTTTTCCACTGTTGTTCGTTCGGTTCCCCACTGATAGTGGTTTTGGGCCATGCTCTCGATAAGCTGGTAAGCATCAGCATAAGGTTTGTTCATTAATGCACCACCTGCAGCGGCGTCTATTGTTAACCTTGTATTGTATAAGAGACCATTATAAAATGTGTGAATTACTAACCAGTCTTCCAAACCATGGTGTGGGCAAAGTCTCATCATGTCTTTGTATCTTTCCCATGCTTCGAAAAGAGACTCGTTGTCTTTCTGTTTAAATCCGTTTATCTGGGCTCTTAACATAGCTGTTTTGCTTGGCGGAAAATATCGGGCAAGGAAAACTTTCTTCAACTCGTTCCATGTGGTGACTGAGTTGGAAGGTAGAGATTGAAGCCATCTTCTAGCGCTATCTCTTAATGAGAAAGGAAAAAGACGAAGTCGAATTGCCTCTGAAGTGACACCATTAGCTTTAACAGTATCAGCATATTGAACAAATACGGATAAATGAAGGTTTGGATCTTCGGTAAGATTTCCAGAGAATTGGTTCTGTTGCACAGCCTGCAGCAGTGAAGGTTTAAGTTCAAAGTTGTTTGCTTCGATTGCGGGCGGAGCAATACTTGAATGCGGTTCATCTTGCGATGGAGCGGCGTAATCTCTAAGAGCACGAGCTGGTTCTGCCATCTCGGTTAAAGAAGGAAAAATGTTTTTGATATCAGGAAGGTTTATAGGAGGGAGATTGTTTTCAGCACGATATTCCCGAATTCGTCGTAAGACTCGGAGATATAGTTCGATATCGTTGATTCGTAAATAGAGCGGTTCGCCTTGAGAGCGAGTGCGTGGCATACAAATCAACGAAAGAAAGAATAGAAGGAAAAAGAAACCTTAGTCTCTACAGCGTAACGGAAGAGTTACGATATCGATTGAATAAAAGTCCCTGGCAACGGCGCCAAAAACTTGATCGCTCGACTGTGCGAGTCGAGAATGGGATACAAACTGCAAGTGCACAGTTCTATCGCGTAGTTTTAAAAGATATCGATCCCACAGGGACTTATGAATCGATGTACCGTTATCTAAGGTTACTACGTAAATCTAAGGTGAAAATGTTTGATTGTTTGGGGAAAAGGGAGCTAAGAGCTAAACTAATATCTAGATTAAATATTAATAAAACGGATATCGGTATGTGGTTCGTCAAAACTAGGGAATCAATTCCTTGTCGGTCTCTCGGTTTTAAAATAAATCGTTTCGACTAACTTTATTGGTTAAAGGCTTTATCTCAAACTCTCGCTCTGTTGAAGAAACCATGATCTTATGTTAATGTTGCTGTCACTTATAATTAAGTCAAAAATCATATTTTGAAAACAATAAAGTTGCAGAAACTCTTTTTAAGAAAATACTGACCGTTTTAAACACCCTTATCTCAAACTTTCGCTCTGTTGACTTAGGTTATACAATTAAATCTAAATGCTTAACTCTCGTCCTCACATTCAACCTTTAAAAATACTTTTTGGAAAAAGGTCAGAATTTAATTAATTCTAAAACTTGCTCTCGCCCTGAGATAGATTTAATGACTAACTTACACTGTCCAGTTAAAACCTCAAACTCTCGCTCTGTTGGTTTCAACTTCTTTATGTCTTTTACCTTTGTAAAAAATCTTGTTATTAAACCTGTAAGTTAAGACCGTAAAGAGATTGATTCTAATTTTAAGTTTGAATAGACCGACTTAGTTTTGATCCCTCTTTCTGCTTACTTTACATACCGATACCTAGGCAAATTAGCCAGACATGCTTACTAAATAATAATTAATATCATGCATACACAGACTCATTTCAGGCAGGCAATGCAAATAAACAATAGAATAAAGCATAAAAATTAAATAACAATTAAAGAACCTGAATGCGTAATACAATGGTCTTGAACACTCCACCACAAGCCGGTAGGATTTGTTCTTCGATTCTTCAATTAAACAGTAAATTAAATCAAGGAAATAAAAAAACTCGAATATAACGTAAGGTTAAATCCGGTATAAAGTTGCCCAGTAGTTTCCGGTGTAGAAACTACTACGCGAAAAATATCTAAAAGCTAAGAACGGGGGGAAATAAATTGCAAGGGAAAAAGAAAACAAAGCTTGCAAAATAAAATAAATAAAAATGGACGATGCTGGAAAGGAAGAAAAATAAGCAAAGGCGTGAAAAAAATAAATTTGGCAGAGCTTCCGCAAAACTGAGCGTGCAAAAACTGTGTAACTTTTGGTTTGTGAGACGGCTATTTATAATGGCCTTGGTAGCAGCATTCCGTTTCTCTCCTTCTTCAGCGTGGCTATATCCACGGCGTGCATATAGGAGACCAATTCCTTAACGTTATTCTTCAAGTCTTTCTGAGGGCGATACTTGCGCCACAAAGGTAGTGGGGTTGCGTGACGCTCGTCACGCTATGTGTGACGTCCGTCACAAGGCTCCTTCGCGTGACGCTCGTCACGCGTCCTGTGACGTCCGTCACAGGCACAGCATTGGTGACTTGTGCGCTTTGGGCTGGGCTTTGGCCTTTGGTTCCTTTTCTCTCCTTTTTGTTGCTTTTTACACCTCCTTTTCTTCCCTTTTTCACTTTTGCTTCAAAATGGGTACCTGATATAAATAGAAGAGAAATACTGCATAATATCTGATAAAATGGGATAAATTAGTGTAAATGATAAAATAATTTAATTGAATTAAGTCTTAAAAAGCGATATAATTTCGTGTTATCAGACCACCTTAGACATTGTTTGTTCTCCACAAAAGTAGGCGTCTAAGGCAAGTGCGAAATAAACCACTTGTAAAGAAGAGGAACACAACAGATGATAGTTCCACCACCCTTATAATTCCTTAGATGCAAAGAGAAGTACATATCACCCAACAGAGTAGGCCCAGGATTCCCAATCAAGAAGATTCTAATGGCGTTAACATCAACAAAACTGTCAATGTTAGGGAACAAAGCTAAACCATAGATGAGCAGCACAAAGATGGCTTCAAAAGCGTCCACACAACTGGCTTGAGCAAAGGCAGTAGCTTCCTTGACGAGGAAATCAGAAGTCAACCCAAATAATCCTCCTTTCTTCACCCAATGAGCCTCTATCTCAGACTTCTTCAACTGAAGAGCTTCAGCTATAATATGAGATCTGGGAATCTCCTCCAATCCACTAAATGGCACTTTTCTATAAACAAGTATTCCCAAGAGATGGGCATACTCCTCTAACGTAGGCACAAGCTAATAATCAGGAAAAGTGAAGCAATGGTAGAGAGGATCATAGAACTGAACCAACACACTCAAAAGTCCTTCAACCACATCAGCAGACAAAATAGATAAAAGCTTCCCATGATGTTGCTTGAAGTCCAAGGGATCTAATACAAAATATGATAGCTTCCTTAACTCTTTCAAGTCTGGACATCTGAAACTGTACTTCTTAGTGTTCCTTCATCCATAATCCATGGTTTGAAAATATTTGCAAATAAGACCTCAGTTCCTTGAAAATATTTTTCGTGTGATGAATGTTATGATGCACATGAATGCAATAATCACAAATAAGGGATCACACACAAGGCAGCCAAACAAAGGTCAAGGGATGAATCAAGTCATTGTCAAGATCAATCATCCATTTTGGTGGATTATGGTTTTCACCTTATCAACACCTAAGTTCCATTGATATTGACAAGACTTGATTGGATCAACCAAGAATCAAAGGGTTTGTTATGAGTCACGAGCATGGAGTCTGGTTAAGAACCATCCCAAAGGAGTGTACTAAGTATAAGAACCTGTAGATCATGTTCTAAAAAGTTCCTAGAGTCTTCATTCCATCTATTGGATATTACATGTTATGATGACTGACTCATCAACCCATAATATTCTCAAGAGAAACTCGTCTGAGTGTAGTATCACGTAACAACTGTTATCAAGTCTACACTTGAACAGTCTCCACATTACATCCTAAATAGGCCAAGAGGGGTTAAATGTTCTACAGTCCTCAGCTTCTCGGACCCCATATCAGAGGAAGTAATGCCTAACCACAAATAACTTGTGTGTCATTCATAACTCCAACAGGCTCTCCACTAAGTAGATGGGTCTCAAGCCAACTTGTTAAGGACTACTCCACACAAGTCGAACATGACTATACCATCCTCCTATCTTAATTGCATTCAAGTTCGGGTTAGAACTTATCTCACCACTCAGAGATCACCAAGCATAACAAGCAGATTATATCATACAAACAAATATACATACATCAAAATATAAAATTATATACACACAAAAAAGTAGGCTAAACCCACTGGAGACTACTCCCCAGCAGAGTCGCCACTTAATTTCTGTAGCGGTAAATTCATGACCATCAAGCTATGGATAAGCTAGACGTCGATAAAACCAGAGTCGCCATCGCGCTTTTATTGTTTCCAAGGGAAAAGTACGAACAAAACCCAAAAATAAGAAGTTTTCAAATCAAAACTAATAAAATACTAGAGATTACAGGTAAGGGGGTTGGTTACACAGAGGGAAGGTGTTAGCACCCAAAGTGTCCTAGGTACTCCTAGGGAGCCCTTTCTTGTGTGCATATGTGTTTTTGTACAAAATGATATTTGCAATAAATAGAGTGGAGGGATGAGAAAAGAATTCATTAATTATATTTTTGTGTTTGACAAGACCTTCGAACTTGTGCCTACGTACCAACATAAGAATGAGAGATCAAAACCTCGTAGTTTGTGGTATCAATTTCAAAGTGAGTGGATTACTTTTAACAAAATTTTAGTTTAGAAAAGGCACAAAAGGCCTAAAAATGGTTTGAATGAGTGTTAATTCTTTTTGGCCTTTGAAATTTTAAGTTAAGTATAGTTAAGTTCATTTACAAATTTGATTAAGAAAAGAGTTTTAAAAATGCAATGGGATAAGGCCAGAGTTTCTAATTTGCAAAATGGTCTAAGTTTAGAAAACAAACACAAACAAAGAAGATTTTTGAAAGGAGGGAAAGATTTGAAATTAAAGAAATGGGGGAGAGATGAAGAGACTAATCCTAAGCATAAATTTAAAAGTTAAGAGTTGAAAAGATCTGACCCATGGGCTGCAATCCAATAGACAAGAATGTCATATAGAAACTCAAATTTCCCTTGGACTTTAGAATCAAGCAATATCAATACACAAATAGCAAGATGAAGAGCAAGGCATCAAATAAAGATAGTCGCATCCAATCTTAGCAACTCCATGATCTTCTTCAAAATTTCCCATGCATCAGATGACTTCCAAAAGTAGGCATTAGACACAGGTTCAAAATAACAGCTTCAAAATGATCATGTTGCAAATGAACTTAAATGGATCTTCAACATTGTATCAGATGAATGTTCACTTCACAAGCACTTGGTTTCATGAAAGTTGGCATTGGCCAAGTCCTTTGCATAGGGAGTGTTGCCTAATTCTAAGTCCAATGTCTTGGATCAAATCCAACAGTCCACACAAAATATTTTTTTGGGTTTTTGTTCTTATTATGTACATTAAGGTCAAAAGACCATAAAAGCAAACAAGTATATGCAAACACAGTATATCAAAAATTATGGCCCAAGTGGGAAAAGTGAAAATGATATTAAAGTAAACAAATTGAATGGTATGAATAATGGCAAATGAATAAAGCTTGAAATTAAAGTGCATAAAATTAAATGGCTTGAAATTAAATGTTAATGGTTAGTTGATTAGAATTTAGTATTGCTTTTTCTTTGGTTTTGTTTAAGTCATTCTTTGGAGAACACTCAACCCACTTGTCACAAGCATGGATCCTTAAACCAAGACATCTTCCAAAGGAAGGAAAAAAGGCCAAGTTTCCACACAATACCATGAAAGAGGGGAGACTTATAATCTCACTTACTAGAATGTTATGCCTTTTGTGTCACAAATTTAGCGCTATGTTAAACAATCGTAATTGAACTTATGTAGAAGTCACAACTATTTGAGATCGGGCAATAGAATTTTGGTGTTAATGCATGTTAGAGACATAGTATAATGGAATATGCTCATGAAACATACCACACACAAAAAGAATATGCAAAAGTGTGGTGGACCTAATCTCATCCATACTCGTGTTGATTTTGCAATCAACTAGCCTTATAATATAGAGATATCATAGGTCCATGACATGAATGAATAAAGAAAGAGAATGAGATGAAGAGGGAGGGGGAATGGAATCAACACAAATTGGTCAAAGGAGGACTTTTACCAAATTAAGATCACTCATTCATTTTGGAAGATGAAATGTACATTTTATCAATCCCCTAAATCCAATGATATTAACTTAACAAAGTCAAATCAACCTTGACCAAGGCACAACAACACAAGTCAAACTCAACAAGTCAATAATAGAAGCTCAACACAATTTATTTGGCATTTAATCAATTAAAATCAACTAAAATATGCATTAAATTAAATTATGGTTGATCAATTTCCTAAAACCTCATCAAAACACCAAAGAAATGGCCATGAGATTTATCATAGGTCAAACAAGGTCAAAGGACCTTGGAGAAAAAATTTCATAATTTTTGGAAACTTAAAACTATTTTTAAACAATTAAAAATATTCACAAGATCAATTAAATCCTGAAAAATATTAATAATGATCCAAAAAGTAACTTTAATTCAGAAAATGAAAGAGGAATTTATTTAAATTTTTTTAGTGAAACTCTCATATTTTTTGGATCCATATTAAAATTTATATAAATTAATGAAAATAACACAAATAAAATGAAAATCAAATAATCAGAAAAAAAAAACATGGACCACTTGATCTCCCTCATTTATTGAGGTGGCAAATCAAGTGGCCACAAACGCGCAATCCATTGTGGGCTCTAGTCAGCGCGCCACAAACTTGGTAACTCAAACCATCACTTATGATTAAAACAAATCAAACAGATCATGTGGCTCTGGACCTTGCCAACTCACCACTGAAGCAAATCTCCGGTCTCCTTCTCAGGCGAGCCTCGTCGGACTGATCCAATCATAACCATCACTAAAATAAAAAAGTAGGACATGATTTTAAAGTAAAAATGGCACTGAGCACGAATCTGGCCATAATTTATCCTAACTCCAAGTATATTGAGAGATACAAGAAGTTGAAATTTGAGGTACATGATCTGAGTTGCTTCGATTTGACCTCAAAGCAACTGAATCTTGTTGCCTATATTGGTAGGACTTCAGACAACCAAGAATCCAAGAGAATTATGGAGAGTTGAGTGAGAATCGAAGAGATGAAATTTTCTGGAAAATACCTTCAATGTAGGTCTAGATTCAAGTGTTCTTGCTTTGGCTTGTGTTTGATCTTGCTCAGGATGCTTGCAGAAGTAGATTATAATGCACAAAAGGTCTTGGATCCCTGGAGTTTTGAATCTCAAAACAATGAGATTCAAACTCAATTTCCAAAGGAAATTCTCAGGATTATCCTCTCAAATGGAAGGGTTTAGTGTTTAGGATCAAAGTCGGCACGAAGGAGTCCCCAATTTTGAGCATAGGGGCTTCTATTTATAGCTGAATCACATGATATTTTCACCTTACAATTGAGTTTCCAAAATTGGCAATGAGTGATGCATGTGTGCATGGGCGTGTACAGCACCATGAGATCATTCCATTTGGTCCATAATTGAGTGTGAACAAGTCTGAAATCAAATTGGATTGCTAGGCAATTGTACATGGAAGCTTGAAGTGTGATTTTTGCCAAATGATGATACAATGTTCAAGCCATGCACAGACCATTCAAATCTTGTCCAAAATGGATGAAATTGGACTTTTTGGAAAGGTTAAATCAAGAGGAACAACTTTTATGTTGAACACTTTTTCATTTGAAGCTTGTATTATGGTGAATTTTGAGGTGGGAGTTTGAAAATTTTAACATATAAAAAAAATTCTAAGTGTCAAGCCATATGTTCATTTATTCCACCTTGGCTAACTTTTTATGTGAGCCTCAAATAAGAAAAGTTCCTTCATAAAAGTTGTATCTATTTTAAAGTCCTTAAAAATGGTCACAAATTTGACCTCATTTGGGTTAGATATGAAGGAGTTATGCATTTTTGAAAATGAGGAAAATCACTTGTTCAATGGTATTGGTCCAAAATGACCTATAATGTATCCTCATATCACATGCTCATAAACGTTGAATTAGCTCTTCCTCCAAACATCAAAGTTTAAGTAGACATCTTGAATTTGGTTGTGAAACTTGTAAATATTTCATCTCATAAAAATTGAGCAAGTTATGATCTTGGGAAGTTGACCTTCAAATTAGGGTTTAGACAAAATGACCTATAATCTTTCACCATAAAAAATGACTTTCCAAGAAAAACTATCTCCAGAACTCAACATGAAAGTTGTTTGGAATGTCATTTGGAGTAACTTTGATTTTTTAATCATTGTCATATGATAACAATTGTAGGGGATAGGGTCTAGGGAATCCAGTTTTGATCAGATGAATTCCTCTAGTCAACCACCATCAACCAACTTGCTAACTTGCAATTCTCTTGACTTTTGGGACTCATGGGAGATCATATATGCATAAGATGATGAAATTTGAAGTATACCTTGAAATCTTTGATCAATTGTTGAAGAAGCTTGATGAAGAAGTTACACAAGATACCTAGATGAACTAGGGTTTCCAAGGCAAACCAATTCCAAACTTTTGATGAATTATTGACCAAAATAACATGTGATGCTGATGAGGATCCATATATGATTCCTAGATCCATAGTAAACCAATTCTTGATTGAACTCCTTGCACTGAGTGTCTTAAACCCTAGTTGTGAGCTTGATAGATCAAAGGTGAGCATGTACCCTACCTACAAAAGAGTTAGATTATGCAAAAACATATTTTTGGTATTTTGGTTAGTAAAAATGATAAAATAAAAAGTATGATAAAATCAAATGGTGCTTGGTGATCTCTCCCAGTGCAAACCCAATAAATGAGGGGGAAGGAGGGTGTCAAGGTGTGACCCCAATGCCAATGCATATGATGGTATAACATGAGGGATCTTAGGGTCAAAAATGGGGTCTTACAGTATTGTGTGGAAACTTGGCCTTTTTTCCTTCCTTTGGAAGATGTCTTGGTTCAAGGATCCACGTTTGTGAATAGAGGGTTGAGTGTTCTCCAAAGAATGACTTAATCAAATGAAAAACAAAACAATACTAACATCTAATTAACTAACATTTGACTAACTTTTATTCTTGTTACTTTTAATTTCAAGTCATTTACTTTATGTCATTTAAATTCAAGTCATTTACCATTTTCCATTTACATATGATTTAACTTGTTTATGTTTATGCCATTTTTCCCTTTGCTCATTTGAGCCATATATTGGGATTGTATATATTTGTGTGTGTATCCTGTTTGTGTTTGTGGTCTTAGGACCTTAAAATACTTAATAAACAAACAAAAACCCTAAAAAATGTTTGTGTGGGCTGTTGGATTTGATATGAGCTTTGGACTTAGAATTAGGCAACATTCCCTATGCAAAAGGACTTGGCAAATGCCAACATTTCTGAAACCAAGTTATTGTGATTTGAGCTTTCATCTGATGCAAGTATTGAGATCAATATGAGTTCATCTTCTACATGATCTTGATGCAAATGTTACTTTGAATCTATGTCTGATGCCTTATTCTGAGCCATTCAAGGAGTATGTCATCTGATACATGGGAAGATTAAGAAGAAGACTATGAAGTTGCAAGCTTGGATGTGGTTATCTTTATTTAATGCCTTCCTCTTCACTTTGTTACTTGCTTATTGATTTTGCTTGATTCCAAAGTCCAAAGGAAAAGTGGGTTTCTATATAACACTCTTGTCTATTGGATTGCATCCCACTGGTCAGATCTTTTCAACCCTTAACTTTTAATTTTTTGCTTAGGATTAGTCTCTTCATCTCCTCCCATTTTATTAAATTTCAAATCTCTCCCCCCTTTCAAAATCTTCTTTGCTTGTGATTTCTAAACTTAGACTTTATTTCAAATTATAAACTTTTTCCTTATGCAATTGTATTTTTAAACTCTTTTCTTAAATCAAACTTGTAAATGAATTTAACTATACCTGACTTAAAATTTCAAAAAGACAAAAATAACTAACATTCATTCAAACTCTTTTAGGCCCTTTGTGACTCTCTTAAAGTTAAATTTTTGTTAAAAACAATCCACTCATTTTGAAATTGTTACCACAAACTACGAGGTTTTGATCCCTCATTTTTATGTTGGTACGTATGCATAAGTCCTAAGGTCTTGTCAAACACAAAAATATAATCAATGAATTCTTTTCTCATCCCCACACCCTATTTTTCTCAAACATCATTTTATACCAAAAACACATACACACATAAAAAAGGGCTCCCTAGGAGTACCTAGGACACTTTGGGTGCTAACACCTTCCCTCTGTGTAACCAACCCCCTTACCTGTAATCTCTGGCATTTTATTAGTTTTTATTTGAAAACTTCTTATCTTTAGGTTTTGTTCGTACTTTTCCCTTTTCCTTTGGAAACAATAAAAGCACGGTGGCGACTCTGGTTTTATTGAAGTTAAGTTTATCCATAGCTTAACGATCATGAATTTACCGCTACAGGGTCGATATGAGAACCTCACTTAAAGTAGATTCTTTTTTAGGACATTGATGTCCATCAAACTTTTGGCGTAAGTGTCAATATTTTCATAAGAATCCTTGAATCTAAGGACCTTTTAGAACCTTAAACCTTTGGCCAACTAGAAACGATGGTCGTGTAGTGCGGGTGCCTGAGAAGCTTTTCTCGCGAGGGTCGATACGAAGACCTCACTCATAATAGATTTCCTTGATAGAGCTGACGCTTGGAAAGTAAATTGACATAAGTGGGAAACAGTCAAGGAAATCCATGACTATGAGAAACTTTGTCTAGAACCCAATGTCGATGGTCGCGTAGTGCGGGTCCCCAAGAAGCTTGTCTTGCGAGGATCGGTATGAAGACTAAACCCATAATAGATTCATTTATTGGAGTTGTTGATTGACATGCTTTTGTCGTAAACGAAAAACATTCAGATGGATCCATGACTTTGGGGTCCCTGTTTCTAAAGAACCTTAGATCCTACACAGTGAGAACCTTGGTTTGAAAATCATTCAATAATATACTCCACTCCTCATCTCAAACATATCAGATTTATGAACCCATGCTTGAGTACCGTTGATTCGTTCATCCATTCATCCATGCATTCATGCATTCATACATCATAATCATAAACACAAAAACAAAGCTCATAGTGTCTTGTATTGCAGGAATATAAGACATTTTCCAAAGTAATCATGAATCCTCCTCCTAGGAAAAGCACATTCTCCTTCTGATACAAGAATCTCAAATTTAAAGTCTTAAAGCCTTGAGTTCTAGGGTTACGTCTATAAAAAACAACAAGTTTTGTCTAGCCTATGGGAAAATTGACAGAAAAAGTGGACTTTGGAGCACTTACCACCTTGGTTAAATACTATGACATCCCTCTGCGATGCTTCACTTTTCCCGACTTTCAAATAGCTCAAACCGTGGAAGAGTTCAAGAGGATTTTGAATCGACCTATCAAAGACCATAATCCTTTCCCCAAGATGGAAGAAGACTTCACTATGTCCAAGCTAGCCTCAGTGATGGGTCTTAATGTAAATGAGTTGGTGGCCAATTGGGCACCTAAGGGTGTTATCAAAGGGTTTACGAGGAAATACTTAGAAGATCATGCTTGGAAGTTAGTTAAAGAGGAGAAATGGGAATTCTGTAATGCAGTCTCGGTGCTTCTGGTTCATGGACTTGTCTTATTTCCAAACATTGACAATTTCATAGATCATTTAGCAGTAGAGATTTTCTTGGCTGGAAACCCAACATCTTTCCTGTTAGCAAATTTCTACCATACTTTTCACACTAGGCATGAGAAGAAAGGTGGAACTTTCCTTTGTTGTGCTCTGCACTTACACCTATGGATGAGAACTCACATGCCTCAAAAGGGTCCTTTTGTCTCTAAAGGTCTCACTTGGCCTCAAAAGTTTGCCTCTCTCTTTTCCGGTTTTGTCCAATGGTACAAAAGAGAGTGGGAAACTAAAGATGTCATACTCAGATGTGGAGAGTTTCCTAATATACCTTTGATAGGTACGCGTGGTTGTGTCGTACCCCAAAATTTTCCCTCTCATTTTCATCTTTTTCACTCAACCTATGACTTAAGATTCATCTGTACCCGTTCATGCTTTATTCATATGCATCATGCATTCATATTAATAAAAGCATCATAGATTTAAATTTTGTGGTTAATTCAAACTAAGGTTTTGTTTGAGAATTGGAGAAATGCTCATCACATGGAATGCAAACCCTAATTTCATGCTCTCTTGGATCTTGATTCATGGAGTTTACATCATGACACTTATCTATGCATTCAAATCCTAATTCCTGACTTTACTACCCTTTGACCTCATGAACTTTTATCTATGTATTTGAAACCCTAATCCTTGTTGTTGCCCTATCATTTGTTGTGACTTGATCCTAAACCCCAACTTAGGGGGTGCACCGTGATTTGGCCATTATGGATCTTGCTTGACCATCCACTCACTTGAGGACTGCCTCATGCCCTAATTCTTGCCTTCAGACCTTGTTATATTCATTGCATTGTCGATATTGGACTAAGTTGTGGTTATCTTTTGTTTTGCTTGCTTACTTGTTCATGCATTCATGGAAACATCATCATGTTGCTTCACATACAAGTTTGGTTTTGATTCCGTCCATTTGGTAGTTTAGCTTACAAATGTTGATTATCATTTTGATCCCTTCATCCATTTCATTACATTTTAAAATTCATCACAAGCATGACACTTTGAATTTAATCATTTGTACCTAAGTTGACTTTTGGTCAACTATTGACTTTTGGTCAACCAGTTGACCAAAGTCAACTAATCAAATTATGATCTTTCTAAAACTTGTCTTTGTTTGCATACCATTTCCATAATTTGGTGATTAGGGTTTTCTTTAGATGATGGCCATTGATCATGAATCATGCATTTGATGTTTGGTTCCATTTTTAGAACTAAGGCATTAAGCATATCATATCCATTTCATAAAGGCATAGTAAAATCACAAATTTGTTTTGGAATCACAAGTGAATTTGGATTACACAAGCATGTCACTTAAGTTCATAAGCATTTCACCATGCTACATAAACTATCCATATTAATATATTGCTAGCATTGGCATTGATACTACATTTCACTTTACATTCATAAACATTTTATATACAATATTTCAAGCATCACAAAGCGATGAACCATACTCCGGCAATACAGCCAAGAATTTTGACCAAAATATTTACATTAGTTTCAAAATATTTACATAGTTTCATTACATTTACAATAGTTTCCCTACATTTTTGAAGATGTTTCCATTACATTTTTACAAGTCCAAGCATAGTTATGTCGCTATAGCCATTGTCGTGAGATTGAAAGAAGGAATTGCTTCTTGCCCCCCATTTTCCAATGCACTCCAAGTATCCTTGAATCACATCCTACAAACACCAAACCATCATTATTAACAAGTTACAATACATACAATGCAACCTACAAACCAAATCATGACAATTCATTACACATACATACATGATAGTTGGGCAACTCACAACATAATCCAAGGCCCAATAGCATATACTATCATATCCAATCATTGCACATACAATAAAAACATAACAACAAATTGATAGTTCATAAATCTAAAATGATTAATGCTATGCAAGTGTGTAACCACCATGTTCTAACAAATCCCCACCACCTAATTCATCATGATTCAACACATAACCATACACCAGCACATAAAAACCAATCCCTATAATCTCTAACACCTTAGTCATTTACAAGCCATAAACCACATCGCCCTTAACCTACAAATTATTTACAAACCTCCAACTGGTACAACTAAGTAACCATTCTCAAATTGACATTTACTAGTATCAAATCCTCAACTAATCCTTCAGTTATCTAACTGCCTTATCTTTTAATCATTGTCAAATTGACCAACACTTGAAACCCTAACATTTCTAACAAATTTACTAACAGTCAATTAACATTTCTAATTAACCTACATTAGCATGTTAACAACAAGATTTCAAACAACCATGACTCAATTCGCCATAACTAATTTTTTGTTCCATGACATTAACTGAAACAATTCATAACAAACTAACACAGACAAATTTAACTAACATAAGCATTTCACAATACCCCTAAGTTATAGTAGTGGCAAGCTTTGAGCAATAAACAATGGCAATTAGAACACTGGTAGCATACCAATTCCATAACTAATTAAACATCAACAGCTAACCCTAGTTAACAATTCAAGTAAAACTTAAAACCAAATAAAAAATTATTGAAATTCAATTTCATGGGTTTAGCACACATTCAAAAAATCCAAGTTAATGCTAACTACTTAACTTGTTTGAATTAACTGATAAGCATTTTTTGTCTAACTGTAACTGACATTTTTTATAGAATCAATTAACTTTTAACCATTCACAAACTCTGTAACAATCCAATTAACAAACTAACTCCAACTGTTCTTAACTAACATTAAAACCTCACATTGTTTAATGGAGTTTAACTAACTAATTCAGCAAAAGTCTCATAACTAACCTACTAATCAAACCAAGTCATTAACAAAGTTCAATTCACTCACTAACACCTCCATCCAACATTCAGATCTTAATATCTATTTCCAATTCATTCTAACAGATTGAATCAACTAACTCTACTTCCAACTCATACTAACAGAACCACACACAATTAACTTAGTGATAATTTCTAACTGATAGCTAATACATTATAACTAGCTAACTAACCTCTAACTGTTTTTTCATTTTAAATCAATTTGAAGTGAATTTCAAAGTAATTTGAAGATGAATTTTAACAACTTTTAGCTATTTAAACGCATCTGCACTATGATCCGGGGGGGATTTTTTATTCCGCATCTAAAATTCTTCATTCTGCATCAGAGATTTTTCATTCTGCATCTAAAATTCTTCATTCTGCATCAGAGTTTTTTTTCATTCTGCATATGGTTTTCTTCATTCTGCATAAGAAATCTTTCATTCTGCTGCAATTTGTTTCTTCATTATGCAATTCATCTTTTTCATTCTACAATTTGATTCTTCAATCTGCTACCTGAGATTCACGAGTTTTTCAATCTTCAATCTGTAACCTGAGATTCACAATCTTCAACCTGAGTATCCGCCATTTCGCATTTGGATTCGCCCTGCAACAACCCGATTCACGCATCAAAATCTCAGAGTTTTGCACAGTTTCGTAACGGTTGGATAACTCACAGAGGAAGGAGACGAGAAGCAATTCAGAATCAGTTCATACCTATTTGCAATTGAAGCTTCAAATCCGGTGAGTTTTCTTGATTATAATTCTGTTTTCCTTCGTTTTCGCGCGTGCTCAACTGAACATTTTTGAATATTGATTCCGAGTCGCAAATCGATGAAAGAGAGTCATTGTTTATTCACTTGGTGCATCGTGATGTGAAGAAGACGATATAGAAGGCGTACGCACAGTGATGATGAAGTGTGATTCCACGTTTGGAGGATGATAAACATTTTCGGAATCAGCTTAAGCATAAGCGTCTTGTTGTAGCTTATGAGATGAATGTTTTGTTTGATGCCGATGAGTTTTCACTTGTTGCACCTTGGATTTGGGCTTAAGGCCCATCATCCCTTCCAAATGTCACGCACCCCCCCCCCCCCCCCCCCATTCGGCTTTGCAAACTGGTCTGAGGCTTGGTTTGGGCCTGATCTTTAGGTCTACACCCCTTTTCTTGGCCTAGTACATGTTTATTTTTTATTTCTTACACCTCAGTCTTGGGCCTGCCACCCCCACGTTAGCCTTTTAATCTTTCACTAATTGATTTATATTAATCTCTTTTAGAATTAGGTTTATTTGGGGTTAATTATATTAATTAAAGTTCTAATTAAAATTGATTAGAATTTTCATGTTTAGGACAGATAATAGTTTAGGTTTTAGTTAGATTTTTGGAATTTAATGAAGTCTTAAATCTTGATTAGGTTATCTGTAGATCTTGATTTGTATAATTAGATAATTAGGATTAATTAGTTTTTGATTATAAATTGTTTTAGAAAATTATTTTCCTAATTGATTCATTTTTGCACATAATGGCCATTTTGCCCTTAAGGCTTTAAAATCTTGATTTTTATGCATGTTCCCTCAATTTAGGATTTTTAATTAGAATTGTCTGATTTTATTTAGTGGATTAATTCAATATGTTTATTTCGTACCTAATTCAACTAATATTTTTATTCCCACTGATTAGTGTTGACCAAAGGTCACATTGGTCAACCAAATCCTTTGTATTGTGCTGTAAATCCCCAAACCTATTCAAGTGATCAAAATACCCTTGATCACTTGATATGGCAAGTCCATTATGCTCAAGCTATATTGGATATGTTGAATCTTGGGAGCTCAAGACCTCAAGGTTCAAATGCAAGATCAAGACTTTTAAAGTCAATATCAATCAAGCATAGCTGGCAAAATGGATAACTACTCAAACATAACAAATGTCAATACTTGTCAACCGTAATTCAGATTATGTGGCACGAGTCTTAAGAAATACAGAAGGAATCAGATTGGAGAATTCCATTAACTCATTCTGAATATCTTTGGGTACGGGACGAATGAATCAGTTGCTCATCGTATTCACCTCTATTCATAGACTTTAGCGCAACTTGCATAATGTGATTATCAAGTCTTCTTCTACCTCAAGATCAACACTCAGAATCTCCAATTAGCAACTTGTCGATTCTGATTCGAGTTGTACACCATGGGCCTTAAGTAACAAAGAATGATGAGAGTGGAGAATTCCTAACCTTGTCTCAAATATATTTGGCTACATGACGAATGAACTAGTTGCTCAAGGTATTCACCTTTGTTCATAGACTTTAGTGAAATTTGAATCATACAATTGACAAGTCTTCTTCAAGCAAGCATCAATCACGCAACACTTCAACAATGAAGTATCATTGCACATAAATCCTTCTTAAACAGTGAAACACCATTACTCTCCTCTTGGATTCATTACCAAACTCTCCTTCTTTATGTCCATACATCTTTTGGGATTATCATCTTAGGGTCACATACCCATTTCTTAATCAATTGCCTCATGCATTACCTATCAGTTCAGACTATGGCATCTTTATTCTTGCCCATAAAGTTCAGACTTTGGAAACTTCTTTCAGCCTATGGAGTACAAACTCTGGCATTATTCTTTGCCTATAAGGTGCTGACTTTGGCATCTTTCCCATACATTCAGACTATGGCATACTTTATTTCTTGCCTATAAAGTTCAGACTTTGTCACTTCATTCAGCCCATGGAGTTCAGACTCTAGAAACCCTTGATTGTGTCTATACAGTTATAAACTTTGACATGTTATCATGCCTTACAGTTCAGAATCTGGAATTCATTCATCCAGCCCCATGGAGTACAGACTATGGCTACCTCTTTCATTGCCTTACAGTTCAGACTTTGGCATCATACTCTTTTACCGCCATTGAGTTCAGACTCTGGCATTCAAATCATTTATTTTGCCTTGTATAGTTTAGACTATGGCACACTTGTACATCTTGCCCATGGAGTGCAGACTCTGGCAACCTTTGATATTTGTTTTGAAGTTTGGACTTCAGCATCATATTCCTTTTCCCTTATTGAGTTCAGAATCTAGAGATCTATTTCTTGCCCTTGTATTTAGTTCAGACTATGGCATATCTTTATGCTCATACCCATGGTAATCATCTATCTTGCTCTACGGGGTTCAGACTCTGGCTGTATATCTCATTCTACCTTGTGGGGTGCAGACCCTGACAATGTCGTTTCCTACCCCAAGGAGTCTCATACTCTGGTAGCATCTTTGGTTCAGACCATGCCTTCATAAATACCATTTGGCTGATTACCATCATTGTTTAGTGCCACGTCCTTGCTTGTTAAGCAATCTGCTTTGCCTATGGGCAATCTTATCAATCTTTTCCTTGTGTCGCATTAGTTCGATAAACTACAGAGCTTTGACTTTCTCATTGCACGATGAGAATATGTAGGCACGGGGATTCAAATCCTCCGTGAGCATATTTATTTATTTCTACCCATTCATCTCCATGATGCATTCATATCCTACCTTAATTCACTCCATGTGATATACACTGTTATCTTTGAGCCAAATACACTATCTCTTTGAGCTCCATCTTGTGTCACCTTGTGAATCAAGAGTTGTTTGTGCTGTGAAACCAAACACTTAATTCTCTTTGTTTTTGGTTATACCATATATAGTGGTAGACGCTTCTGGCTACCCACATATTATTCAACGCCAGTTTTACTCTTGGGTTCAGATTTGATGCCTTTTAGAGTTGAAAACATGTTATCCTTTGGTTCAGACCATACCTGTATCACAACTTCTTTTCATCTCCCATCATTAGTTCTATGAACTACGAATCTCTGAATTCCTTATTGCCTTATAAGGATACGTAGGCATAAGGGCCTTAATCCTCACCGAGAACTTTATCTATTCCATTCCTTTCTCCTTATTCTTTCACAGTAATCTTTAGATACAACACAAATTCGAGCAAGATCAATCAAAATGGTTCCCATGGAGTATCATAGATGTTATGGGTGTTAATACCTTCCTCTTGCATAACCGACTTCCTTACCCACTATTCTCTTTCCCCCGGGTTTTATCGATGTTTTCCCTTTCCTTCGGGGATAAATAAAGTTCAATGGCGATTGTGTTATATGTTCGAGCATGCGATGCGTTCAGGTATATTTCTGCTAACTTCAGTTGGCGACTCTGCAGGGGACACTCTGCTACTTGGAGTATTTCCTGGTCACTAAAAGGAGTCGAGCCTAGTTTTGATTTCTTCTCCGTTTATCTGGGTGTTTATCTTTATGCTTTACTCACTTTATTTATCGCATTCTTTATTGCTTTAAATATTGTTTATCTGCTAAATATTATCTGTTATACTCTATGTTGGGTTGGGGTTATGCTACACGAGAGAAGCTTTATACCTGAGCTGAGCACATACACATAATAGACTCGTGGATAGTCGTGTACACCTGCGTTTCGCACGTTGGGTTGTTACGAGAGCCACACCCATACTAGATTCACTTGGAAGTGATTTTGTCCTGCAAGAATTTGCTACGGCGGGGGTATTTTCATTTTGAGTGGATGACTCTGGGAACCTTCTAGGAACTACTTTCTTGAAGACTACAACCTATCTGTGAGGGGGACATGGGTTTTTCTCCAGGAAGCCAGAGACTCTACATACCCTTATTCTCATGGATACGCCGAACTTTTGATCCTGCATCGGGCAATATATGCAAATCATCCAGATTATTTTGTGTTGTTAACGTACATTATTGCATGTCATTTTTGCATTGTTGTATATCTGGCGGAGTTTTGAACCTGAATTGTTATACAGTCGTTGCTTTGAATCTATGGATGTTGCATAATTATTTGCATTCCATCCTTAACATATGCATTCATGCATTTGCATCTCATGCCCATCAACCAAGAAAAGCTCACCTTGTCCTTCATTCAGCCATAAAGACGATGACTCTTCGACACCGGTACTTCACAAGAGCTAACAAATCAAGAATCATGGAAGATGTGGAACACAAGAATGCTGCTGTCAAGGAGGCTTTGGCCCAATTCCAGGGTGAAATGGACCTTTTCTGAGGCAACATAAATAACATATTGGAGTACCTTCAAGCCTAGAAGGTTACTACCTCAACTTATGCCAATTCTATTACTGCTATGGTTACTGATGCCATTACCGTTGTTACCACTTTTGTTAATGATGTTGTGGATACTGTGATTCAACCTGTGGTAAGCCAACCTATCTGTCAGTCGGGTCCTAGTAGGCATGTTGTCGCTTATCCGTGGGGGTTGCCTACGAATTTTACTCCCTAAGTTGCGAATGGGAATGCTTTTATGCCATATCAACCTTTTAATGTGCATCCTGTCAATGGTAACTATGTTGCCCATCCTTGGGGCATGACCACTCACTCTCCTCAAATGGTTAGTGCCGACAACTGTGAGATCAAACCAAAACAGGCTCTTCAAACTTCTGCACCAGCTATTGTTGAAACTCCTAATGATAACAAAGATGAGTACAAAGGCCTTAACCTTCATTTGTGTCTTCCTCCTCGGGCTACTCAACCTACTGTTCAGAATTTGAATCAAGGTGTTCAGATACCTCCTCTTTATCCTGGAACATCTTTTGTTGTTACACCTCCATTTGTGTATCCTGAGGCATCCTATGCTCTATATCAGTGTCAGTATGGTCAGAGTGTTAGTCAGATGGTTAATCCAAAATTGATGCATACTCAAGGGTATCCCTAGTTTGCTTCACCTCCAGTCCTTGCTCAGGCACCTTCTCAGGGTGTTCAACTTCCCAATCATCAAGCTAATCTTCAACTTGCTAATCAAATTACTTTTGGTTCAGATCCGAACGAACAAGCAGACTATCGATTACTAGATGAGAGGATAAGAGCCATTGAAGGTTTCTCTGCTTACGGTATGGATGCTAAGGACATATGTCTAGTTTCCAATGTGGTGCTTCCTCTTAAGTTCAAAGTTCCATATTATAGCGATAAATTCATGATCATCAAGCTATGGATAAACTTGATGTCAATAAAACCAGAGTCGTCACCGCGCTTTTATTGTTTCCAAAGGAAAAGGGAAAAGTACGAGCAAAACCCAAAGATAAGAAGTTTTCAAATCAAACCTAATAAAATTTCAGAGATTACAGGTAAAGGGGTTGGTTACACAGAGGGAAGGTGTTAGCATCCAAAGTGTCCTAGGTATTCCTAGGGAGCCCTTTTTTGTGTGGAAGTGATTTGGTAAAAATGATGTTTTAATAAAAATATAGAGTGGGGAGATGAGAAAAGAACCCATTAATTATATTTTTGCTTTTTACAAGACCTTCGGTCTTATGCCTACGTACCAATATAAAAATGATGGATCAAAACCCTGTAGTTCGTGGTAAAAATTTCAAAGAAGTTGGTGAATTGATTTTAACAAAAGTTTAACAAGACAAGGTACAAAAGGCCAAAGATGTGAATGGGTTATTAATTCTTTTTGTCTTTTCTTGAAATTGAAGTCAATATGGTTAAGTTCATTCACAAGTTTGATTTAAGAAAAGTTTGAAAATTCATTGGCATAAGGCCAAAGTTTCTAATTATTAAAACATGTCTAAGTTAGGAAATAGAAACAAAGAAAGTTTTTGAAAAAGGGGAGAGATTTTGAAATTTAAGAAGTGGGAGGAGATGAATGGAATATCCTAGACAAAAATTAAAAGTTAAGAGTTAAAACGATCTAACCATCGGGATGCAATCCAACAGACAAGAATATCATATAGAAGCCCATTTCCTTTGGACTATTGAGCAAGAAACAAGCATAAGAAATATCCAATTAAACCATGTGAAGATCAAGGCATCAAATAAAGATAGCCATAACATCCAAACAAGCAATCCAATAGCTAGCAATCTTCAACTTCTTCCAATGTATCATATGAAAATAGTCCTTGGGAGATCTCAGAAACAATCATCAGACACAAGCAATCATAACAGTATAACAAATTAAGCACAAAGTCAAAGTGACATATAAGTCAAAGTCATTCAAGATATTGCATCAGATGAAAGGCGTAAGCAAAGATAACCCAGTCTCCGATAATGACATTGGCCAAGTCCTCAAAGCATATGGAAATTGGCTAACTCTAATTCCAAGAGTTCAGATAAAGTCCAACAGTCCACGAAGATGTTTTTTAGGGTTTTTGTTGTTATTATGTGTTTTAAGGTCCTAAGACTACAAACAAAAACAAAACAAGCAAATAATATATACAATCAGAAGATATGGCTCAAGTGAGCAAAGTGAAAAATGACTTAAACATAAACAAGTTGCATGAAATTTAAATGGCAGATGAATGAAAAATGCATTGAAATTTAAAGTGCATTAAGTAAATGACTTGAAAGTAAAGCAAAATTAATAAAAGGTTAGTCAAATGGTAGTGAAGATTTTGAATTGATTAAGTCATTCTTTGGAGAATACTCAACCATTCATTCACAAGTATGAACTCTTTAACCAAGACATCATCCATGAGAAGGGCTCCAACTTGGATAAATCAACAAGTATGCCACTAGCTCTCATGAAAGGAAAAAAGGTCAAACTTTCACATAATGCCATGAAGAATGGGAGACTTACAATCTCACTTACAAGAATGTTATTCCTTTTGGTCAATTTTAGCTTTATGTTAAGCAATCGTAATTGAACTTATATAGAAGTCACAACTATTTGAGATCGGGAAATAAAAATATAGGTGTTGATGCATATTAGAGATTTGGTACAAATAACCAAACTCCTAAAATATACCACACACTAAAAAAAGGGAGGGACCTATCTCAGTCATACTCATGTTGATTCATCTAACACAAGGTCATTGATGAATCAACTAGCATTAGACATGAGGAGAATTCATTGGTCAATGATGGCTTGGGGAAGAATAGGGATGAAGATGATGAGGGAAGGGGAAATAGAAACCCAAATTGATCATAGGAGGAATTTCATCTGATCAATATTATCCATTCATTTTGGGAGATGAAATGTACATTTCATCAATCTTCTAAATCCAATAGTATTGGTCAAACAAAAGTTAAATAAACCATGATCAAGGCCAAACAGAAAGTCAATCATCACAAGACCATAAAAATGGCTCAACATAACTTTTAAACAATTATTCAATTAAAAATGAATTAAAATGCATTTTAAAATGGACAAAACCTCAAATCCCTTTAAAACACCAAATAAATGGCCAAGAGATTTATCCTAGGTCAAACAAGGTCAAAGGACCTTAGACAAAAAAAATCATAATTTTTGGAAAGTCAGAAGTATTTTAAAAATACTTAAAAAAAGTAAAAAAATCATTTAATTCATGAAAAATATCAAAATTAATCAAAAAAAGATTTTAATTCCAAATATGGAAGAGAGAAATATTTAAAGATATTTGATGAAAGTCCCATATTTTTTGGATTAAAAATGAAATTTATATGAATTAAACAAAATAAGTGGATTAAATGAAAAATCATAATAAAAGAAGAAAACAGAAAAAACGATGCCATCAGATCTCCCACATTAGTTGAGGTGGTGTCGCATCCCGCGAAAAACAATCGGCGGGCTAAAACAAAACAACACAGAGCCGCCACCGTGCGTTATTTATCCCAAAAGAGGGAAAGGAAACGCTCGAAGTAAACCTGGAAAAGACATGGTCTCGCGACCAAAGAGAATGGGATCGGGAGTCGGTTATGCGAAGGGAAGGTATTAGCACCCCTACGCATCCGTCGTACTCGACGGGATCCACGCTAAAAAGATAGGAAAAGGTTGCTAAAACAAACATCACACACACACACTGAAGACAACACAGGTGGAGGAAGAGGGGAGAGGGCTCGCTAGGATATCGCATCCTATGCCTACGTATCTCATCTGGAACGAGAATCAGAGCTACCGTAGTTCGGCTCACGCACGCCGAAACAAAACACACGCACACAGGCAAACATGGAAACCGAATGCCAATCGCTGGACTTACATCAGACTCCGAACCAAACAAAACCACACTGGAAACCGACTGCCAATCGCTGGACTTATCTCGGACTCCGCACAAACAAACATCAATAGGATACGGACTGCCAATAGCTGGGCTTATGTCCATCTCTTAACACACACAGGAAGGTTACAAACAAACAACAAGTTACTAAGGAGTCTGGCACTCGAGCCTAGCAACTGTCAAGCAAACACACACAAAAAGAAAAAGGGTGCCCGGAGAGATCTCGTACGACCTCCTGCCTACGTACCTCATCTGGTATGAGGATCAGGGCAACGTAGTTCCCCTAAACAGGGGAGAAACTTTCTCCTAACCAGAGACTGGGAAATGACCAACTAAAAGGGAGACTGACTCGAGCCTAATAGTTATCATGTATTCCACAATGGTCCTTGGTTGAGTTTTCTATCTACTTGCACAGGCTGCAAGCTAATCCTAAACAGGCAAAGCAAAGCATGCAAGCATAATCAAAACAAAGCAAACATACACAATTAGCACACACTATATACAGACAAAGTGGGCTCACACAAGGGTTAGGCTGCAAAAGCAAGCCAACTGTATCAGGGTGATGTTAGCTCCTAACCCTAACATTGAGAGTTAGGGTGAAGCAGATGAAATAGGAAGTGAGGGGTGTGCCTCACAGCTCTTATCCCTGGCCTGGGAGGGCTTTAGACAAAGGAAGTGTGGGTTCAGAAAGTGGGAACCCTTCTACACTTATGACTGACTCAACATGGATCTTGGGTTAATATCCACAATGCGTCAACACCAGTTGTGTGAGCAAAGGGACGACTCAACTGAATAGCAGGAGATGGATTGCATATCTCTTGTATCTGCCAATTGCCTTATCAAAGGTCTTTTCCTGCTTGGGGACAAAGATAAACAATCACAAGCATTGCCTCTTAAGGAGGACTTCAGACAGGTGCCTGACCAAGTAACAGGCCAGGTCTTCCAGACTACATGAAGTCAGAGAATTCTACCTCAATTGGTTAAGCAACCAAGCAACAGCAAAAGCAAGTTCACAATGAACTATAGCAACTAATGTACCTGAAAACAATCTAGCTCAGTCAGTTTACAACTCAAACAAAAGTCAGACAGACAATTACAAGTCAACAGTTAACTATACACAAGCAATGCATCAAGTCAAGTACAAGCTCAACTCAAATGACTTAGAAGCCACCTACAAAACAAACTCAAGATTAGTTCAACATTGACCAATTAGTCAACTCAAGCAAGTGAATCATTTCCCTCAATGCCATATGCTTCTTAACCTGCAAACCAAGCTCAAACATGAGAAGCAAACCCCTAGGACAAGGCCTAGGGTCAAAGGGGGAGAAATAATTCAAAACAGAACATGAAAATTGGCACAAATCAATTTCAATCAAATTAGAACAATGTCCAAGTGGTCTCACATTCATATCATACACCAATTTCATTTCACAAAGCATCTAAGGAAAAACATGTAATTTGAAAGCTCATTGAACCAAACAGAATGAATCAATCCACATCCAATCAAAAATAATTCAATAAATCTCAAGAAAAATCATGGCTAAACAGAACTCATTACATGTTCATCATATCAAAGTTCAAGTCAATTGGACAAGTGGAAGCATGTCAAATAAATTCTATAAGGCAAGGTATGCACAAACAAGCTCATACAAGGCACAATTTCATGCATCAACTTCACACAAGCCTAAAACAGAGTAGGAACATGATAAATGCACCAAACCAAAGCCAAGATAAACTTCAAGGTGTTTAGAATCAATGTGCAAAATTTCAATTTCATATGATAAGGCACAAGAATTTCACAAATCATGGAAGTTCAACACTCAACAAAAGTCCAATTATAACCAATCAGCAAAGAAAATCCCAAACAAATAGGAAATGGAACCAAAAACTCTATAAAAAATCATGCTCAAACCTAACATCCAGAAGTAGCAACATGGAAAAATTCAGAGCAATTGGCATTTAAATGGCATGGTAAGGAAAATCCACAAGTTGGACAAGAAATGGTGTGACACACATTGTCACACCTATATTGATCAACTCATATCTCACAAACCAAAAATGCAAACATAGCAAACTCAAAGCCAAAATGTCAATTAGGATCTCTAGTTTATGCATGCAAAATTTCAAGAATGTTGGATAAAATCTCATCATTTCACAATCAAAATGGAAAAGTAGGTCATGGAAACATACACATACACAATCCCTAAGCAAAATAAAAATCCAACAGTGCACAATTTCTGGAAAAATATTCATTAAATTCTAGACATCATGAGGAGAATCATGCAAAAAATCTAATGTGATTTAGATTAATATTGATAGACTTATGATTTTTAGAAGTGATTGGGAAAATAAAAAAACATATGCAAAGCAAGTTCATGAATGGATGAAATGAAGAAATAAATTGTCAAGGCCTAATTATGAATTGCCATCTACCAGAATCGAACCACGTGAGCATTTCCAATAGGAGCGCCCTTAAGTGAAACGCAGCGTTTCACTTAAGGCTGTGAAGCGCGCTCAGCCACTCAATGTGACACGCTGGAGAATCCAGCCAATACATGCACGCTAACAAGAAGATTCATGCAGCCAGGGCAAACAAAGATCAAACACGCATTCTGGAATGAAAAATTAGGGTTCATGCGTGTTCTTCAGCCAATTTCCAGGTCAAGAACAAATCATCACCAAAATTCATGAAACGCATATCATTAGCTTCGTCTTTCAATGCTCATCAACAATCTAACATTAATTAAACCTAATTCTTGCTATAATGAACGGATCGAGCAGAAGAAGTTTTGGCTATCAAACTTAAAATCACAAGAACTTTCTCAATACTTGATGAAAATCAAAACTACAAAGCTCAGCATACTTCTGGATCGGAGATCTACAGAATGCACATCACAATTACAAGAATTATGAGGATCGATTCCTAACCTTGTTTGAAGTGCAGAGTTGGATTTGGAGTTTTCTGGCCTTGTGATGTGCAAACAGAAGTTCTTCAATGCTCAGGTTGATGAATGGAAGCTTCACCTCATGTGCATGAAGTGCATGTTACAGTGCACGTTTTTCTGTTCAATTCAACTCAAAATGTCATTTTTAGCCAGATGCCAATGTTGGAATGCATGGAAAATGCTTAATTTTCAAATTGCACTTTTTCCCTCCAAATTCAAATTCAATTCACATGGAAAATGCCATATTTTTGTGATGAGATTTGATGAAATGTGATGCATGAATTGGATAGAAAAGATCAAAAGAGAAATGTTCCAAAAAGAACCACATGATTTGGCCATTTGGTTCAAAAGTTATGCCTTCTTGAACTTCAAATTTTCTTGACCAAGATTGATCCATAACTTGCCAACCACACATGAGAAATTCATGTTCTTTAACTTTTTGGAAAGGTGAGAGCAAGATCTACAACTTTCATGTTGGACAAAGTTTCATTTGAAGCATTTTTGGACATGTAATTTTGAGGAGAAAACCTTTCCATTTTTGACAATTTTGAATTACAAGTCACTTTCTATTTTTGGAAAGTTTCCATCTGACTTTATTTTCTTCAATGTTGATGTTTGAAATGTCAAATGAAACTTGTTTGGACATGAATGAAGTATTTCTAACCCTCTCCCACCTCCAAATCCATCAATTGACTTGTGGTTGACTTTTTCAGTCGATAGATGAATTGGCTGTGCACAGATGAACTTGAGCCTCAATCTCCTGATGAAATTGCTCAATGATGAAACCCTAGCCTTCCACAAGCTTAATAAAACCATAGAATGATCCTCATCTCAATGAAGACCTCATCTCCTGGACAAACCCTGATTGGCACAATGCAGATGATTAGGGTTGACCAGAGGTCAAAACCCTAATCCCAAGGAAAATGATCAAGCACAATGAACCTCTTGGTGATGATGATGTATCCATGATGATGATGATGTACCATTTTAACCAAGATAATATCCATCCTCCTTTAGGAACCAAGAAACCCTAATTGGAACACAAACCCTCAGATGGCTAGTGATCAATTCAATGAAACCCTCAAGCTTGAATCTTTTAACCTCTTTATCTTCTGAGCAAGACTTAGGAGGATGACTTGCTTATTGTTGCCACATGATATGCAAAGATGCAATGACTAATGTCCTAAAAATGAAATGCAATATGCTAAGCTAGTCCCAAGAGAGGAGGGCAAATTTGAGGTGTTACAGCTGCCCCTATTCAATCCACTGTGAACCTGTCGATATGAATAGCCTCGGCTTTCAGATGATCAGGATGAAGAGTGATTGAATACCAAGAACAGACGAACAATTTGCACTCTGATGGGAAATAATTAACAATGCCTGTCAGAATTGGCAAAGAAGTAATTCTCTGAAGAAGAACCCGTCTGGTACGGAGGAAAATCGGCCTGAATACCGGAACAACAATATGTCAGGATAAACGGTAACACTGAGATAACCATGGTCTGAACACCACATCAGTTTGAACACTGAGCATCATAATATGAGAGTATTAATGTCGGTCTGAATACCGGGAGATTGGCCTGGACACCACTTTGGTCTGAACACCATTTTGGTTTGGATACCGGGAAATTGGCCTGACTGCCGCAAGCTGCATCGATCTGAACTTCGGAAGCTTCTTCGATCTGAAAATCGGGAACTGGCCGGAATGCCGCTTCGGTCTGAATACCCGCCTCGGTCTGATCACCGGAAGATTGGCCTGGATGCCACAAGTACTTCAACATGATTTATTGGAAACTTCTTCGATCTGGAAATCGGAAACTGGCCTGAGCGCCACAAGTTCTTCATCCTGATTGTTGAGAACTTCTTCGATCTGGAAATCGGAAACTGGCCTGAATGCCACAAGTTCTTCATCCTGATTGTTGAGAACTTCTTCGATCTGGAAATCGGAAACTGGCCTGAATGCCACAAGTTCTTCATCCTGATTGTTGAGAACTTCTTCGATCTGGAAATCGGAAACTGGCATGAATGCCACAAGTTCTTCATCCTGATTGTTGAGAACTTCTTCGATCTGGAAATCGGAAACTGGCCTGAATGCCACAAGTTCTTCATCCTGATTGTTGAGAACTTCTTCGATCTGGAAATCGGAAACTGGCCTGAATGCCACAAGTTCTTCATCCTGATTGTTGAGAACTTCTTCGATCTGGAAATCGGAAACTGGCCTGAACGCCACATAACTGGCCTGAACGCCACTTCGGTCTGAATACCCGCCTCGGTCTGGGCACCGGAAACTCTTCTTGCCCGTCAGCATCGGCAGAGATAACAAAACAGTGATTAGTGAGTCGGCACGCGTGCCAATGACCCATGCTGGGGATAACAAGCCACGAACCGGTTATTCTCTATTCACCCTTAGTCAACGAACACTTTGCGTTTAGCTGGGGATTATCTCTCTTTTTTGCTCTTCTTTTTGGACCCCGAAAATTCTTGATTAACATTCCCATCTCTGCTCGACAGAAACTCTTCCTCTAATATCCCACTACTGGGGAATACCTGTTGATTCAAAATCCCGATGCCAAACTCCTCAGAGCCACATCTTCACCATCCGGCGAAACCAAACCTCAAGCGGTAACCACAGCTTGAGTAACTGATGCTTGCAATGCTGATACTGATCTTCCAACTAGCGACACCCCTTCTCAAACGGTAACCACGGCTTGAGCAGCATCTTCACCTTAGTGAAACCAAATCTCAAACGGTAACCACGGCTTGAGACTAGCCTATGCTTGCAATGATGATGCATGATTTTTTTTCAGCGTAATGCTCCACAATCATGGAAATGCTACGCGATTTATCATGCAATATGCTATGCTTATTCTACATGATAAATGTATAAAAAGTATCCCCCTCCAGGGACTCTTCTGGGGAGCTCGAGGCACTCTGCTGAGAAACATGCCAACACTCCAATCTCCACCCTGCTGGGGAATAGCAATGCTGCTGGGAAAAAGGCAACCCTTGCTGGGGATAACCTCCCTTGCACCCGATCCGCTTGGGAACTTCGCTGGGGAAAGAACCACCAACGCACTCTGTGGGGAAACAACGGTTTTTGACTTGCTGGAGATACAGCAATCCCAACTCTGCTTGGGGAAACCACCACCCACAGATACCTTCGCTGGGAAACAACAACCTTCGGGCCTGGCTGCTGAGGAAACACCAATCTACAACCTGTTGGGGAGATAACCATCCCGACCCTGCTAGGGAAACCACAGACCTTGAATCTGCTGGGGAATTAGTCCTCCCGACTCTGCTTGGGGAGATGAGGAAAGTCTGGTACCGAACACCCGTCGACTCGTCGAACCTTGGTATTCCATATCCAACTCCAATGTCAGCTTTCCAATTTTGAGAACTCCCAGACTCGTCTGGACTTTTCTGATTCATCACCTTGCATTCCCAACTGCTCCGTACTCGACGGAGAGCGAACTCCTTGGATTGGATACAAACTTTTTAATCTTCAGACTTTGAAGAGTCTTCTTGATTAATACTCAGGATCGTCGTACGTCTTTCCGTCGTCCTTTTCACCATTCTTCTATCTCTTTTCCCTGATCGGACTCCGTAGGGATTGTTTTGTCAAAAGCTTCCACATCACAACCTGCAAGTGAGTGAAAAGATCTAACAACACCTGCAAAAGAGATCGTTAGATAAAACCGCGCCCCAGGCGTGTCAAGATTTCAACACTTGGGTCACTCCACCTTCCGAATAAGATTTCAAGTTTTCAATCTTATAAACATGCATTGGAAGGGACCTGTATGTCTTAAAAATCAAAAATTCTTTATCACAAACAATTGGATGTTTTTGCAATCAAAGCGGTAATGAAAAACAAAAATAAAATTATTTGACTGAATATGCATTTTATTGATTGAAAAAGTGTGGCTCAAATTGAGCAATACAAAGGAAGCAATTCCTGAAAAGAGGTAATTGCGCACAAAAGGAAAAAATCTATCCTAATGGCAATGTGAAACCCGTGATCTCATCGAGTTCCAACTCAGTTACACCCCATATGTCCTCAGACTCTCCGTGCTTTCTTCCTTCTGAACAAGACGCTTCCGATTGATCCCTCCCGGGTATTATCCATGTCATATCCAAAGTACAAACGATCATGTCAGACGCAGTTGTTCGTTTCAATCCCTCTTTTGCCTGGACCGCCCTCTCGGGTTTTCAGTCCACCGGGATACCCTTTTTTGCCCAAGTCGCCTTTTCAGGTTTTCGACTTGCCGGGTGTACAATTTTTTTCAATTTTATCCCTAATTTTTGCCCGAACCTTTTTTTTTTTTTTTTTTCGGTTCGCCGGGATGCCCATTTTTGCCTGGACTATTTTATTCTTTTCGTCCAGCGGGTCCTTTTATACGAAGTATTTTTTAACTGCGTCCGCATTCACAGGGGATGGAAAATCCCCACCATCCATGGTCGTCAGCAATAAGGCTCCGCCAGAGAAAACCTTCTTGACCACGAATGGACCTTCATAATTGGGTGTCCATTTGCCCCTTCGATCGTTTTGAGGAGGAAGGATCCTTTTCAGCACCATATCACCTACGTGATATACCCGAGGTCGTACCTTTCGGTCGAAAGCACGCTTCATCCGTTGCTGATACAACTGCCCATGACAGATGGCTGCCAGCCTCTTTTCCTCAATCAGGCTCAACTCTTCGTACCGAGTCCTTACCCATTCAGCCTCTTGCAACTTCACGTCCATCAGGACTCTCAAAGAGGGAATCTGAACCTCAACAGGTAGCACGGCTTCCATTCCATATACCAACGAGAAAGGCGTTGCCCCAGTAGATGTACGCACCGAAGTTCGATACCCATGCAATGCAAACGGCAACATCTCATGCCAGTCTTTATAGGTCACCACCATTTTCTGCACAATCTTCTTTATATTCTTGTTGGCTGCCTCAACCGCCCCATTCATCTTCGGACGATAAGGAGAAGAATTATGATGCTCAATCTTGAATTCCCGGCACAGTTCTGCCATCATCTTATTGTTTAGATTAGAACCATTATCAGTAATGATTCTCTCGGGAACCCCATATCTGCAGATGATGTCTCTCTTGAGAAATCTGGCGACGACCTGCTTCGTCACGTTCGTATAAGAGGCTGCTTCCACCCATTTGGTGAAGTAATCAATAGCCACTAATATGAACCGATGCCCATTCGAAGCCGTAGGCTCAATCTTTCCGATCATATCAATGCCCCACATAGCAAACGGCCATGGAGACGACATCAAACTCAACGGATTTGGAGGTACGTGCACCTTGTCAGCATAAATCTGGCATTTATGACACTTCCGCACAAAATTGAAACATTGGGCCTCCATCGTCATCCAGTAATAACCTGCCCTCAGCAGCTTCTTCACCATTGCATTCCCACTGGCATGGGTACCGAACGATCCCTCGTGAACCTCTTTCATCAATTGGCTTGCTTCTTTATCATCAACGCATCTGAGCAAGACCCAATCAAAATTTCTCTTGTACAAAACCCCATCCTTATTCAGGTAGAACACCATGGCCAACCTCCGCAGAGTCTTTCGGTCCTTCTTAGATGCTCCCTCAGGATACTCTTGAGTTTCCAGATAGCGCTTGATATCGTAATACCACGGCTTCTCATCATCAGGCGCTGTATCAACAGCAAATACATAAGCCGGTCTATCCAGACGTCCTACCTCAACACTGGGGAACTGATTCCACCATTGCACTTTAATCAAGGCGGCCAGAGTAGCCAAAGCATCCGCCAACGGATTCTCCTCTCTCGGCACGTGATGCAATACCACCTTGGTGAAAAACGTCAACAATCTCCTCGTATAATCCCGGTATGGAACTAAATGAGATTGATGCGTATACCATTTTCCGTTAACTTGATTTACAACCAGGGCTGAATCTCCATATATGACAAGGTTCTTGATCCTCAAATCAATCGCCTCTTCAATCCCCAAGATACAAGCTTCGTATTCAGCCACGTTGTTGGTGCACTGAAATGTTAGCCGGGCAGCAAAAGGAATGTGGGATCCTTTCGGCGTAACCAAAACAGCACCAACACCGCTACCATTCACGTTAACGGCCCCATCAAACATCAGAATCCATTCGGATTCAGGGTCAGGCCCCTCCTCCGGGATTGGTTCCTCACAATCTTTCGATTTGAGGAACATGATGTCCTCATCAGGGAACTCAAACTTCATCGGTTGATAATCCTCAATAGGTTCCTGGGCGAGGTAATCAGACAATACACTCCCCTTGATCGCTTTCTGAGAGGTATACTGGATATCATATTCGGTCAAAATCATTTGCCACCTCGCAACCCGTCCGGTCAATGCTGGCTTCTCAAAAATATACTTGATTGGATCCATCTTGGAAATCAATAAAGTGGTATGAACCAACATATACTGCCTCAGTCGGCGAGCAGCCCAGACCAAAGCACAACAAGTTTTCTCGAGCAGTGAATATCTTGTTTCACAGTCGGTAAACTTTTTGCTAAGGTAGTATATGGCATGCTCTTTTCGACCAGACTCGTCATGCTGCCCCAATACACACCCCATAGACCCCTCGAGGATCGTCAAGTACAGAATCAACGGTCGTCCCTCCACAGGAGGCATCAGAATCGGAGGCTCCTGCAAATATTCTTTTATCTTTTCAAATGCCGCTTGGCAATCATTATTCCACCTGACCGTTTGATATTTTCTCAACAACTTGAATATTGGTTCACACGTGGCTGTTAGATGAGATATGAACCACGAGATGTAGTTCAATCTACCTAAGAAACCACAAACCCCCTTCTCTGTTCTCGGTTCAGGCATTTCTCTTATTGCTTTTACTTTAGCAGGATCAACCTCGATTCCTTTCTCGCTTACAATGAACCCCAGCAATTTACCGGACCGCACTCCGAAAGTGCACTTGTTTGGATTCAACCTCAGTCTGAACTGTCTCAGCCGGTCGAACAACTTAGCCAAATCTACCAAATGCCCCTCTTCTGTCTGGGACTTTGCTATCATGTCATCAACATAGCATTCGATTTCATGATGAATCATATCATGAAACAAAGTCACCATGGCTCTCTGATAAGTAGCATCGGCGTTCTTGAGACCGAATGGCATCACCTTATAACAAAAAGTGCCCCATGGTGTGATGAACGTTGTTTTCTTCATATCATCTGGCGACATTTTGATTTGATTATAGCCAGAAAAGCCATCCATGAAGGAAAACACCGAGAATTGAGCCGTATTATCTACCAACACATCAATGTGAGGTAATGGAAAATCATCCTTCGGACTAGCTCTGTTCAGATCCCGGTAGTCCACACACTTCCTCACCTTCCCATCTTTCTTCGGCACTGGCACGATGTTTGCGACCCAAGGTGGATAATTAGTGACAGCAAGGAAACCAACATCCCACTGCTTCTGCACTTCCTCTTTAATTTTCATCGCCATGTCAGGTCGAGTTCTGCGCAACTTCTGCTTCACTGGAGGACAATCTGCTCTTAACGGTAGCTTGTGCACAACGATATCGGTATCCAACCCTGGCATATCTTGATAAGACTAGGCAAAGATGTCGACATACTCTTTCAACAATGCCACCATTCTGCTCTTGACACTTTCCTCCAAAGCAGCCCCGATTTTCACTTCTTTCTTGACCTCGTCGGTACCCAGATTCACAATTTCAACCTGCTCCTCATGCGGCTGAATCACCTTCTCCTCTTGTTTCAACAACCTGGCTAATTCCCCTGGAAGTTCACAATCTTCTTCGCCTTCTTCTTCGGCATGATAGATCGGATTGTCGAAGTCATACGAGGGTGTAACAGGATTGTTATCAACGAGATCCGGCGAATGATCGCATCTGCATGAATGTGGATTCATGCATTGCTTTAGAACCGGAGCGAGACAAATTGAAAAGAAAAATGAAAACATTGCCATTTTTACTTTTGTTTTATTTTTAAACTGCAAAAATAAAGGAAAAACAGGGAACACCGCTTTTAACTGAAAAACATCCTTTTATTAATGATGCAAGAAATTGCAAAATGAAACATGAGGTGGCCCTTACAATGAACCATTACGTGTCGGGCAACACGCATGGCTTTCATGCAAATAAAATTGAAACAGAAATTATTACTCTTCGAGTAGAGTGACCATGATGATCTTTTCAGCCTTCCAGTTCTGGATTCCCATCCCTGGTGCGCACGACTTTATCCATTGATCCATTTCGCAGTCACTGTCAGCTTCCCCATCCATCATACAGATGTGATCTGGATCCAGCATTCCAGCACTGGTGAATGTGAACGACGTACGGCGTCCTCTGCCTTGTCCTGACAAGCCTCTTCCCGGCTGATAACCCACTCCAAAGCGGTCTTTCTTGGCGGAGATGTCCATCATTTTCCCCCAACCAGGAGCTTCTCCACTCTTCACCACCTCAGCGACCTGCTTATATGAAGAAATGGACGGCTTCTCCTCTTCCTTGGCAAAAAGAGTATTCTCTACCTTAACAGTTTCAAATGCTTGACTCGCTCACCATCCATTTCGACATATTTGAAAGATGAAAGGTGGCTGACAAAGATGTCCTCCTCTCCACAGACGGTGACAACCTGTCCTTCCCAGATATATTTTAATTTCTGGTGCAAAGTCGACGTCACTGCCCCAGTAGCATGGATCCATGGGCGACCCAACAGGCAACTGTATGCCGGATGAATATCCATGACATAGAAACAAACTTAAACACCTCAGGGCCAATCTTCACCGGGAGCTCAACCTCTCCGAACACAGCCCTCTTTGACCCATCAAAAGCCCGCACTATCAGGTCAGTAGGCGTCAGGATTAACCCTTCACAGTTCAGCTTCGCCAAGGCTTTCTTTGGCAACACATTCAAAGAGGAGCGGTATCAACCAGCACATGCGAAAGCACGGCCCCTTTACATTCCATCGCAATGTGTAAAGCCCGGTTATGATTCCTCCCATCCACAGTCAGATCCATATCGGTAAACCCCAACCCATGGCTGGCATGAACATTAGACACTACCGTCTCCAACTGATTTATTGTTATCTCTTGAGGAACATAGGCCTTCTTCAAAATCTTCAACAAAGCCTCTCTATGCCCCTCAGAGCTTAGCAACAATGACATAATTGATATTTTGGAAGGAGTCTGTTGCAGATGGTCAACAAGTTTGTACTCAGACTTCTTGATGATTCTTAAGAATTCTTCCGCTTCGTCATCAAGTTCTCTCTCCGACCCACCAGGCGCCGGTGTCACCACAGGAGTACCTTCATTCACTACTTGTTTTCCTCTTGCCCTGGCTAAAGCCTCGGCCTTTTCTTTTTTCTCTTTTTCTCCTTCTCCTCCCCTCAACGTATCAGGAGCAAACAGTCTTCCACTGCGAGTGAAACCACTGGGACCGGCATTATCCACCTTTGAAACGGTGGTTTCACCTGCAGCTAGATCTTCTACTTTCTCTCCATTGCAATAAACCTCCCCACCATAATGCCACGGCACGGCATCATCTTTGTCATAAGGAATCGGTCCAGGTACCGTGATAGTAACTGGAGCCGCCTCATCCAGAGTTGACAAATCAACCGGGTCAAAGTAAATCGTTATGGTGGAGACATCATCTTTCCCCACATCAACCTTCTCAACCCTAACACTTCCTTCGTCCATCAGCCTCTGGACAGTCTCTCTCAACAGTATACACCCATCAACAGCAATAATGCACGCAACACAATCAACACCACAGCCCGGATAGACCCCATTCAACAACAACTGCCGCTTGACCTCAGCCAACGGAGTCTTCAGCTGATCAACACTTGACAGCCCGATCTTGTTCTCCTCAGAGATAGCATTCACCCCCCTTTGACCATGCGCGGGCATGGGATTAGCATTAACATTTGGGGAAGGAGCAAAGTTGATAGCTTTTGAATCCACCAGGTCTTGGACTACATGCTTAAAAGCTTTGCAGTCCTCTACAGTATGCCCAGGAGCACCTGATTGAAATTCACACTTCGCATTCTCATCAAAATTGGCCAGCCTCTGATCAGGTCTCAAAGGTGCCAGAGTTCTCAATTGTACCAACCCCAGATCTTTCAGCTTTTTCAACAGAAACGAATAGGTCACAGGCGGCCTATCGAACTGTCGGTCATTCATTCTCCCCCTGACTTGATATCCGGCCCTCTGAGGTCTCTGCTGAAACGGTTGCCTTTGTTGTTGTAGTTGTTGCTGCTGCTGTTGTGCAGGCTGATTATCAGCAGGAATAGTTACCGCAGCGGTGTGCTGAAAGTAACGATCCCTACTTTGTCCTCTCTGAGTGTATACTGCACTTGTATCACCCTCCTTTTTCCTTTGGCCATTTCCGAAGGGCTTCTTCGACCCAGATGACGAAGCATTACCACCCTGTATCTTCCCGAGCTTCAGCCAACTCTCTATCCTCTCACCAGCCACAACAATGTCTGCGAAATTAGTCACCGGGCAACCAACCATCCTCTCAGCGAATGCCCCCTGCAAGGTGCCCATGAACAAATCCGACATCTCTCTGTCCACTAATGGAGGTTGCACTCTAGCAGCCAACTCCTTCCATCTTTGAGCATATTCTTTAAATCCTTCACTTGACTTCTGAGACATACCCTGCAGCTGGGTACGACTAGGAGCCATGTCAGCATTGAATTGGTACTGTTTAAAGAATGCGTCACCAAGATCCTGCCAGCTCTTAATATCAGAAGACTTCAGCTTGGTGTACCACTCCAAGGATCCTCCAGACAGATTGTCCTGGAAGAAGTACATCCACAGCTTCTGATCCATTGTGTATGCAGAAATCTTACGGACGAACGCTTGAAGATGAGTTTCTGGGCAGGAACTCCCATTGTACTTATCAAATGCGGGCGCCTTGAACTTCTGCGGGATCACAATCCCCTCGACCAGCCCCATATTCGACATATTTACAACCCCGGGAGTGGCATAGCTTTCGAGAGCTCTGATTTTCTCTGCCAGCAACTGAATTTCTTTGTTGGGAGGCTGGACACCATATTGCCCAAACGGCTCGTTATGCATAGAGAACTGATCAACTTCTCGGTCTTCCTCTCTGTCATCATCAACCCCAAAGAACGGAGGGAACAGACTGTCCTTCATATTATTGCCCATCAGACCAGGTTGACCCCCTGTGGCAGCACCGAAACCACCAGCATTATGCACTACGCCCACAGTCGTCCTCTTTCCACCATCTCTAGAGCCACTCAGACCCTGGTTGGAGACACCATCCAGGTTGACACCGCTGTTGGCAGCTGAAGCCCGCTCTAGCTTCTCAACTTTATCAGCCAGTGCTTTCTGACCAACTGCAAAACCTTGCATGGTGTTGATCAATTCATTCATTTTATCCTTCAGCTCGAGAACATCTGCGTTTGGTAGGTCTGGAGTGTTGCGTCTGGTAAAATATCGGTGCGGACGTGTTGAGTGCAAAGGTACAACTCTACGAGCACGAGCAATGATTCCTGAAACAATCAAGCACGTTAGAACTGATACCTGCAAAATAAAAAACAAGTTATTATGATCATGCATGAATGCAGTGTCTATCCACATGAGGAACATTCTGTCTCTCGATCCTGACTTCATCGAGACATATAATAATCCGGCAATATTATTCTGACATTCAATCATTTGATTTCCTCATACAGATCTGAGCATATATGATTTAGCAAAATACCTCCCAACCATGTGTGTGCTGTGTGAGTGCATACGGTAAAGCAAATAAAGCTTGAAGATCGATCACTGAATGAAAATAACCATCGCATAGCAAAATGCACAATAAGCGCCATAGTCATATATCAGAGCTGATACAAGTCAAATACAATTCCCCAGAATCAGAAAGGAAATACAAGCAAGTGAATTCCGTCAACAGGCCTGACGGTAATCCACACAAATGAGAAAGGTCTATCCCGACGAAGGTCCCACCGAAGGCCCTATATCATCAACCATCTTCGCAAACTCTGCGGCGAACCTGAGCTCGGTGTTCTCTTGCTGCAATATCCCCACCTCCTTCTGGTGAATCTTCATCTGCCTGAAGTAATGATCTCTCTCAGCAATGTAATGATCTCTCTCGGCGATGATCTTCGCTTTCTCCGCTTCCCATTCCACAGCGAGGACTCTGGCTCTGGCATCTCTCTGATCTCTCACGATGATTTGCCTCCTCTTCTCATCTTCAATGACCTTTGAGGCTCGGGCTAGCTTCTCCTTAGTGATGTCGTGCTCTCTGGTGGACGACGCTAAGGCTTGGCTGACCTTCCCATAGTAGGCAGTATCCATCTCAAAGCGCTTTGCTTCCAGGGCATGTCGCTTATCCTGATCTTCCATCTTCCCTCTGATCTCCTGATTAGCCATCTGAATCCGAGCAACACTCATCTCCAATTCAGTCTTTTCCGCTTGCAGCTGATCTCTAGCTTTCTTCATCTCAAGGAATTCTTCCATACTGACAGAAGAACGCGGACCCTCAATCAAAGGACATCCAGGATCGCCTCCCGGAAATGGTAGATGTGTGAGCTCAATCCTCTTCCTAAGCCAATCATCAAATAGAGGAAAAGACATGCTGTTGACCTTACCAAAAGGAACCTTGCCCTTTCTCTGAATATCACACCATTCATCCAACACTTGCCTCAACTTGGCCTGATTGCCCTCAATCGGGAAGTAGAAAGACTCCTGAATCTCTCGCCCGAGAGGAGGACCCTCTACAGCAAACCCCATCTGTCTCCTAAGAAGCACCGGGTTGTAATTAATGCAACCCTGAACTCCTACAAGAGGTACATTGGGAAGACTCCCACAACTGTAGATGAAATCTCGTCCCGCCATACCGTTGTGAGTCCAAGCTATGTCCTTGGCCCGCAAACCCATCAATCTGAATGACCACTTGACAGTAGGATCAAGAGAAGCAAAGGCACCTCGGGAAGGCAAATACCTCATAAACCACTTATACAGCAGCTGAGCACAACATCTGATCAGTCCCCCACGCCGCTTCTCGTTCCGATTATGGACCGAGTAATAGACATCTCCAACCAGAGTAGGAATAGGGTTCCTCTGTATGAACAATCTTATGGCATTAATGTCCACGAAGTTCTTCTGATTAGGAAACAAAATGGTCCCATAAATGCTCACAGCAATCAAGGCACAAACGGTCTTCCAATTACCCGCAACAACATGTTCCTTGGCCTTAGCTTCCAAGAAACTCAGATGAAAACCAGGTAGCTTTCCCTTCTCCTTCAAACCCTTCATGGTCACCTCCGGGCTCAAATAAAGAGCACGAGAAATCTCCACGATGTCAGGCTCCACCTTAGTGGCACATAAAGGAATCTGATCTTTGATCGGAATACCCAAGATGCTAGCATAGTCCTCCATCAAGGGCCCCAACAAGTAATCTGGAAAGACAAAGCACCTCAAGCCCGGGTCATAGAACTGGAGAAGAGTATGAATGGCGCTCCTGTCGCTGTCTGTGAGCCTGAAAACCAGCTTCAGAATACCACCATATGCCTCACGGAACATCCCCACATGGTCGGGTGTAATCAAGGCTATCATATCTCTCAGCACACCAATCTCTGGGTCGAAGAAACTGTAGGCGACGTCATGCTTCAAACCGGTCCTCATGTCTGAGCAAGGAAATCTCTCAACCAGGATCTCAATCAAAAATGTCCCTGCATGTGGATAAACATGGGTTAGATGCAGGTAAATGTAAAATGTGATAATGCTAATGAATGAATGCAATGCATAGTGCCATCCTCCAAGTCATCTGAACATCTGTTGCACTGAAGCCTGATCTCTGAACTGATCACAACCATCTGAAGGAATATGTAACCACAAATCCGACTTGGGGGTTCCGAAATAAACGGAACTGAAAGGTACATCACCATCATCATCAGACAATCTCTGAGCAGACAACCACAAGAACCTCTGAATCGACCCGGGGAATCCTGAAATAAACGGATCCCCACTGATAAATAACACGGACAGAACTCCGGCGTCTCAGAAAGAAATGTCCATAAATCCGACTTATAAATAGGACTCTGATCAACGGAACCATTAATCACCATCAAAGTCACCATCTGAACATGCATCTGTAAGAATCACCCTCCCCTCATAGGTAAATTCTAATCAGGTCATCCTAAGGTGGATAATAGTCTCGACAATCGGGCAAAGATACTCAACGGGTTTGCCCTTTCGGGTGTGCCGTTGCAGCTCTCTTAAGATCGTCTAAACCAAAGATCCGGGAAAGATCGGTCACCGAAGTCAATAGCTCAGATGAGGTGACTCAACCAAAGTGGATACTCCACAAAGGAAAAACTCCCTCAAAAGAACCTCGTCCGGCTTGTGGTATGTCAAGTCGCCCAGATCATGTTGACCTAACATGAGAGGCAACTTGAGACAACACTAATCCTAGGTGTATACTCGGGCCTGGGTTTTAGCCCCACTCAAAACACCCACCCCAAAACAGCGGAACCACCTGTACAGAGGACAGCAGAATGATAGTATGATGCATGCAAATATCTATGCAAATATATACACAACAGAATAATAAATGCAATAAATAGAGCAACACAAGCAACCTAAACTATCCTAGAACGCTAGGAGAGACTCGCTTAGGGAAGATGGACCAGCAATAGGTCAACTTCTATTATTCCCCAGCAGAGTCGCCAGCTGTCGCATCCCGCGAAAAACAACCGGCGGGCTAAAACAAAACAACACAGAGCTGCCACCGTGTGTTATTTATCCCAAAAGAGGGAAAGGAAACGCTCGAAGTAAACCTGGAAAAGACATGGTCTCGCGACCAAAGAGAATGGGATCGGGAGTCGGTTATGCGAAGGGAAGGTATTAGCACCCCTACGCATCCGTCGTACTCGACGGGATCCACGCTAAAAAGATAGGAAAAGGTTGCTAAAACAAACATCACACACACACACTGAAGACAACACAGGTGGAGGAAGAGGGGAGAGGGCTCGCTAGGATATCGCATCCTATGCCTACGTATCTCATCTGGAACGAGAATCAGAGCTACCGTAGTTCGGCTCACGCACGCCGAAACAAAACACACGCACACAGGCAAACATGGAAACCGAATGCCAATCGCTGGACTTACATCAGACTCCGAACCAAACAAACCCACACTGGAAACCGACTGCCAATCGCTGGACTTATCTCGGACTCCGCACAAACAAACATCAATAGGATACGGACTGCCAATAGCTGGGCTTATGTCCATCTCCTAACACACACAGGAAGGTTACAAACAAACAACAAGTTACTAAGGAGTCTGGCACTCGAGCCTAGCAACTGTCAAGCAAACACACACAAAAAGAAAAAGGGTGCCCGGAGAGATCTCGTACGACCTCCTGCCTACGTACCTCATCTGGTATGAGGATCAGGGCAACGTAGTTCCCCTAAACAGGGGAGAAACTTTCTCCTAACCAGAGACTGGGAAATGACCAACTAAAAGGGAGACTGACTCGAGCCTAATAGTTATCATGTATTCCACAATGGTCCTAGGTTGAGTTTTCTATTTACTTGCACAGGCTGGAAGCTAATCCTAAACAGGCAAAGCAAAGCATGCAAGCATAATCAAAACAAAGCAAACATACACAATTAGCACACACTATATACAGACAAAGTGGGCTCACACAAGGGTTAGGCTGCAAAAGCAAGCCAACTGTATCAGGGTGATGTTAGCTCTTAACCCTAACATTGAGAGTTAGGGTGAAGCAGATGAAATAGGAAGTGAGGGGTGTGCCTCACAGCTCTTATCCCTGGCCTGGGAGAGCTTTAGACAAAGGAAGTGTGGGTTCAGAAAGTGGGAACCCTTCTACACTTATGACTGACTCAACATGGATCTTGGGTTAATATCCACAATGCGTCAACACCAGTTGTGTGAGCAAAGGGATGACTCAACTGAATAGCAGGAGATGGATTGCACATCTCTTGTATCTGCCAATTGCCTTATCAAAGGTCTTTTCCTGCTTGGGGACAAAGATAAATAATCACAAGCATTGCCTCTTAAGGAGGACTTCAGACAGGTGCCTGACCAAGTAACAGGCCAGGTCTTCCAGACTACATGAAGTCAGAGAATTCTACCTCAATTGGTTAAGCCACCAAGCAACAGCAAAAGCAAGTTCACAATGAACTATAGCAAATAATGTACCTGAAAACAATCTAGCTCAAACAAAAGTCAGACAGACAATTACAAGTCAACAGCTAACTATACACAAGCAATGCATCAAGTCAAGTACAAGCTCAACTCAAATGACTTAGAAGCCACCTACAAAACAAACTCAAGATTAGTTCAACATTGACCAATTAGTCAACTCAAGCAAGTGAATCATTTCCCTCAATGCCATATGCTTCTTAACCTGCAAACCAAGCTCAAACATGAGAAGCAAACCCCTAGGACAAGGCCTAGGGTCAAAGGGGGAGAAATAATTCAAAACAGAACATGAAAATTGGCACAAATCAAGTTCAATCAAATTAGAACAATGTCCAAGTGGTCTCACATTCATATCATACACCAATTTCATTTCACAAAGCATCTAAGGCAAAACATGTAATTTGAAAGCTCATTGAACCAAACAGAATGAATCAATCCACATCCAATCAAAAATAATTCAATAAATCTCAATAAAAATCATGGCTGAACAGAACTCATTACATGTTCATCATATCAAAATTCAAGTCAATTGGACAAGTGGAAGCATGTCAAATAAATTCTATAAGGCAAGGTATGCACAAACAAGCTCATACAAGGCATAATTTCATGCATCAACTTCACACAAGCCTAAAACAGAGTAGGAACATGATAAATGCACCAAACCAAAGCCAAGATAAACTTCAAGGTGTTTAGAATCAATGTGCAAAATTTCAAGTTCATATGATAAGGCACAAGAATTTCACAAATCATGGAAGTTCAACACTCAACAAAAGTCCAATTATAACCAATCAGCAAAGAAAATCCCAAACAAATAGGAAATGGAAGCAAAAACTCTATAAAAAATCATGCTCAAACCTAACATCCAGAAGTAGCAACTTGCAAAAATTCAGGGCAATTGGAATTTAAATGGCATGGTAAGGAAAATCCACAAGTTGGACAAGAAATGGTGTGACACACATTGTCACACCTATATTGATCAGCTCATATCTCACAAACCAAAAATGCAAAAATAGCAAACTCAAAGCCAAAATGTCCATTACTATCTCTAGTTTATGCATGCAAAATTTCAAGAATGTTGGATAAAGTCTCATCATTTCACAATCAAAATGGCAAAGTAGGTCATGGAAACATACACATACACAATCCCTAAGAAAAATAAAAATCCAACAGTGCACAATTTCTGGAAAAATATTCATTAAATTCTAGACATCATGAGGAGAATCATGCAAAAAATCTCATGTGATTTGGATTAATATTCATAGACTTATGATTTTTAGAAGTGATTGGGAAAATAAAAAAACATATGCAAAGCATGTTCATGAATGGATGAAATGAAGAAATAAATTGTCAAGGCCTAATTATGAATTGCCATCTACCAGAATCGAACCGCGTGAGCATTTCCAATAGGAGCGCCCTTAAGTGAAAAGCAGCGTTTCACTTAAGGCTGTGAAGCGCGCTCAGCCACTCAATGTGACACGCTGGAGAATCCAGCCAATACATGCACGCTAACAAGAAGATTCATGCAGCCAGGGCAAACAAAGATCAAACACGCATTCTGGAATGAAAAATTAGGGTTCATGTGTGTTCTTCAGCCAATTTCCAGGTCAAGAACAAATCATCACCAAAATTCATGAAACGCATATCATTAGCTTCGTCTTTCAATGCTCATCAACAATCTAACATTAATTAAACCTAATTCTTGCTATAATGAACGGATCGGGCAGAAAAAGTTTTGGCTATCAAACTTAAAATCACAAGAACTTTCTCAATACTTGATGAAAATCAAAACTACAAAGCTCAGCATACTCCTGGATCGGAGATCTACAGAATGCACATCACAATTACAAGAATTATGAGGATCGATTCCTAACCTTGTTTGAAGTGCAGAGTTGGATTTGGAGTTTTCTGGCCTTGTGATGTGCAAATAGAAGTTCTTCAATGCTCATGTTGATGAATGGAAGAAGGATCGAGGCTCAAGGATGCTTGATGTAGCTCAAATTCGCATTTGCCATTGATGAAGCTTACTTTGACAGTTCTTGAAACAGCACGAAAATGGAGGATTCTTGCTTCAATCTTCTTCAGCAATGCGTGTGAATGGTGAATCAATGAAGAATCATGCAATGTTTATGCAGAATTTGGCTGAAAAGTTGAGAGAAAAAGTTTTGGAGATTTTTCACTTTGATCTAGATCTGAGCAAGAATGAATGTTAATCCCAAATTCTGTTAGAATTATCCTTATATATGTGCTGTTAATCATGCTTGCTAATCCCAATTAGCCAAAACCAAAGTAATTAGGGAAATGAAGTGTTATGGCAAATTTTGGTAATTCACCTCATGTGCATGAAGTGCATGCTACAGTGCACGTTTTTCTGTTCAATTCAACTCAAAATGTCATTTTTAGCCAAATGCCAATGTTAGAATGCATGGAAAATGCTTAATTTTCAAATTGCACTTTTTCCCTCCAAATTCAAATTCAATTCACATGGAAAATGCCATATTTTTGTGATGAGATTTGATGAAATATGATGCATGAATTGGATAGAAAAGATCAAAAGAGAAATGTTCCAAAAAGAACCACATGATTTGGCCATTTGGTTCAAAAGTTATGCCTTCTTGAACTTCAAATTTTCTTGACCAAGATTGATCCATAACTTGCCAACCACACATGAGAAATTCATGTTCTTGGACTTTTTGGAAAGGTGAGAGAAAGATATACAACTTTTATGTTGGACAAAATTTCATTTGAAGCATTTTTGGACATGTAATTTTGAGGAGAAAACCTTTCCATTTTTGGCAATTTTGAATTACAAGTCACTTTCTATTTTTGGAAAGTTTCCATCTGACTTTATTTTCTTCAATGTTGATGTTTGAAATGTCAAATGAAACTTGTTTGGACATGAATGAAGTATTTCTAACCCTCTCCCACCTCCAAATCCATCAGTTGACTTGTGGTTGACTTTTTCAGTCGATAGATGAATTGGCCGTGCACAGATGAACTTGAGCCTCAATCTCCTGATGAAATTGCTCAATGATGAAACCCTAGCCTTCCACAAGCTCAATAAAACCATAGAATGATCCTCATCTCAATGAAGACCTCATCTCTTGGACAAACCCTGATTGGCACAATGCAGATGATTAGGGTTGACCAGAGGTCAAAACCCTAATCCCAAGGAAAATGATCAAGCATAATGAACCTCTTGGTGATGATGATGTATCCATGATGATGATGATGTACCATTTTAACCCAGATAATATCCATCCTCCTTTAGGAACCAAGAAACCCTAATTGGAATACAAACCCTCAGATGGCTAGTGATCAATTCAATGAAACCCTCAAGCTTGAATCTTTTAACCTCTTTATCTTCTGAGCAAGACTTAGGAGGATGACTTGCTTATTGTTGCCACATGATATGCAAAGATGCAATGACTAATGTCCTAAAAATGAAATGCAATATGCTAAGCTAGTCCCAAGAGAGGAGGGCAAATTTGAGGTGTTACAGGTGGCATATCTGATGGTTAAGCACGCGCATTCCACAATGGTTCTTAGTCAATGCGCTATAGGCTTGGTAATCAAAAGGGAAGGTTAGGATTAAAACATTTCAAATAGATCAGATGGTCAGGATGCACACCAGCACATCACCAGAGCCCTAGCTCTGGTTGTCTTCTCCGATGGACCTCACCGGACTGGTGATCGGTCACCATTTTCACTATGTTTTTGTTGCTTATTCGACAAGAAACCAAGGATTTTGAGATACTGTGTACACATTATGGTACCTTTAATGTTAATTTTCATTCCTGTAAGTTATTTAAGAAATTTTATTAATTGTCAGTTTTATTTTGTGTTTTTGTGATTTTACGCTTTGGTTGTCGTGTTTATGCCCTCCAGGTCCACGGAGAAGATCCAACAGACTAAATGCGAGAAAGTGGAAAGTTCCGACATTCAAAAAAAGAAGATTTCCCAGTTCAGGAGACCTGACACGGCCACCCGTGTCACCTGACACAGGTCGTGTCAAGAGGAAGGAAAAACAAGTACAAGTAATGCCCAAGACAGTGGCTTGACGCGGCCGCTCGTGTCAGGTCACCTGAAGCATGTCAGCAAGGAAAGAACAAGGAAGTAAGCTGACGCGGCCGCTCGTGTCAGTCCAAAACGCTAATTTTCCAGTTTTCGGGCTTTTTCACCAGGTTTGAGCTGTAAGGACGTTTTGGAGATTTCCACCTTCTGCCAAAGGGATTTTCAATATATTAGGAGAGCTTATACAAGAGAAAATATCACATTGGAACGAGGCAAACACAGAATTGCCAGACGAGAAAGGATTACAAAGATCAAGGAATTCGGAGAATGAAAGGTTTTCATGAGCGGAAGCGATTGAAGATCCAAGCATCCAATTACTTGTAATGTGTATTTTTTATCATGAATTTGTTTTGAACAATATGAGTAGCTAAACCCCCCAATGCTAGGGGGTGTCCCTGATTTAGAATTGTAATGACTATGAGTTTACAATTGCATTTATAATATTATTTTTATGGTAATCTTTTGATGTGTTTATTGCTTTCTCTATCGGACAAATCGAGATTGTTGTATGGTTATCAATTAGGTTGGATTGCCCTTGGTAAGGTTTTCATAAGATTACTATGCATTAGATATCACCTAGGACTAGGAGTACCCTGTATGAATCAGAGCATTCTTGATATAATAAATCTTAACCTCACCCTAATTGCCTATGGACATAGAAATTAGGGTAGAATGATTAAAGGTTTTCTCACCAAGGACTTGAGAGAGAATACCCTTGAGAACTGATAATAATTGATATTTGTTGATGCAATAGTGACTCAGAGTTGTTACAGGGACAAATCATACATCTTCCCTGGCATTGTTCCTCATACCTTGTAAACCCTTATTTTTACAATATTATCTTTTGTTGCCTTTATTTTTATATCTGAATCTAAAAACCCACAACCATAGTTTTTGTTTAATTGAATGATACTTTGAACTCGATATTGACTTGCAGTCCTTGAGATCGACATTCGGGGAATTTCCCCTTTATTACTATAACAGGCAAAATAGTACACTTGCTATTTTTTCGATCAAGTTTTTGGCATCGTATCCGGGGACTGCCAAAATATAGAGTTCACTTTTAGTTCAATTAAAATTTTGTTGCTCTGCAATAAAATTATTTTTCTGTCATTTATATATTTTCATTCACTAATCTGTGTATGCGAGGAGAGCTTTCAGCAGAATTTCTTTTTGACGCAAAAATCGAGAGAACCCTTCACTGGAGACGCATAAACGCTACATTGAATTCCAAAGAAGTTCCCTATGATCACTCCGATTCAGAAGAAGAAACTATGGCTGAAATTCCTCCAGTTCCACCTCTTCCCCTCTGGAACATTCCTAGGTGACTATGGAGGTGCAAATGCACCGGGTGGTAGATTGACCATTGTCAACCAACCAGTGAATGTGACAAATTTTAAACTGCATCCTAGCACAATCAATCAACTTATAAGAAAATCTTTCATCGGAAAGGTTAATGAAGATCCAAACAAGCACCTGCAGAGATTCCTGACCATGAGTACTACTTTGAAACTGATGGTCATACTGATGCAGCAAAGAAATTAAGAATGTTCCCGTTCACTTTATCTGAAGTGGCGGAAGAGTGGTTATACTCTCTTCCAGCTGGCAGTATTACATCATGGGAAGAGATGGAAACAACTTTCTTAAATGAGTATTTTCCAGCATTAGTATTTTTGAGAAAAAGGTATGAAATCTTGAACTTCAAATAGAAAGATGGTGAGTCTTTGGGAGATACCTACAAAAGATTCAAAAGGGTCTTGGTAGCTTTTCAAACTCATAATATGGATCAGACTGAACAAATGCAAATGTTTGTCAATGGGCTTAAAATAAAAACAAAACAGTTGATTGACACAGCAGTCGGTGGCTCGACAAATTTCTCAACAGCCACCGGTATTAAAAGGATCATTAAAGCGATAGCCGCAAATGAGCATCTGGAGCTAAATGATAGGTGTACAAGCAAACCTGAAGGAGTCATTGATTTGAAACTAGAAGCTAATAAAATCCATTTGGAAGATATGATCGCTTTTGAAGTAGAAAATAAATTAAAAGCAATGAATATAGGTACTCAACATGTAGCTCAAATTCAACCTACTCAAACCATCACGTGTGAAATTTGTAATGAACCTCACCATACTGTGTATTGCTTTGCAACTCCTCAACAAATTGAAGAGATAAAATTCTTAAAGCAGAATAATCCCTACTCCAACACATATAATCCCAGTTGGAAAAATCATCCAAACTTCTCGTGGAATGATCAGAGAGGGAATGTTCCACAACACGGCCAAGGTCAATATCAGACTCAATATCAACAACAACAAGCTCCAAAGAAAGCAGACTAGGAGATTGCCATTGAAAACATGACCGCTCAATGTCTATAATTCCAAGAAGAGACTACAAACAATTATAAAAACAACACTGCCTCTATAATGAATCTTGAAGTTCAGCTGTGTCAGATAGTAGAACAACTAGTAAGTTCTCGAACACCAGGTTCCTTACCAAGTGAAACAGTTCAAAATCCAAGAAATTAGGAGAATATTAGTACTATCACGACGAAAAAGAAAAAGGCCGCTAAAAAGGAAAAAGTTATACCACATGGCAAGCCAACTGAAGAGGAAATTAAAAAGGAGACTAAGTCGGTGATTAAGTTGCCCTATCCTCAGAGAGTGACAAAAAAGGAACCAAACGAGTCAGACTTTGAGAAATTCATGACAATTTTTAAAAAGGTAGAGGGTCATATGAAATTCATGGAAGAGGTAATGACCGAAAAGAAACCAACATCAAAAGAACCGTGGAAGGAAAAGTATAGTGAAAATTCACTAGAGCAGAAAATTCTAAACAAACATAAGGATCCTAGAACGGTAACAGTACGACGCACAATTAAAGGAAGAACCTTCAAAAGGGTACTAATAGATTCTGGAGCTAGTGTGAGTTTGATGCCATTATCAATCTATCACAGGTTGGGTATTAAAAATGTCAATGATACAAAGAGAAATCTGAAGTTTGCGGATCACTCGAGAAAGGATGCATATGGTATAACAGAAGACGTACTGGTAATAATAGAGGACTTGAGTTTTCCTGTTGATTTTGTAATCCTAGACATACCTGAAGATGATGAGGCACACATAATTCTGGGTCGACCTTTCATGCAGATAAGTCGATGAAATCTCGGCATGGACCAGGGCACGTTAACCTTAAAAGTTCACGACAAAGAAATAACATTGAATGATATTGAAGACCAGGAGCTAGAGGAAGATACAAAATCTCACTATTAAGTGGGCTTGATCAGGACAGAGGCGAGAAGGCAAAGTAACATACCAACATCAGAGAAAGATACAGGAAGGCCCTCTCGACTCTTACCATTGCCATTAGCAACCCTGAAATGGAAAGACTCATATCTCCATTCCAAAATCCAAGAGAAAGAAAACGAAAACAAGGTAAGGAGATGGAGGTGGGAAATGACTTATGGCACAAAGGAATCCATACTTATGAAAAATATGGCTTCCTAGTTTTGGACAAGAGGTGCAACAAGGTTTGGAGGCTGAAGTACCCCCCATAATAAGGGAAAATGAACCGTCGAGCCATGGGAAGTTAAACTAAGCGCTTCTTGGGAGGTAACTTACACATTTTTATTCCTAATTATAGTTTGTGTTCGTTTGTTATTTTAGGTTTACACAGTACCTTGCATAAAAGGGCGAAGGTACTCACATGGAAAAAGTTGGAAAAATGAGCAGAGCAGCAACCTGACACGGCCGCCCGTGTCAGCTGACACGACCCGTGTCAGGCCTGCGGATTTGAAATATTTTTTGGAAAATTTGAATTTTCTATGGGCATGTTACACTTTCCACCCTGCCCCCTCAGTAGGGAACTGTAAGTCACCCTCATTCTATCTTGTTCTAAAACATTGAGGCCAATGTTTGGTTCAAGTGTGAGGGAGGTTTTTTTTATGTTTTATTTGATTATTTTCCAATATGTACCGTTTCACATTTGGTTTATTTTTATTGTCGGGTATCATGTGTTGCATGTATTTCAGGTTCTTGGTGTAATATTGGATTAAGTGACGACCATTAGTGGTAGTGGATGCAATGATTGCTCCATTTACGGTTGCTTGTTGTGAAAGATCTTCCCAAAAAGTTGATACTGCTGAAGAAAAGATCGGATGCAACTTCTCGAGCTCAACTATCGTAGGTTCCCTGTACATTCCGAGTTGAGTAAGAAGCCACACCATATTAGAGGTACTGTGGATGCTATACAGCTTTACCTAATATGGTGAGTGCATAAAAAGCCAAACACATTTGTCATCATGAGCGATATTTAGGTATGTATTTATCACTCTGACTTTGCGTAGGCTCTCTGGGAATATCACTGCATATATAAACACACTGAGGCACGTTGTTTGAATAATATCCTTGAGCCTTTCTAGTCATCCCTTTAATATTATTCATTGTTAACCCCGTTGAGCCTGTACCCTTTTGTTTGTTTATACAACCACATAAATGTAAACCATGGCCCAAACACTTCCTTACCCTATTCAGAGTCAATGTGATGTCATTAAGTTGTGTTAAATTCTAAGTTTAGGGTAAACCCCATAAGTATCTGAAACCAAGGTGAGTGCGGAAAAAGTAAGAAAAACGACCATCGAAAAAAAAGAAGACGAAAGAAAATGTAGTCGATGGTTCGAAAGAAGCACGCACCGAAGGAAGAGCACTCAATTGAAAAAGAAAAGAAGTTAAAATGAACGAACACAGTGAAAAGAATAATGACATTGGCTCTGATACTAAAACACTTGTTTTCCTTTTTGTTTGTATCTACCATACCATAACCCAAGCCCCGTTACAACCCAAAAGACCTTAAAAAGTGTGTGTTGTGTGTAGTTGAAATGAAAGGAGAAACTATTCAAACATATGAGTTGATATTGCATATTCTGAACTGTAAGTGTAAACACTTTAACCCGGAGAGACATGGTGAGAGTGTGATATAAGCTGACAGGTGAAGCGGTACGTCAATATGGAAATGTGGTGGAAAACTCATTAGGAAAAGCATGGACTATGAACAGGATAGTGAAGGCATTGGCGAAAGATCTCAGCAGTATTCTGGTAAGAATGCAAATTTTGGGAAGTGACACACTTTGTCGCATATGACATTACTCGAGGACAAGCAATGAGCTAAGTTTGGGGTTATGATCGGTCACCATTTTCACTATGTTTTCGTTGCTTATCCAACAAGAAACCAAGGATTTTGAGACACTGTGTACGCACTATGGTACCTTTAAAGTCAATTTTCATTACCGTAAGTTATTTAAGCAATTTTATTAATTGTCAGTTTTATTTTGTGTTTTCGTGATTTTACGCTTTGGTTGTCGTGTTTATGCCCTTCAGGTCCACGAAGAAAATCCAACGGACTCAATTCGAGAAAGTGGAAGGTTCCGGCGTTCGAAAAAAGAAGATTTCCCAGTTCAGGAGGCCTGACACGGCCACCCGTGTCACCTGACACGAGCCATGTTAAAAGGAAGGAAAAACAAGTACAAGTAATGTCCAAGACAGTGGCCTGACACGACCACCCGTGTCAGGTCACATGGTGCGTGCCAACAAGGAAACAACAAGGCAGGGAGCTGAAACGGCCGCCTGTGTCATCCTGACACGGCCATCCGTGTCATCCTGATACGGCCATGTTAGCCCAAAACGCTAATTTTCCAGTTTTCGGGCCTTTTCATCGGGCTTGAGCTGCAAGGATGTTTTGGAGATTTTCACCTTCTGCCAAGGGATTTTCACTATATTATGAGAGCTTCTACAAGAGAAAAGATCATCTTGGAACGAGGCGAACACAAAATTGTCAGACGATCAAGGATTACAGAGATCAAGGAATTCGGAGAACAAAAGGTTTTCATGAGCGGAAGCGATTAAAGATCCAAGTCATCAAATTACTTGTAATGTGTATTTTTTATCCTAAATTTGTTTTGAAAAAAATGAGTAGCTAAACCCCCCAACTCTAGGGGGTGTCCCTGATTTAGAATTGTAATGACTATGAGTTTACGATTGCATTTATAATATTATTTTTACGATAATCTTTTGATGTGTTTAATGCTTTCTCTTTCGGACCAATCGAGATTGTTGTATGGTTATCAATTAGGCTAAACCGTCCTTGGTAAGGTTTTCATAAGATTACTCTGCAATAGATATCACCTAGTATAAATCAGAGCATTCTTGATATAATAAAGCTTAACCTCACCATAATTGCTTATAGACATAGAAATTAGGGTAAAATGATTAAAGGTTTTCTCACCAAGGACTTGGGAGAAAATACCCTTGAGAACTGGTAGTAATTGATATTTGTTGATGGAATAGTGACTCATAGTTGTGACAGGGACAAATCATACACCTTCCCTGACATTGTTCTTCATACCTTGTAAACCCTTATTTTTACAATATTATTTTCTTTTGCCTTTATTTTTATATCTGAATCTAAAAATGCCCAACCATAGTTTTTGTGTAATTGAATGATAATTTAAACTCGATATTGACTTGCAGTCCTTGAGATCGACATTCGTGGAATTTCCCCTTTATTACTATAACAGGCAAAATAGTACACTTGTTATTTTTCCGGTCAACTGGTCCACCACCAACCATCACCAAAATAAAAAATGAGTACATTATTTTAAAGAGAAAAAACTCAGGAGCTCGAATTTGGCCTCAATTTTTCCTAATTCCAAATATATTGAGAGATATGAGGAATTGAATTTTGAGGTATACGATATGAGTTGCTTCGATTTGACCTCAAAGAAACTCAATCTGTTGCTTACATTGGTAGGACTTCAGACAACCAATAAACAAGTAGAATAGTGGAGAATTGAGTAAGAATTGAAGACTTGAGGATTTGGAAAGTCCACCTCCGGGTTGCAGTGATTTAACTGGATCTTGATGCAATTCTAATTGGTTCTTCCCCCTCTTGCTTGTAGTGATCAATTGAGATGAAAATGGCTATGAATCCTTAGAGTTCTTATTCACAAAAAGAAGTTGAATCAAGAACTCGATTTCAATGAAATCTTCAAGGAATTTTATGGAATAGGGTTCTGAGTTTGCTTGGCAAGGCTTGGACAAGATGTGTGTGTAATTCTGAGGCAATGCACATGTATTTATAGGCTATGGAATTCAATTTTGCACCATTTCAAAATTTGCCCAAAAATAGCAATGTTGTGCATGGGTGAATGGGCATAGAATTAGGCCCAACCAATGATGCAATCCACTTATAATTTGTGTGCAATTGATGTTGAAGTCATTACATGGAAGCATGCAAAAGGAATTAATCACTTGAGTGCAAAATTTACCAAAACAAACCAAACAAAGGAGCCATGCGCAAGTCCCTCAATTCTTGTCCAAATGAATTGATATTAGATGCTTTGGAAAGGTGACATCAAGGGGAACAACTTTTATGTTGAAGAATGTTTCATTTGGAACTTGGATCATGATGAACTTTGAGGTGTAAGTTGGAGAAATCAAACATGATTGAAAATTTTCTAAGTACAAAGCCAAATGACCACTTGTTCCACTTTGAATAACTTTTGCTATGAGCTTCAAATGCAAATGGTTTATTCACCAAAGTTGTATATCTTTAATTACTATTAAATTTGGGCACAAATTTTACACCATTTGAATTTGGCATGAGGGAGTTATGGATTTTAGAAGTTGAGAAAATTGTTTGTTCAATGGTAATGGCCCAAAATGACCTATAATGTTTCCTCTTGGTACATGCCCTTGCAAGTTTAATTTAACATTTATCAAAGAATAAAAGTTGGAGAAGACACATTGAAATTTATAATGAAACTTATATGGCCTTAATATCATAAAAATATAGCAAGTTATGGTCGTTGGAAGTTGACCTCCCATCTAGGGCACAAACAAAATGACCTATAATCTTTCCTCATAAAAAATGACTTTCCAAGCAAAATTAGATCTTGATGCCAACCTGAAAGTAATTTTGAATGTCACAAAGAGTAACTTTTTCTGGGAATCATTTTCATATGACAAAAATTGTAGGAGATAGGGTCTAGGGACCCCTAGATTTGACTAGTTGACTTTCTCTGGTCAACCTCCTTGAACCAACTTGCAAACTTGAAGTTACTTTGATCTTTGGGGCCCATGGAGAATCATATATGCTTGAGATGATATATAATGGAGTATACCTTAACATATTTGACCAAATGATGAAGAAACTTGTTGAGGAAGTCACACAAGATACCTAGATGATTTAGGGCTTCCAAGGAACAAAGCTACACATAGACATATTTTTGCTTGATCAAATTTCAATGAGGGTCTAATTGATAAACAAAGAACATGGGGATCCATATATGATGCTTATAACCAATATGGATCTTTTCTTACTTGATCCCTTTCAATGAGGGTCTAAAACCCTAGGTATGAGCTTGGTGGGGGCACAAATGGACACACACACACACCTACAAAAGAAATAAAGCTACACATAGACATATTTTTGGTATTTTAGTTAGCACACAAAATAAAATAAAGTATGATACAATCAAATGGTGCTTGGTGACCTCTCCTGATACAAACTCAATAAATGAGGGGTAAGGAGGATAAGCCAATGCAAACGATGAGATAACATGAGGGATCTTAGGGTCAAAATTGGGGTCTTACAACTGCCCCTATTCAAGGAAATTCTGGATGAGAATGTGAAGGTTAAAATCTTCATGTCAACTCAGAAGAATGAACTTAAATAACAAAACCTAGAAACAAATTTTGGTCCCTAAGAGGCCTCATGATGCATATGATATGAAATGAAAAAATAATCTTTGTGGGACATATGTTGCCACAAAGGAAAAGAATCTGGAGAGACTGAAAGTCCACATGAGCATAATCTATTCCATAAGGAAAACTCATTGACGAGACAGAGACCCTGGGGGTAAAAGCTATGCGTAGGCCAGGTTATGACTTGAAAGCTGCTAGAGACACGAGGGGATTTCCCATGAAAATAAATCAGTGGAGAGACTTGGTTGGGGAAAAAGGAAATTTGCATGTATTGGAATAACACTAATACAACAAGAAACACCAGCTAGGGAAATGCGTGAATCAGGACGAGGCTGAAATACTCAAACGCAAAAAGGGGATTCAATACAAAACCAAACTCACCGGGTAAGAAAAAATTCAACTCAGGGGTAAAAGAGATATATTATCTATTACCGGTTACTGGGTAAGAAGACACTACACTCAGGCAGAGGGACATCTGTTACCAGTTAGGGTAAACATATCAAGGATGACTCACTGAGAAAAAATGAGGCATATTCATTACCGGTTACTGGGTAAGAATAACCTATTGGGGAAAGGAAATCAAATAGGGATTACAACTACCTGTTACTGGGCAGAAGACCAAAGAGAGAGTATTTATCATCGATTAAGATGAACATATCAAGGATAAACTCAAAGGAAGAATATTCGTCACCGATTAAGATGAACATATCAAGGATAAATTGTCGGGAAAAATAGGGTTTACAACTACATGTGGGGATAAAAGACCAAAGAGAGAGAATATCCGTCATCGGTTAAGATGAACATATCAAGGATAGACTCAGAGGGGAGAATAGGATTTATATATACTATTTACTGGGCAGAATACCATAAATAGGAATTACAACTATCGATTACTGGGTAGAAGACCGAAGAAAGAGACAATTTGTCACCGATTAAAGTGAACATATCAAGGATAAACTCTTATGGGGGAAAATAGGAATTATGACTACCTTTTACTAGGTAGAATACCAAACGGGAAGCATATCCGTCATCGGTTAAGATAAACATATAAAGGATAGACTTGCTGGGGAGACGAAAAAACGAATCCGCTGGAAAAAGAAATAAAGAAGTAAATTACCTCTTATCGTTTACTGGGTAAATTAACACAGGTAAAGTACTTAATATCAAGAAGAACATTACCAGTTGCTGGGTAATAAACTCTCGGGGACCAAAAGATCTATCTAGGTAAGAACTAGAAAGAAACGGTCAAACAAGACTCAACCCAATGAGGATTTAACTCAAGGGGAGTGGTTCCATCCAGATAATGAACTGGGGAAGAAACTGAAATAATAATCGTCCATGAGGTAATATCTCAGTGGGGAAAGGAGAAAAGATAAACGTTTTCTACTTAAAGGGGCTGACACTCTACACTTGAAGGAGGACAGACAGATCAAATCTGCATGGGGAAGTAATATCACCAAAGCAGAGGATCAAAATAACAATCAATGCGATAAAATGCACAATGAAATATCTGATGTTGTGTTTTTATGCATGTATATGTATGAGTATGTATATGATTATGCTGATAAACTAACACAAAGGATACAAATAACAAAGATTTGGATCATTATAACTAGATGCTCGACTAATCTCAACAAGATGGGAACACCAACTAGAGATCCTGCTAGGGATGAAAATAAATTATCTAGCTCAAAATAAATTCAACTCTGGCTAGGGAAAGACATGGAGAACATACATCCAATCAAACATGGCAGACTCCACGGGGGAAGAAAGCACCACTGAAAAATATCAACCAATCATGCCGAGGATAAAGAGGCGTCTGCTAAGGATCCCAACAAGTCAATGCTGCAGGGAATTTTAAGTCAACACCATATCAAATGGGAGACAACCTTGCAGGGGACACAATTAATACTGCTCAGAACCAAGCCCTACCGAGGGAAGACCTTCTATCAAGAGATGGAAGTCCGTTGGGGTCTTAAGTCACAATCAAGAGATAAAACTCTGAGTGAGGAGAAAGAGACGCTCTACTGGGGATTTCATCAAAAAACATATTTGTGGAGTTTTACTAGGGATACAATGATCTGTCAGAACAAATCAAAGACCAAAAAACTTCTTCAACAATCATTAGATTCTTCTTGGAGATTGAGAAATAAACAATTTCAAGGCACCAAAATATCAACCGGATTTGCCAACTCACGCAAGGAAGAATCTGTCACGACTATGCAACACAAATAAATGTGTTGGGAATCTGGAGACCAAATAAAGGTGCCAAGATGTCCAGGGTTCGCTCATCAAGTCACAAACCGGGGGATGCAAAAAACATGAATATCTCAGCTGGGAAAGAACGAATTATAGAGGGAATAAGTCATCAACTCAGCTGGGGATGAAAACCCATCAACCATACTGGGGATGAACGACGAACTATTGGGGAGGATAAAGTCACCAAAAAAATGCTCGAGGAAAGTCAACAAATGCTTCACACATCAAGATTTACTGTCCTAGAGATTGTTGTTGACATTCCTTTTTGAAATCAATTATTCTTAAATAAAATGCCTTATTATTTTAGGAAAAATGGTTATTCATTGATTTATTTATTTCAAAATTATCATCATAAAAATCCAATTTTAAAAATAGAGACAAATAAGAATATGAAATAATTGGATAAAAGCTCAACTTTATTTGATAGAATGGTAGTCCGCAAATGGCGGGACCCCTCGGATCTTTACAAAGTTTGAAAATGGTAATTTACATGAAAAATTATTACATTGAACACAATGACCTATACTCTCCCTACCAACTTCAAAACCCAATGTGCTTTTTTTTGGTTGAGAATGATGAATCAGAACCAAATGGCTGCTTAAAACTGCTTCAAAAATCAGGACCAGCCGGATGCAGTTACTTGCCATAATCCCTAATTTTTCCTAGATTGCCCCAAGGTGAGGTACTCAATCTACCAGGATAAATTTTCTATTTTATGTCTCTAACTTTTGCCTGGATCGCCCTTTTGGGTTTTCAATCCACTGAGACGCTTATTTTTGCCTAAGCCGCCCTTTCGGGTTTTCAACTTAGAGAGTTGTTCTTTTCTTTTTTAGGCGAAGTATTTCTTGACTGCATCGATATTCACAGGACACGTGAACTCTTAACCATCCATAGTTGTAAGAATCAAAGCACCGTCTAAAAAAGATCTCTTCACAACATATGGGCCTTCATAATTAAGAGTCCATTTACCCATAGCATCAAGTTTGAATGATAGAATCTTCTTGAGCATGAGGTCACCTTCTCTGAACACACAAGGATTGACCTTCTTATCAAAAGCTTTCTTCATTCTTTGCTGATATAACTGACCATGACACATGGTAGTTAATCTCTTCTCTTCAATCAAATTTAACTGGTCATATCTGGTATGGCACTATTAAGCTTCATTCAACTTGGCTTCCATCAAAACACGCAATGATGGGATCTCAACCTCTACGGGGAGCACATATTCCATGCCATAAACAAGAGAGAAAAGGGTTGCCCCCGTTGAAGTACGAATGGATGTACGGTACCCATGCAAAGCAAATGGGAGTATCTCATACCAATCTTTATATGTCACAACCATCTTCTGAATGATCTTCTTGATGTTCTTGTTTGCAGCTTCAACAACCCCATTCATCTTCAGTTTGTAGGGAGAAGAATTATGATGTTCTATCTTGAAGTCTTTGCAAAGAGCTTCCACCATATTATTATTCAAGTTCGATCCATTATCACCAATGATCTTACTTGGCACACCATAACGACATATAATCTGGTTCTTGATAAACCTCACAATAACTTGCTTGGTCACAATTGCATATGATGCTGCTTCAACCCACTTTATGAAGTGATAAATAGCCACTAAAATGAAACGATGTCCGCTCGAAGCTATGGGCTCAATCATACCAATCATATCAATTCCCCACATGGAGAAAGGCCATGGAGAGGAAATGACATTCAACAGTGTCGGGGAAAATGAATGTTATCTGCATAAATTTGACACTTGTGACATTTCTTCACAAACTTGGAACAGTCATATTCCATTGTCAACCAATAGTAACCTGCTCTCAACATCTTCTTTTCCATAACATGCCCATTGGAATGAGTACCAAAGGAACCTTCATGGACTTCAGTCATCAACATGTCTGCTTCGTGTCTATCCACACATCTGAGCAAAACCATATCGAAATTTCTCTTATAAAACACCTCACCATTCAGGTAGAAGTTATCAGCTAATCTTCTCAAAGTCTTCTTATCTTTCAAAGATTCCCCAGGCGGGTAAGTCTGACTTTGGAGGAAGCATTTGATATCATAATACCTTGGATTTTCATCTTTGACTTCTTCAACAACAAACAAATGAGTTGGCCTATCAAGACGCATTACAATCAAATTGGAAATTTCATTCCAGAATTTCACCACAATCATTGAAGCTAATGTTGCAAGAGCATCTGCCATCCGGTTTTCATCTCGAGGAATATGATGAAACTCAACCTTTGTAAAGAAAGTTGATATCCTCCTCACATAATCTCTATAAGGTACTAAACCGGGTTGATTCGTCTCCCATTCACCTTTGATTTGATCACAACCAAAGCTGAATTTCCATAGACATTGATATATTTAATTATGAGATCAATGGCCTCTTCAAGATCCATAATGAAAGCTTCATACTCATCCATATTGTTTGTACATTTGAAGGTGAATATAGCTGTAAACGTAAAATGCATGCCTTGAGGAGTAATAATCACTACCATAATGCCATTAACATATGAATTAATAACTCCATCAAATACCATGCCCCAACGGGAACCAGGTTCTAGCCCTTCTTGAAGCAATGGTTCATCATAATCTTTCATCTTCAAGTACAAAATTTCTTCGTCAGGAAAATCATACTGCACTGACTAATAATCTTCAATAGGTTGGTGAGCCAAATGTTCAGCCAAGACACTACCTTTAATAGCTTTCTGAGATCGGTATTTAATATCATACTTAGATAACAATATCTGCCAACGAGAAATCCTCCCAGTTAAAGAAGGCTTCTAAAAAATGTACTTGATTGGATCCATTTTGGATATCAACCAAGTCGTATGATTCAACATATACTGGAGCAGACGCTTAGCAGCCCAAGCCAATGCGCAACATGTCTTCTCAAGCATAGAATACCAAGTCTCACAGTCGGTGAACTTCTTACTGAGGTAGTAGATTGCATATTCTTTCTTCCCAGATTCATCTTGCTGACCAAGAACACAACCCATACTCTCTTCAAGCACAGTCAAATACATGATCAAAGATCTTGCTTCAATAGGCGGAGACAAAATCGGAGGCTCAAACAGATATTCTTTGATACTATCAAAATCTTTCTGACAATCTTCTATCCAATCACAAGACTGATCTTTCCGAAGAAGCTTGAATATAGGCGCACATGTGGTAGTAATACACGATATAAATCTTGAGATATAGTTCAAGCGGCTGAGAAAACCTATGATTTGCTTCTCAATTTCGGGCATATGCATCTCTTGTATTGCTTTGACCTTGGTAGGATCAACTTCAATACCTTTCTCACTAACGATAAAGCCCAATAACTTACCAGAGCGAACACCAAAAGTACATTTATTGGGATTCAAGCGGAGTTTATACTTCCTTAAACGCTGGAATAACTTCAATAAATGTTCAACATGCTCTTCTTCATCACTTGATTTAGAAATGATATCATCAACATACACTTCGATCTCTTTATGAATCATATCATGAAAAAGAGTGGTCATAGGTCTCTAGTACGTTGCACCAACATTCTTTAAACTGAAGGGCATCTATCGATAATAGAATGTTCCCTAAGGCATAATGCATGTGGTCTTGTCCATATCTTCGGGTTTCATCTTGATCTGATTATAACCGAAAAATCCGTCCATAAACGAAAAGGCTTTGAATTTAGTTGTATTGTCTACCAACATATCAATGTGTGGCAGAGGAAAATCATCTTTTGGAGTGGCTTTATTCAAATCTCTGTAATCAACACACCTACAAACTTTTCCATATTTCTCCGGAACAAGCACAATATTGGCAACCCACTTCAGATACTTGGAGGTACCAAGGAAACCAACATCAATTTGCTTTTGAACTTCCTCCTTGATCTTTACTGCCATATCAGGATGAGTTTTTCCCAACTCCTGCTTGACCGACGGGCACTCTGGCTTCAAAGGCAATCTATGATCGACAATCTCAGAATCCAAACCAGGCATGTCTTGATAGGACCAAGCAAACACATATGAATATTCTCGAAGAAGATCAATCAACCCCTTCTTAGCTTCTGGACATAGTTGAGACCCAATCTTGACTTCCTTCACATTATCATTGGAACCCAAGTTGACTAATTCAATTTGCTCTTGAAACGACTGAATGACTTTTTCCTCGTGCTCAAGCAAACGGGATAACTCATCAGATACTTCTTCATCATTATTCTCTTCCTTAGCTTTAAACACAGGGAAATCAAAGTTTGGAGAGGGAGTAGGACCATTACATTCAATGGGTTTGAGAACCAACTTGCATAGTGAAGTGATATTTTGATTTTAGAGAAGTTAAGTGCGAATAAATATTATGTAGATGGAAAGATTATTATTTATTTATGTTTTTTGTGATTACCATTTTCAGAAAAAGCATAAAATTAAAAATAAACATCATAGATGTGGATGAATAAAATTGTATTTTATTGATGATAATATTGAAAACACCCAACAATGTTTCACTTATCCCTTAGGCATATGAGAAGGATTTTTCTTAAAATAATAACAAAAAATTACTTCGAACGTGTAAGACCCTAATTTTGACCCTAAGATCCCTCATGGCATCATGTTATTACACAAGTGCATTGCCTCAAGGATCATAGCATGTTTGGCTCCTTGACCCTAGGATTGGGACTTGTTTGAGTGTTTTGAGATCACCAAGCATGCTTGTATTGTATATTATTGCTTTTCTTATTTTGATTACTAACCAAAAGCGCAAAAATATGTCACTAACTCTTTTTATTTTGAAGCTCAAGTGATCATGTGCTCCACAATGCTCCTAAGCCCAATAAAAAGGCTAGATGAATATGAAAAAAAGCATGAAAATGGTCCAAAAAGTGCCTAATCATCATATATGTCTCCCAAGTATCTCAATTTTCCAATTTGATCAAGATAACCCAAAGGGCTTGAAGATTTTTTCCCAAGGAAACCCTAATTTCACTGTGCTTTGATTGTGCCTTGCCCATGAAGCAACCTCAACCTATGATCAAATTTAATAAAGGGAAGTTCTTTAATTAATCATTTTATGCATATATGAGCCTATTTTAGGCCCCTCAATCATTTATTCATCAAGATTTGAAGTTTGGCCTTGAAAAGTTGTTCAGGCAAGTCATCTGACTAAGCTGAGGTTCAATAAGATATACGTTTTGATGTGTTTGTCAAATGAAGATGACCCCAAGCGACAAAATGTTACCAAGAACAATATGAACAACTTTCATGTTCATCAAAAATCCATTTGAAGCTTTTAAGGGCATCATTCATTTCAAAACATTATAGGTCATTTTGACTAAAACCCTAGTTTTGGGTCAACTTACCAAGGGCATAACTTCCTTAATTTTTATGATTTTGAGGTGAGACCAAAGGCATTGGAAATATTGAGATGTCTACTTCATATGTTATGTTGGAAAAAATTTCATAATCCTAAAATAAATACATGTGATAATGCAAAACATTATAGGTCATCTTGGACCTAATTCATTGAATTTGAAAAAGTACCCAACTTCAAATGCCAATAACTTTGTCATAGAAAATTCAAATGATGCAAAATTTGAGTCTAGATTGACTATATTGAAAGTATCTACAACTGTGATGTTGGATATGTTTTCATTTGAAGCTTGTATCATGAAGACAGAGGGGTTTGATCAAGCTTACTTTTGGTGAACTTTTTCAAAGTAATTTGAATATGTTTTGTACTTGAATTTTCCAAGCCAGTTTTGATTGATTTTCACATGCCAAATGATTTTTTTCCCAACATGACTTTTGTTACTTATTTCAATAGCTTTCCAACCATTACTCACAATAGTCCTTGGGGTCTACCATTTGGGAGATTAGAATTTCTTTTCATTTAGGTGCATTTTGATATTTTATAGTGAAACTTGAATTGCAAGCATGTTTTAGTCCAATGCACAAGACCAAATGCCTTTCATGTAATATCAGTAAGTTGCTTCAGCCATCCATGGGCCTTTCACACGTCCGCAAAGGCCCATGCATCCAAGAATTCAAATCCCATGCACATGAGAGAAGTGTGAACTCAGCCACATTCAGCTATAAATAAACACTTTTGGAGATCCCATATGCTGCTGCACTGAAACCATAGCCCTCACCAAAGGAATCACTCATTTTCTTCATTATTTTCGAGCTTGAAATTTAGTACCATTAGCTGAGTTTTAAAGCCAGATTCCTTAGTGTAGCGGGGTATTCGTTACCATTAGAGATATTGACTAAATCCAAGGTAAATCATACAAGTCGAGTCGCCACCGCACTTCTATTTATCCAAAGGAATGGTTAGAAAGCGAACAAAAACCTAAAAGTTTTATCGAATCAAAAACTAGTAAAAATGTCAGAGATCTGGGTAAGGGGGTTGGTTATGCAATGGGAAGGTGTTAGGCACCCAAAACATCCTAGGTACTCCTAGGGAGCCCTTTTCACACTTGTTGTAAGGTTGACATTTTGTGAAAATTTATTTGTGCAAACATGATTAAAGGGATGGGAAAAAGTGTGTATGTTTATCTAATGTACTACTTACTAAAAGAGAGGTCAAAAGAAAATGACTCGCACGGATGTCGCATCCACTGCATACGTATCCCATATGAATCTGAGAATCAGAGTCTTCGTAGCTCGGCTACCTATGGGTTAGAGAGGAGTGTGCTCGGTAAGACATCGCATCTTATGCCTACGTATCTCATCTGGAATGAGAAACAGAGCAAGCCGTAGTTCGGCTAACTACGGGGTAAGGGTTGAACGACGTTACTACGCAATCTACCGGATGCTCGACCTTTGAGACTTACTCGCCTGTAGTAGAAGGAGTAAACGTGTTCTTAGGAGAAGAAAAATCAATGAGTTGTTGGTGTTTTAGGGATGTTCATGCAAAAGGGCAGTCCTGGACGAAGGAACCACGCTACCTTAGTTGACATGCAGACGAGAGACTATACGAAGTCTAACAATCCTGTGGGGGAGACGATCACACCATACAAAACAAACACGCATAAAGTAAAATGCCACCAAAGGGGCTCAAACATACATGGGTAGGGCTTTAGTCAAGAGGGGTCATATAAACCTCGACAAACAAGCCATGGAAGGGTAATCAAACGGGCTCTTAACCTCTGACATTGAACGTCAGGGTGAGCAGATTAACAGGGTAATGAGGATAAGACCTCATAGGTCTTAACCCTGGACAGGGTGAGCTCATGACAAAAAGTGGGGATTCAGAAAGGTGGAACCCTCTCCACTGACCGTCCGGACAAAAGATCTTGGGTTTTTGTTCTGAAGCATCGACACGTAGTATGAGCATAAAGAATGACACACTGAATAACGGGGGATTGATTACTAATCCTTTTTATCCGTCAATTGCCTCTTCATGGAGGTCTTTAGCACAAAAGTAACACACAAGAACATTGCCTCCTATCGAGGTCTTCCAGCTAAGAAAGCAGTAAAATGCTAAAAGATGTAAAAGGGATTAAGATCTACCACACGGATAAAGATCCGGAGGAACAACAACTCAAGAAACAAGAAAACCAGAGATCTCTCAAGCTAGCACCATCAAAGAAAGTGGGTCAGTACAGGTAATCGGAATAAATCTCCAAACGGTATCCCACAAATAAAGTGGAATGCCACACGAACTATCTCTTCAGGAGTCATATGATCCCTCACACAAACTCAACAAACAGGTTAGAAATAACAGGTAAACAATGCATGGATGCAGTATAAAACATGTCACAATCAAACACGAAAACAAATCTGAGAACAAACAGAGAAACAAGCTACTGTCACACTCGCTACTGCTTCGCTTAGCGAGGTGCTAGCGAAGCTTCGCTACATGTTCGCCTAGCGAAGGTGCTAGCGAACGCCTGCGAATTCTGTATTCTCCTTTGATAACAGTACGATTTCAGAATCCCCAAACCCTATGGTATCCATCTCAGACATTACATGGTTAAATATTCAAAGCATTGTTTCACACATTCATGCATATCTAAACCCGTGTGCAAAACCTAACGACACCTACTCTTCCAAATTCACACATAATACATCACACATTTATAAAATTCAAATTGAAGGCATAAAGCAATGGGAATAGGGCAAACCTGATTGGAGAGATCGGTTGAGATCGGTTGAGATTAAATTGCACGGTTCGGTTTGCAGAGTGATTTCAGGGTTTGTATGAGATAGAGCGGATTCTGTCCAGATGAGTTCTCTTCAGTGTCTGGAGGTTGCTCTGAGTTCTCTGTCAGGTAGTCTCTCTCTCTGATAATCTCCCGTGTCTTTCTTCTCAAATGAAGCTTGGTATTTATAACCTGATTTGTTGCTTTATGGGCTTAAAATGAATGCAATCCAGGTCCAAAATTCTGTTATGTTTTCAAAACGCGTGGTCTTCGCCTAGCGAGCATGACAGTTCAACCCTTCGCCTAGCGGAGGATTTGCTCGCTGAGCGAGCATGACAGCTCAGGCCTTGTGATTGCTCAAGCTACAAACAAAAGATGTTAGTGACATATCTTTGTGCTTTTGGTTGGTAAACAAAATAAGAGAAGCAATGATGTACAATTCAAGCATGCTTGGTGATCTCAACCCAATCACAAGGAGTCCCACCTAAAGGAAAAGGGAACCAAGATGCTCATGATCCTTGAGGCTATGCAAATGCAATGTTATGATGCCATGGGGGATCTTAGGGCCAAAATTGGGGTCTTACAGATGCCCCTATTTAAGGTCATTCTAGCCGGAGAAGGGAAGGTTAAGATCTTCATCTCGACGAGGTAGAATGGGCTTAAATAATAACAAAGAGACGAATTTTGGTCCCTAAGAGACCTCATGAAAAATGGTAACACTCTGTGGAGATATGTGTCCACAAAAGCAAAGAAATCAGAAGCCACTGATAATCCATATGAGCAATTCACTCCATGGGACCAAGACCCTGGGGACTCTCCTGGGGAAAGAAAGGGGATAAAATGTGCGAGCAGGTCACGACTCAAAGCTTGGGGAACAAAATTTCAAAGGGAATAAATCCATTGGAAAGACTCGAGCTGACTCGAAGATGCAGGTATTGGGGAATATGCCAATACAGCAAAAACTATCCACAACAGATACTTCGGATAAAAATCCGGACGAAGACAATCCACTAAGGGATCTCACTGGGGATATCCACAAGGACGCTTCAGGAGAAGCCGCGGGACGAGGTATTACCGGTTTACTGGGTAATAAGCTCAATGAGACACGAGATCTGAACACCGACGAAAGGGCGAGAGATACAACATGCTCGGGAAGAATGAATATCTAAGACCGGTATAAGGGTGAGAGATATCAAAACTTCAAAACGTCTGAGGAAAACCTAAAAGGTATACTTCAACTCAGGGATTCTGACTCCACAGGGGACCAAAAAGTCATAATAGGGAGTAGAGAGGCAGAAACACCAGGGATACCGGTTACTGGGCATATAATAGGTGACCAACCAAGGCGTGAATTGGGGAATATTCCCAAGACACTCATCATCCAAAAGAGGGCTAAAAGCAAACTCGATTATGGGATGGATATTCGACTCCGTAAAGGGGATACGAATCTTACTCGACTGGGGAAGAACAAAAGCTTCGACCGAAGAGTGCATGAGATACATCATCTATTACTGTCAGAACATAGATAATATACTCGCATGGGAGATTATCCACAACCGGTTACTGGGTTAATAAAGGATAAATCGACCGAAAAGAAAAGGCATCGGGATACCGAAACTAGGTATATAATGATGACCAATTCAGGAGAGAAACAATCGTCACCAACAACAACAGGGTAGACGAGGGATGACCCGCTGGGGATAAATTGCGTAATCAGGGCAATCATCCAAGCAGATGAGGGGATATCATCACCGAATATTGGATGAAGATAACTGTCACCAATTAAAGATGAGCAAAAAAAGTTACTTTGCAAAAAGGGAAGAAATAGGGTTTACAACTACCGGTATGAGGGTAGAGAACCACAGACTCCGCCGGGGATAATAATTACTAATTATTGAGCAATTATTCATTTACCACGGGGAAACAGGAAAAGAGTCTCAAGAGACCGATCTAGAATCAAACTAGATAGGCACACCAAATCAAGACTTGTCCCGGTAAGGATATGACTCAATGGGGAAAACCATCCCAATATATGTGTTGGGAAGGAACAAAAACAATCAACATCCACAAGGCTATAACCCGGTGGGGAATGTGAAAGAAAGGATAGACGCTTTCTGCCTATGGAGCTGACTCTATATGGAGAGATCAGACACACACGTCTGCTTGGGGAAATATATCACCAAATAGCAGGAGACAACAAACAACGGTATATGGAAAAGAATGCAACATGAATATCTGAATGTTATAATTATGCATGTATATGCGTGGTTTATGTATGAGGTATGCTTGACAAACAGACGTATCTAACACAAACAGGTCCAGGAATCAACCACCCGGTACTACATCTCAAGAGAGAAAGCCAAGTCCACTAAGGGAAACTGTCCTTGCAGGGGATGAACATCAGTCATTCTAGCTGGGGACAGGGAGTTATCACAGCCAAAGCCCACCACACCAACAACTCAACTGGGGAATTTATCCGAGGAGATAAAGGAATTATGGGGATCAACCACCAAATACCGCTCTTGCCCAAAGAGATCCAAGCTGCTGAGGAAGAAAGATTGCTACTCTGCTGAAGGGAAGAGAGGTGACTCTCAACAAGCACTCCACTTGGTAGGATAAACCACAAAAGGTTCCGGAGGGAGGAGATACAGTCATGCCAGGAATATGGACAAAATCTTACCCTGTTGGGGATCGTACCATCCTTGGGAGAGCACTGAGGATCTCCTAAGTATCCTTTCGTCATTGTGAATGTTCACTTTGTTTAAAAACAAATTATGAAAAATTTGATTGTGTAAAACAATGATATTTTCTCAATCAAAACATGCAAAACATTTGTTGAATAGAAACAAATAAGAGTGCCAATAATTGGATAAAAGGCTCAAATTTATTTGATAGAATGGTAGTCTGCGAATGGCAAGACTCCATAGATCTTTACAAATTTGAAATTGGTGATATATATTGGAAAAGGGCTACATTGAACATAATGACCATTTCTCCACCAATCCTGAATCCGATGTATTTGCAGCTTTGGTTGATAATGAGCAAGAACCTCTGACGGATGACAGTTGTAGAACAAAGTCTTGTCAGGATGCAGTTACTTGCTAAATCCCTAATTTTTGCCTAGATTGCCCCAGGGTGAGGTACTCAATCTAGCGGAATACATATATCAATATATATATATATATATATATATATATATATATATATATATATATAATTTTTTTTTGTGTCTCTAACTTTTGCCTGGATCGCCCTTTCGGGTTTTCAATCCACCGAGACGCTCATTTTTGCCTAAGCCACCCTTTCGAGTTTTCAACTTAGCGAGCTATTCAGTTTTTATTTTTTAGGCGAAGTATTTCTTGACTGCATTTGAATTCACAGGATGAGTGAAATCCTCCCCATCCATAGTTGTAAGTATCAAAGCACCGCCTGAAAAGGCTCTCTTAACAACATACGGACCCTCATAGTTTGGAGTCCACTTTCCCCTGGAATCGGGCGCGAAAGACAAGACTTTCTTGAGCACAAGGTCACCTTCTCGGAACACACGAGGCTTGACCTTCTTATCAAAAGCTTTCTTCATCCTTTGCTGATATAACTGACCATGGCACATGGCAGTCAATCTCTTCTCTTCAATCAAATTCAGCTGGTCATAACGACTCTGAACCCATTCAGCATCAGTCAACTTGGCTTCCATCAAGACTCTCATTGATGGGATCTCCACCTCTACAGGGAGTACCGCCTCCATGCCATAAACAAGAGAGAAAGGGGTTGCCCCTGTTGAAGTGCGGATAAATGTACGATATCCATGCAAAGCGAATGACAACATCTCATGCCAATCTTTGTACGTAACAACCATCTTCTGGATAATTTTCTTAATGTTCTTATTAGCAGCTTCAACAGCACCATTCATCTTGGGTCTGTAAGGAGAAGAGTTATGATGCGCGATCTTGAACTCACTACACAGTTCTTTCATCATCTTGTTATTCAAGTTAGATCCATTATCAGTAATGATCTTATCTGGCACACCGTAACGGCATATGAGTTGATTCTTGATAAACTTCACAACCACCTGCCTGGTCACGTTCGCATACGACGCCGCTTCAACCCACTTGGTGAAGTAATCAATTGCGACAAGAATGAATCGGTGTCCATTGGACGCTTTCGGCTCTATCATGCCAATCATGTCAATTCCCCACATGGAGAAAGGCCATGGTGATGAAATCACATTCAGAAGTGTTGGGGGAATATGAACCTTATCCGCATAAATCTGACACTTATGGCATTTCTTCACATATTTGCAACAGTCAGACTCCATTGTCAGCCAATAGTAGCCTGCTCTCAATATCTTTCTAGCCATGGCATGTCCATTGGAATGAGTACCAAACAAACCCTCATGAACCTCAGTCATTAACAGATCCGCTTCGTGTCTATCCACGCATCTGAGCAGAACCATGTCAAAATTTCTCTTGTAAAGCACATCGCCATTTAGGTAGAAACTGCCTGACAATCTCCTCAAAGTCTTCCTATCTTTCACAGATGCCCCAGGTGGGTAAATCTGGCTTTGAAGGAAACACTTGATATCATAATACCATGGCTTATCATCTTTCACTTCTTCAACTGCAAACACATGAGTTGGCCTATCCAAGCGCATCACGGTGATATTGGGAACTTCATTCCACAATTTGACCATAATCATTGAAGCAAGTGTAGCAAGGGCATCTGCCATCCGATTCTCATCTCGAGAAATATGATGGAAGTCAACCTCAGTAAAGAACGTTGAAATCCTCCTTGCATAATCTCTGTATGGAATGAGGCCAGGCTGATTCGTTTCCCACTCACCCTTAATCTGATTAACAACGAGGGCCGAATCACAATATACATCAAGATGCTTGATTCTAAGATCAATGCATTCCTCCAATCCCATAATACAGGCCTCATACTCAGCCATATTATTCGTGCACTTGAAAGTTAGCCTTGCTGTAAAAGGAATATGTGTGCCCTGAGGCGTAATGATTACCGCCCCAATACCATTTCCATATTGATTTACAGTGCCATCAAATACCATACTCCATCTGGAACCAGGCTCTGACCCTTCATCAAGTGTGGGTTCATCACAATCTTTCATTTTTAAATACAGAATCTCCTCATCTGGGAAGTCATACTGAACTGACTGATAGTCCTCAGTTGGTTGATGTGCCAAGTGGTCAGCCAAAATACTACCTTTAATAGCTTTCTGAGCTCGATACTCAATATCATACTCAGACAACAACATCTGCCAACGGGCAATCCTCCCAGTTAAGGTAGGCTTCTCAAATATATACTTGATTGGGTCCATTCTGGATATCAACCAAGTCGTATGATTCAACATATACTGGCGTAAACGCTTAGCGGCCCAAGCCAAAGCACAACACGTCTTCTCAAGCATTGAATATCGAGACTCACAATCGGTGAACTTCTTACTCAAGTAGTAGATAGCATACTCTTTCTTCCCTGATTCATCTTGCTGACCAAGGACACAACCCATAGAATCTTCAAGAACAGTCAGATACATAATCAAGGGTCTCCCTTCCACAGGCGGAGACAGAATCGGAGGCTCGGACAGGTACTCTTTAATACTGTCAAAAGCTTTCTGGCAATCCTCGGTCCAATCATGGGACTTATCTTTCCGGAGGAGCTTGAATATTGGCGCACATGTGGCAGTCATGTGGGATATGAATCTGGAAATGTAATTCAAGCGGCCAAGAAAACCTCGGACTTGCTTCTCAGTTTTGGGCGGAGGCATCTCTCGTATTGCTTTGACCTTTGCAGGATCAACCTCAATACCTTTCTCACTGACAATAAAGCCCAATAACTTGCTAGAACGGACTCCAAATGTACACTTGTTGGGATTCAGACGAAGCTTGTACTTCCTCAGACGCTGAAAAAGCTTCAACAGGTGCTCTACATGTTCAACTTCCGTTCTTGACTTAGCAATCATATCATCAACATACACCTCAATCTCCTTATGCATCATATCACGAAACAAAGTGGTCATAGCTCGTTGATATGTGGCTCCGGCGTTCTTAAAACCGAAGGGCATCACTCGATAATAGAATGTTCCCCAAGGTGTGATGAATGTTGTCTTCTCCATATCCTCGGATGCCATTTTAATCTGATTATATCCGGAAAACCCGTCCATAAATGAGAATACCTTGAATTTAGTTGTATTATCTACCAACATATCAATATGTGGTAAAGGAAAATCATCTTTCGCACTAGCTTTGTTCAAGTCTCTATAGTCCACACACATCCGGACTTTTCCATCTTTCTTAGGCACGGGCACAATATTGGCCACCCATTGAGGATATGTAGAAGTCACCAGAAACCCCGCATCAATTTGCTTCTGAACTTCCTCTTTGATCTTTACTGCCATATCAGGATGAGTTCTTCTGAGCTTCTGCTTCACAGGCACGCACTCAGGTTTCAAAGCTAGGAAATGTTGCACAATATCAGTATCTATACCAGGCATGTCTTCATATGACCAGGAAAAGACGTCAACATATTCTCGTAGCAACTTAATCAACCCCTTCTTAACAGATTCTTCCAGAAGTGCCCCAATCTTTACCTCTCGCACACAATCTTCAGACCCCAAGTTGTATGTTTCCAGATTCTCAAGATGCGGCTGAATGATCTTCTCTTCATGCTCAAGTAGCCGGGTGATCTCATCAGGAATCTCTTCCACATCATCTTCCTCTGCCTCAAATACAGGGAATTCAAAATTGGGAGATGGTGTTGGGTCATTATGTTCAACGGGTCTAGAAATCAACCTGCATAATGATTTTGGATATGAAAAGCTTTAGAATTCAAACAAGGCAAATCATTATGCATATGAAAAGATCGATTTTATTCTATTTTTTAGGGTTTTATGTGATCACCAATTTCATGTGAAAAGCGAAAAGGGAAAATAAATGGAAAAACAAACATTTAACATGAATCTATTGAATGAAAATATCATTGTATTTATGCGTCAACAATCTCATCACTCCTCCTTTTGGCATGGGAGGAGGGTTTTCAAACACAATGAACATTACTTCTTCTAAAACGGCAGCAGCTTCTTCATCCTGATCTGCGTGGATGAAACCTCCACTCTTGAATAACCCTTGCTTGTTGAAAGTACCAGAAGAAACACCTATGCCAGCCCGGGACTCGTTGTCTTCTAACTCAATCATTTTTCCTAAACCAGTGGTTGCACCATGCTCAATGGCCAGCTTTGCATCTTTGTAGGAAGCAAATGAAGGAGCTCTTTTCTCAATTGGCTCAGCAATAGATAATGCTTAGAAAGGAGTTCCAACTTCAACCTCAGCATCTATATAAGAGAAGGAAGACAAATGGCTAACCAAGAGAGCCCTTTCTCCCCCTACCACCACCAGCTTCTTGTTTTTCACGAATTTCAGCTTCTGGTGTAAGGTGGACGTCACTGCGCCTGCCTCGTGAATCCATGGCCTGCCTAAGAGACAACTATACGATGGGTGAATGTCCATAACCTGGAAGGTAATATGGAAATTACTCGGTCTGATCTTGATTGGGAGATCGACCTCGCCAATCACAGTTTTGCGAGACCCATCGAAAGCCTTCACAACTACTCCACTCTGCCTCATTGGAGGCCCTTGATATGATAGATTGGAAAGGGTGGACTTTGGAAATACGTTCAATGATGACCCAGTGTCCACCAGTACATTGGACATGGCGTCGTCTCTACAATCCATAGATATATGTAATGCCAAGTTGTGGTCTCTTCCCTTTTCAGGGAGATCAGAGTCACAAAAGCACAGGTTGTTACAAGCAGTAATATTTGCAATAATGGTATCGAATTGCTCCAAAGTGACATCGTGATCCACATATGCCACATCCAATACCTTCTGCAGAGCCTCTCGGTGTGGTTATGAATTTAAGAGCAATGATAACACTGATATTTTGGATGGCGTCTGTAGAAGCTGGTCTACAATATTGTACTCGCTCCTTTTGATGAGTCTCAGTATCTCATCACAATCTTCTTTCTCATTGCCACTAGGGCCAACAGAAGTAGGAGTTTTCAATACAAAGGAGGGCTTAACAATAAGTGCCGGATTCGGAGAGCTTACAGCATTTCCAATCAGGCGTTCAACAAAATCATCAACATTTCCTCTAACATCAACTGGAGGCTTCAACGGAGCTGAAAACACGCGACCGCTACGGGTCAAACCACTGACATCAGCAATGTTAACAACAGATGAAGAGGGCAAGGACACCTCTTTCCCATCTTCTACCGCTACAGCATTGTAGCGATAAGGAACCGCTTTCTCAGAAGAATACAGTACAGGGCCGGCAGGCTTGATGGTCAGAACGGGATAAACCTTCTTCTTGCTGCCATCATACTTGATAATAATAGGCTCAGGGATTCGGAAAACCGGAGAAATCACATTGACCTCAAGAGCATCTTCATCAACATTTCTATTCTGGAGGATCTCAATGACTCCTTCATCCAGCATTTCCTGAACATCCTTGCGCACTTGGCAACAACCTAATCAGTTAACAGAGCAGACTCGGCATTTATCATGGTCATGCTCATAATGACTATAGTTACATAACAAACGGTGCGTCTCGACCAGCAATTGTTGAATATGACTGACATATTTGACTTTGTGCTTGCCAGGGCAACCCTGGACCATGTTGACAGATTTCCCATGTTCGGGCAATGGGTTCTTCTTCACACTAGGACCTACGTCCTCAAAACATAGAATTCCACACCTCACAAGGTCTTGAACCTTGGTCTTCAAAGGGTAACAATTCTCTACGTCGTGGCCGGGAGCACCAGAATGGTAAACACAATGTAACTCGGGCTTATACCACCACTGGGGGTTAACAGGTATAACCGGTGGGTCTCTTGGAGTAATCAGCTTCCTCTCTATCAAAGAGGGATATAACTCTACGTACGTCATTGGAATAGGGTCGAAGGTGACCTTTTTCCTCTCGTAATTTGTACTGGTTTGATTACTGTTTCGAGGTTGGTAGGCCTGCTGTTGCGGACGATGCTGTTGTTGTTGATATTGCTGAGGTGGTTGATGATTATTGTTGTGATGCTGGTACTGTTGATTATCTCTAAAGACAGGTGCTATATGAGCCACCTGGTGCTGGTTACTGGCGGGACGCACAGTCTTCCTCCTCACAGAGGGTCTTCTTGGTTTCTCATGGGAGGTCACAGCATGTGCCTCTCCATCTTTCTTCTTTGCAAACACCACATAACATTTGGCCGAAGAGCCTTCTTCTCTGGTTAACCGTCCTTCACGGACCCCTTCTTCTAGACGCATTCCCATATTTACCATCTCGGTGAAGTCCGAAGGAGCGCGAGCAATCATCCGCTCATAATAAAAAGAACTTAAGGTCTTCAAAAAGATCTTAGTCATCTCTTTCTCTTCTAGCGGAGGCACGATCTGTGCTGCCACCTCTCGCCACCTCTGGGCGTACTCCTTAAATGTTTCTTTATCCTTCTGGGACATGGCTCTCAATTGATCTCTATCGGGAGCCATATCCACGTTGTACTTGTATTGCTTGACGAAGGCTTCGCCAAGATCATTGAAGGATCGGATGTTCGCGCTGTCTAAACCCATGTACCAACGCAAAGCGGCACCTGACAGACTGTCCTGAAAGTAGTGGATGAGTAGGTGGTCATTATCGGTTTGAGTCGACATCTTCCTGGCATACATGACCAGGTGGCTGAGAGGACTAGTATTTCCTTTATACTTTTCAAAATCAAGGACCTTGAATTTCACAGGGATCTTCACATTTGGAACCAAGCAGTGTTCGGCAGCAGACTTGCCGAAAAGATCCTTCCCTCTGAGAGTTTTCAATTCCTTGCGAAGCTCAAGAAATTGATCGTTCATAGCATCCATCTTCTCATAAACATCTGGACCCTCAGACGACTCAGAATGATAGATGGTGTCGTCTACCCTGGGCAAAGTATGCACAACAGGAGGAGGAACGACAAGGACCGGGCTAGATGCCGGCAGAGAAGCAAAGGTGGGAACAGAACCCTCAGGCATGAAATTGGGAGGCATCCCCCACGGGAACCCGGTTGCTTCTCAGTTTTGGGCGGAGGCATCTCTCGTATTGCTTTGACCTTTGCAGGATCAACCTCAATACCTTTCTCACTGACAATAAAGCCCAATAACTTGCTAGAACGGACTCCAAATGTACACTTGTTGGGATTCAGACGAAGCTTGTACTTCCTCAGACGCTGAAAAAGCTTCAACAGGTGCTCTACATGTTCAACTTCCGTTCTTGACTTAGCAATCATATCATCAACATACACCTCAATCTCCTTATGCATCATATCACGAAACAAAGTGGTCATAGCTCGTTGATATGTGGCTCCGACGTTCTTAAAACCGAAGGGCATCACTCGATAATAGAATGTTCCCCAAGGTGTGATGAATGTTGTCTTCTCCATATCCTCGGATGCCATTTTAATCTGATTATATCCGGAAAACCCGTCCATAAATGAGAATACCTTGAATTTAGTTGTATTATCTACCAACATATCAATATGTGGTAAAGGAAAATCATCTTTCGCACTAGCTTTGTTCAAGTCTCTATAGTCCACACACATCCGGACTTTTCCATCTTTCTTAGGCACGGGCACAATATTGGCCACCCATTGAGGATATGTAGAAGTCACCAGAAACCCCGCATCAATTTGCTTCTGAACTTCCTCTTTGATCTTTACTGCCATATCAGGATGAGTTCTTCTGAGCTTCTGCTTCACAGGCACGCACTCAGGTTTCAAAGCTAGGAAATGTTGCACAATATCAGTATCTATACCAGGCATGTCTTCATATGACCAGGAAAAGACGTCAACATATTCTCGTAGCAACTTAATCAACCCCTTCTTAACAGATTCTTCCAGAAGTGCCCCAATCTTTACCTCTCGCACACAATCTTCAGACCCCAAGTTGTATGTTTCCAGATTCTCAAGATGCGGCTGAATGATCTTCTCTTCATGCTCAAGTAGCCGGGTGATCTCATCAGGAATCTCTTCCACATCATCTTCCTCTGCCTCAAATACAGGGAATTCAAAATTGGGAGATGGTGTTGGGTCATTATGTTCAACGGGTCTAGAAATCAACCTGCATAATGATTTTGGATATGAAAAGCTTTAGAATTCAAACAAGGCAAATCATTATGCATATGAAAAGATCGATTTTATTCTATTTTTTAGGGTTTTATGTGATCACCAATTTCATGTGAAAAGCGAAAAGGGAAAATAAATGGAAAAACAAACATTTAACATGAATCTATTGAATGAAAATATCATTGTATTTATGCGTCAACAATCTCATCACTCCTCCTTTTGGCATGGGAGGAGGGTTTTCAAACACAATGAACATTACTTCTTCTAAAACGGCAGCAGCTTCTTCATCCTGATCTGCGTGGATGAAACCTCCACTCTTGAATAACCCTTGCTTGTTGAAAGTACCAGAAGAAAAACCTATGCCAGCCCGGGACTCGTTGTCTTCTAACTCAATCATTTTTCCTAAACCAGTGGTTGCACCATGCTCAATGGCCAGCTTTGCATCTTTGTAGGAAGCAAATGAAGGAGCTCTTTTCTCAATTGGCTCAGCAATAGATAATGCTTAGAAAGGAGTTCCAACTTCAACCTCAGCATCTATATAAGAGAAGGAAGACAAATGGCTAACCAAGAGAGCCCTTTCTCCCCCTACCACCACCAGCTTCTTGTTTTTCACGAATTTCAGCTTCTGGTGTAAGGTGGACGTCACTGCGCCTGCCTCGTGAATCCATGGCCTGCCTAAGAGACAACTATACGATGGGTGAATGTCCATAACCTGGAAGGTAATATGGAAATTACTCGGTCTGATCTTGATTGGGAGATCGACCTCGCCAATCACAGTTTTGCGAGACCCATCGAAAGCCTTCACAACTACTCCACTCTGCCTCATGGGAGGCCCTTGATATGATAGATTGGAAAGGGTGGACTTTGGAAATACGTTCAATGATGACCCAGTGTCCACCAGTACATTGGACATGGCGTCGTCTCTACAATCCATAGATATATGTAATGCCAAGTTGTGGTCTCTTCCCTTTTCAGGGAGATCAGAGTCACAAAAGCACAGGTTGTTACAAGCAGTAATATTTGCAATAATGGTATCGAATTGCTCCAAAGTGACATCGTGATCCACATATGCCACATCCAATACCTTCTGCAGAGCCTCTCGGTGTGGTTATGAATTTAAGAGCAATGATAACACTGATATTTTGGATGGCGTCTGTAGAAGCTGGTCTACAATATTGTACTCGCTCCTTTTGATGAGTCTCAGTATCTCATCACAATCTTCTTTCTCATTGCCACTAGGGCCAACAGAAGTAGGAGTTTTCAATACAAAGGAGGGCTTAACAATAAGTGCCGGATTCGGAGAGCTTACAGCATTTCCAATCAGGCGTTCAACAAAATCATCAACATTTCCTCTAACATCAACTGGAGGCTTCAACGGAGCTGAAAACACGCGACCGCTACGGGTCAAACCACTGACATCAGCAATGTTAACAACAGATGAAGAGGGCAAGGACACCTCTTTCCCATCTTCTACCGCTACAGCATTGTAGCGATAAGGAACCGCTTTCTCAGAAGAATACAGTACAGGGCCGGCAGGCTTGATGGTCAGAACGGGATAAACCTTCTTCTTGCTGCCATCATACTTGATAATAATAGGCTCAGGGATTCGGAAAACCGGAGAAATCACATTGACCTCAAGAGCATCTTCATCAACATTTCTATTCTGGAGGATCTCAATGACTCCTTCATCCAGCATTTCCTGAACATCCTTGCGCACTTGGCAACAACCTAATCAGTTAACAGAGCAGACTCGGCATTTATCATGGTCATGCTCATAATGACTATAGTTACATAACAAACGGTGCGTCTCGACCAGCGATTGTTGAATATGACTGACATATTTGACTTTGTGCTTGCCAGGGCAACCCTGGACCATGTTGACAGATTTCCCATGTTCGGGCAATGGGTTCTTCTTCACACTAGGACCTACGTCCTCAAAACATAGAATTCCACACCTCACAAGGTCTTGAACCTTGGTCTTCAAAGGGTAACAATTCTCTACGTCGTGGCCGGGAGCACCAGAATGGTAAACACAATGTAACTCGGGCTTATACCACCACTGGGGGTTAACAGGTATAGCCGGTGGGTCTCTTGGAGTAATCAGCTTCCTCTCTATCAAAGAGGGATATAACTCTACGTACGTCATTGGAATAGGGTCGAAGGTGACCTTTTTCCTCTCGTAATTTGTACTGGTTTGATTACTGTTTCGAGGTTGGTAGGCCTGCTGTTGCGGACGATGCTGTTGTTGTTGATATTGCTGAGGTGGTTGATGATTATTGTTGTGATGCTGGTACTGTTGATTATCTCTAAAGACAGGTGCTATATGAGCCACCTGGTGCTGGTTACTGGCGGGACGCACAGTCTTCCTCCTCACAGAGGGTCTTCTTGGTTTCTCATGGGAGGTCACAGCATGTGCCTCTCCATCTTTCTTCTTTGCAAACACCACATAACATTTGGCCGAAGAGCCTTCTTCTCTGGTTAACCGTCCTTCACGGACCCCTTCTTCTAGACGCATTCCCATATTTACCATCTCGGTGAAGTCCGAAGGAGCGCGAGCAATCATCCGCTCATAATAAAAAGAACTTAAGGTCTTCAAAAAGATCTTAGTCATCTCTTTCTCTTCTAGCGGAGGCACGATCTGTGCTGCCACCTCTCGCCACCTCTGGGCGTACTCCTTAAATGTTTCTTTATCCTTCTGGGACATGGCTCTCAATTGATCTCTATCGGGAGCCATATCCACGTTGTACTTGTATTGCTTGACGAAGGCTTCGCCAAGATCATTGAAGGATCGGATGTTCGCGCTGTCTAAACCCATGTACCAACGCAAAGCGGCACCTGACAGACTGTCCTGAAAGTAGTGGATGAGTAGGTGGTCATTATCGGTTTGAGTCGACATCTTCCTGGCATACATGACCAGGTGGCTGAGAGGACTAGTATTTCCTTTATACTTTTCAAAATCAAGGACCTTGAATTTCACAGGGATCTTCACATTTGGAACCAAGCAGTGTTCGGCAGCAGACTTGCCGAAAAGATCCTTCCCTCTGAGAGTTTTCAATTCCTTGCGAAGCTCAAGAAATTGATCGTTCATAGCATCCATCTTCTCATAAACATCTGGACCCTCAGACGACTCAGAATGATAGATGGTGTCGTCTACCCTGGGCAAAGTATGCACAACAGGAGGAGGAACGACAAGGACCGGGCTAGATGCCGGCAGAGAAGCAAAGGTGGGAACAGAACCCTCAGGCATGAAATTGGGAGGCATCCCCCACGGGAACCCGGTTGGCATGGCTATTGGAACAAAGTGTGCACTAGCTGCAGGCACAGTAGAGGAGATAACCTCGGAGATAACTGTCCTCTGGGGAGGAGTTGAAGGCGTCGGAGAAGACTGACTCTGGGCAGCCAAAAATGATTCCATCAAAGCGCTCAATCTAGCCACTTCCTCTTTCAGCTCGCGGTTCTCTTGCTCTAAGTGATCCATTAGTCTTGAAATGTTGGCTCTAGTGTAGTACCGGTGAGTCAGCTTGTCTTCAAAATAAATGAAGGACACAGAGTTAGACCACAGGGCAAGGGACCGGAAACAGAACCTGCTGATGCATATGATACATGCAATGCTTGTGCATATGATTTGTTTTTTATTTCAAAGGAACTTTAGAGTTTTATTTGCAAATTTTGGAAATATTAAGCATTTTATCACATATGGAAATATCTCATCAAATAATATCAGGGAAAAGAAGTACATCATCGTCAATCTTATACAAGAGAAAAGGAAAATAATCATCCTATGGATCCCTAGAAACAATCATCTAAAGCTCGGGACACAGGAAGATAAGATGTGCGAAGCCTCTTCACCTCCCTCTCGTAGGCTGCCTCCATATCGGCCTTTTCTTTGGCGAGTCGATCATACTTCCTCTTCCAGAACTTATAAGACTGAGGAAGTAGAGAAGTCCATACATCATCAGGGTCATCAATAACCTGATGCTCAAGAAACTCAATCAACGCATCCTTCTCCTTAATCTGCTGAAGCAACTCTTCACGTTCACGGATCCAAGCACATGAACGGTCTTCGTCTCTCAACTCCTCTACTCCTCGATTAGGGAGGGTTGAAGGCCCAGCCATAATCATAGGTGTAGGTCTCGGATACTCGTAAGGCATGAGATACTCAGACGCCCTCTTCCTAACCCAAACAGTGTAAGGCTCCAAAGCGATGCAATTCTTAGGACCCAACTCTTTCCTTCCTTTCCTATGAATCTTGCGCCAAGCGCGGACCATCCTAGCTTTCAAGCCTTGGGGATCTTTACCATCCTGAAAGAATACACCCTCTAACAAAATGTTATTAGGTTTATCCTTTAGGGGGAACCCAAGCTGACGACGCGCCAAAACAGGATTGTAGTTAATCCCACCACATGTACCAAGAAGAGGTACATTGGAGAATTCGCCACAAGAGTCAATAATCTGCACACCATCATACACACGGTTATACCAAGAGATATCATCATTAGTGAGAGACATAAGTCTCGTGGACCACCGTAGACATTCCTTGTTCTCCTTGAAAGCGACCGTCTGAGGTAAGTGAGAAATAAACCACTTATACAACAGAGGCAAACAACATACAATGGCGCCACCACCCTTCGCATTCCTCATATGCAAAGAGAAATAGGTATCGCCCAACAGAGTTGGAACGGGATTAAGAGTAGAGAAAATCCTAATAGCGTTCACATCCACAAACTTGTCGATGTTGGGGAACAACACTAGCCCATAGATGAGAAGTACAAATATGGCCTCAAAGGCGTCCTCACTCCTGGCCTTCCCATACATAGTAGCTTGAGCAATGAGGAACTCAGAAGGGAGACCTTGAATTCCCCCTTTGGTAGTCATATGAGCATCAACCAGAGATTCATCTATGTGTAAATTGTCTGCTATCTCTTGAGAAGTAGGAACCCTTTCCAAGCCACTGAATGGCAACTGATCCAGAACAGGTATACCCACAAGATAAGCATACTCCTCAAGTGTAGGCAAAAGCTGAAAATCCGGAAATGTGAAGCAACGATACAAAGGATCGTAAAACTGCACCAATACACTCATCAATCCTTCATCCACCTGAGTGGTTAGAAGAGGAAGAAGCTTCCCGAAACGAGCCTTGAAACCCAAGGGATCTAGTACATAGGATGTCAAATTCCTTAGCTCTTTCAAGTCTGGTTGTCTGAAGCTGTACTTCTTTGTATTCCTTCTTTGTCTTTCCATGTCTGAAAATTTTGCAAATAGACCTCTTAAGTTCCTTGAAAATTTTCTTATTATTTTGATGATATGAATGCAAATGGGTGCATGAATGCATGAATGCAACAATCACACTCAAGGATCAAGCAAAGCACACCAAACAAAGGTCATGGGATGGATCATGTTATCCTTAATATCAACCATCCATTTTGGTGGATTATGGTTTACACCTTATCAACACCCAAGTTCCATTGATATTAAGGATACATGAACGGATCAACCATGAATCAAAGGTTTGTTGTAAGTCACGAGCATGGAGTTTAGGTTAAGAACCACCCCAAAGGGAATGTACTATGGTTTAGACCTACCAAACATGTTCTACAAGAGGTTCCCATAGTCATCATCACATCTTTCGGATATTATCGGAGAAACGACTACTCGTATTCCAACAATATTCTCAAGAGAGACTCTTATGAGTGTAGTATCGCGTAATAATCGTATCAAATCTTACACTTGAACGACCTTCGCACTACATCCTAAGCATAGGCCAATATGGGTTTGGTAAACTAAGGTCCTTGGCTTCTAAGGTCTATATTGGAAAGATTAATGTCTAACCACAACTTACTTGTGTGACATTATTGATCCTAACATAACCTCCAGCAAGTGAATGGACTTGCAAGTCAACTTGCTAAGGAATAACTCCACACAAGTCAACAAGACTATGCCATTCTCCTATCCCAAGTGCACTCGAGTTCGGGTATATAACTCATCTCACAAAGATCACCAAGAACACAAGGAATTAATATCAAGCAAATCAATCATTACACACAATACAGTAATCCCAAATGGCACAAAAATATGTCACAAAATAATATACACAACAATACAACACAATATGGAAAGTAGGCAAAACCCACTAGGCAACTTTCCCCAGTGAAGTCGCCACTTTTCTGTAGCGGGGTATTCGTTACCATTAGAGATATTGACTAAATCCAAGGTAAATCATACAAGTCGAGTCGCCACCACACTTCTATTTATCCAAAGGAATGGTTAGAAAATGAACAAAAACCTAAAAGTTTTATCGAATAAAAAACTAGTAAAAATGTTAGAGATCTGGGTAAGGGGGTTGGTTATGCAATGGGTAGGTGTTAGGCACCCAAAACATCCCAGGTACTCCTAGGGAGCCCTTTTCACACTTGTTGTAAGGTTAGCATTTTGTGAAAATTTAATTGTGCAAACATGATTGACGGGATGGGAAAAAGTGTGTATGTTTATCTAATGTACTACTTACTAAAAGAGAGGTAAAAAGAAAATGACTCGCACGGATGTCGCATCCACTGCATACGTATCCCATCTGAATCTGAGAATCAGAGTCTTCGTAGCTCGGCTACCTATGGGTTAGAGAGGAGTGTGCTCGGTAAGACATCGCATCTTCTGCCTACGTATCTCATCTGGAATGAGAATCAGAGCAAGCCGTAGTTCGGCTAACTACGGGGTAAGGGTTGAACGACGTTACTACGCAATCTACCGAATGCTCGACCTTTAGAGACTTACTCGCCTGTAGTAGAAGGAGTAAACATGTTCTTAGGAGAAGAAAAATCAATGAGTTGTTGGTGTTTTAGGGATGTTCATGCAAAAGGGCAGTCCTGGACGAAGGAACCGCGCTACCTTAGTTGACATGCAGACGAGAGACTATACGAAGTCTAACAATCCTGTGGGGGAGACGATCACACCATACAAAACAAACATGCATAAAGTAAAATGCCACCAAAGGGGCTCAAACATACATGGGTAGGGCTTTAGTCAAGAGGGGTCATATAAACCTCGACAAACAAGCCATAGAAGGGTAATAAAACGGGCTCTTAACCTCTGAAATTGAACGTCAGGGTGAGCAGATTAACAGGGTAATGAGGATAAGACCTCATAGCTCTTAACCCTGAACAAGGTGAGCTCATGACAAAAAGTGGGGATTCAGAAAGGTGGAACCCTCTCCACTGACCGTCCGGACAAAAGATCTTGGGTTTTTGTTCTGAAGCATCGACACATAGTGTGAGCATAAAGATCGACACACTGAATAACGGGGGATTGATTACTAATCCCTTTTATCAGTCAATTGCCTCTTCATGGAGGTCTTTAGCACAAAAGTAACACACAAGAACATTGCCTCCTATCGAGGTCTTCCAGCTAAGAAAGTAGTAAAATGCTAAAAGATGTAAAAGGGATTAAGATCTACCACACGGATAAAGATCCGGAGGAACAACAACTCAAGAAACAAGAAACCCAAAGATCTCTCAAGCTAGCACCATCAAAGAAAGTGGGTCAGTACAGGTAATCGGAATAAATCTCCAAATGGTATCCCACAAATAAAGTGGAATTCCACACAAACTATCTCTTCAGGAGTCATATGATCCCTCACACAAACTCAACAAACATGTTAGAAATAACAGGTAAACAATGCATGGATGCGGTATAAAACATGTCACAATCAAACACGAAAACAGATCTGAGAACAAACAGAGAAACAAGCTACTATCACGCTCGCTACTGCTTCGCTTAGCGAGGTGCTAGCGAAGCTTCGCTACATGTTCGCCTAGCGAAGGTGCTAGCGAACGCCTGCGAATTCTGTATTCTCCTTTGATAACAGTACGATTTCAGAAGCCCCAAACCCTATGGTATCCATCTCAGACATTACATGGTTAAATATTCAAAGCATTGTTTCACACATTCATGCATATCTAAACCCGTGTGCAAAACCTAACGACACCTACTCTTCCAAATTCAAACATAATACATCACACATTTATAAAATTTAAATTGAAGGCATAAAGCAATGGGAATAGGGAAAACCTGATTGGAGAGATCGGTTGAGATTAAATTGCACGGTTCGGTTTGCAAAGTGATTTCAGGGTTTGTATGAGATAGAGCGGATTCTGTGCAGATGAGTTCTCTTCAGTGTCTGGAGGTTGCTCTGAGTTCTCTGTCAGGTAGTCTCTCTCTCTGATAATCTCCCGTGTCTTTCTTCTCAAATGAAGCTTGGTATTTATAACCTGATTTGTTGCTTTATGGGCTTAAAATGAATGCAATCCAGGTCCAAAATTCTGTTATGTTTTCAAAACGCGCGGTCTTCGCCTAGCGAAGAATCTGCTCGCTTAGCGAGCATGACAGTTCAACCCTTCGCCTAGCGAAGGATTTGCTCGCTGAGCGAGCATGACAGCTCAGGCCTTGTGATTGCTCAAGCTACAAACAAAAGATGTTAGTGACATATCTTTGTGCTTTTGGTTGGTAAACAAAATAAGAGAAGCAATGATGTACAATTCAAACATGCTTGGTGATCTCAACCCAATCACAAGGAGTCCCACCTAAAGACAAAGGGAACCAAGATGCTCATGATTCTTGAGGCTATGCAAATGCAATGTTATGATGCCATGGGGGATCTTAGGGCCAAAATTGGGGTCTTACACTTAGCCTATCATTTCCACTACATTCATAGATCAAGAAGGAGCAAAGATCTTGGAGAAATCATGGCCAGAAGTTCATCAATTCAAAGGTATAATCTCAAACTTTTTGGATCTAAAACTCTTAATTCAATGTAGCATTCTTGTGTTTCTGTGGTTTTATGAAGTCCTCATACTCAAGGCAAGCTGTTGATGCACTCAATTTTCTATTTCATGAGCAATCCGTGTGGACACCATGATTTTCTCCTTCATCTTCCTCTCAATATAGGAAGATTGAAAGAGATCCATTGGTACAGTGATGATCTACATCCCAAGAGCTTTATTTCCATGACCTTGTTTTTCATTTTCATTGAGGTTCATTTCTCTGCAAATTTGGCCGGAATTTGTTGCTTGGCCGAAAAAGACGGTGGTTTCCACCACCACCACCACGTGTACTTGCTCCTGGACATTGGATCTTCCTTCCACGATCTAATCGTGTGCATCCGTTTTAATTACTTCATTTAATGCACCATGCTTCGCGTTCGACTCGAGTGTAGCGTGCATCATCAGATCTAGACCATACACCACTGCCACGTCAATTAATAAAGTGCATCTAGTCGCGCTGCTTTTTTCACTTATTTCATTTTTTATATTTTTTGTTAATTCATTTCATTTTCAAAAATTCATTAAAAATTCATTTGAAGTCAGAAAAATATGAGACCAATTCCAAAACTTTTCTTAAAAAATCTAGTTTCATATTAGGATTTTTAATTATTTTTGTGACTTCATTGATATTTTTTATGAATTAATTGGTCTTTATTGATTTTAATTCATTTTAAAATACTTTTTGACTTTTAAAAAATACAAAAATATTTTCATAGCATATATGGGTCATGATAAGTCAATGAAAAATAGTCTCAACAATTTCTTGTTTATTTTGAGATTATTTGAGAGTTTAATTCATATCATGCTATTTTTGGTTGTTTTTAATTGCTTTCTGATTTCAAAAATTTGTGAGAAAATTAGTCAAAGTTTGTTTAACTATGTTGAACCTATGAAAATTTAATTGGACTTTTTGAAGTTGCTTTGAATTAAATTTGAGGTTTAACTTTGTTTGTTTATTTTTTATTTGTATTTTCTTTTAATTCAAAAAATACCAAAAAAATATCATTGACTTCTTGAGTTGTTATCTTCATTTCTCTTTTGTTTGGTGTTGATTGAGGTTGAATTGATTCAACTTTGATCAAATTCATTGGATCTTGTGGTTTGAAAGTCCTTAAGGATCATCACCTAGAAAGATGAATGAATTTGGTCAAGGATGAGTTATCCCTTGATCAATTAGGATTGTTTGTTGACTTCTTACCCCCTCCCTTTCATCTTCATCCCTTTATTTCCCTCAATGACCAATGAGTTAAAGTCTCGAGGTTGGTCTTTACAAATAAGAAGTTTAACCTTCTTTGATCCAAACCAAACTCAACTTGATCCATGATCAAGTGAGTTATTTTGTGTCAAAGATAAGTTACTTCTTGGTCAAGCAAATAACCAAAAGTCAATACAAGGCCCATCCCCTTTTGTTTGGCATGGAAAGTTTATGGAGCTTGGCTTACTAGTCATGATCTCTAACTTGTGTTCTTTGCCTATATTCTTATTGACCGACATCAGATAGGTGTGACTACTACATTAGTCCACTTACGATTGCTTAACATAGCGCTACATTGTCTTATGACAAGCTAACATAACTCTACTAATTACTAACTTTAATTTGAGCTTTTAAACTCTTGTCATTTACTTTTAATTCCATTTATTTCTTGCTCATTATTCATCTTGATTTTCATCTTTGCTCACTTGAGTACATATTTTATGTTTATGTCATTTTTCTTTTGCTCATTTGAGCCCATTATTGTATATAAATATATTGCTATTTTGTGTTGTTTGTGTTTGTTTGATGTGAACTAAAAATCCAAATGGAGAAAGGACTTAGAATTAGGATTTACCTATGCTTAAAGGAGTTCAAGAGCAACTAGGCCTCATGCCTTTAGAATGCAAAATTTGTTGAAGAGAAACTAGGCCTTATGCCTTTAGAATGCTAAAATTCAAAGTTGACCTCAAAGGACTTCTCCTCAAACTTATTCTTTATCCATTCCCTTTATTATGTTGTGAGATTTTTGATGTGTGCTTTTGTGTGATAGGGATCTCATCTTAAGATTGTGAAAAGAGAACCATTGTCATGAGTAGCCAAGTTAAGAGCCAAGCCAAATGGAGATCCTAGGAGCTTGAATTCAAATTATTGATTACTTGTTTGTATGCTAAATCCAAACGAAAGGAGCATCTTAAGTCATCTCTATGACTCCAAGAAAAGGAACTCCAAGGGTTATCTTTCCCCTCTTATCTTTGTATGCTTTAGGAATAGCCCTTCTCTCTTCTCCCCACTCTAACCAAGCTAAAAATCATTTTCAAAACTTTGACTTTATTTGAAATTTGAAACCTAGACCTCAGGCCTTTGACTTTTCAAAACCCTTTTTACAAATACTCATTATGAATAAACTTTAATCCAACTTTGACCTCATTTTGTAAATAAATCTAACTTGTAAATATAACCCATTTCAAGTTGTTTTGTGGTTCCAATGGCCACTTGTTAAAAATCTTTTCGAAACATTAGTCATAGGTTTGAGTTATCATAGTGATTGATATAAATCTCACCTCATCCTTAGTGTTGGATTATAATCCTTCGATGCTTATTACAGGGTTAACCCCTCACTAGTACGTTGAAGCCTTCCTCACATGGTGGATTGTTGGTCAAGGTTGAGTTTTCTCCCTTTGATAACAAAAGACCTTAAGGCTTTTGGTTAAAATCAATTCACCCATCTTTGAAATTTTTACCCCGAACTACGAGGTTTTGATCCTCCTTTGTGATGATACGTAGGCAATGGGTTCATCCATTCAAACAACAAAACTTGGAAATATGATATATTATTTTCTCATCCCTCCAATCTTTTGTTCAAATCTTTTCACAAATACCAACGTACAACACATATTTGCAAAAAGGGTTCCCTTAGAGTACTAAGGATGTTTTGGGTGCGTAAAACCTTCCCATTTCATAACCAACCCTCTTACCTAGATCTATGACATTTTTATTAGTTTTTGATTTGAAAAACTTCTTACCTTGGCTTTTTTTCCGCTTTTTAGCCTTTCCTTTGGACAAATAAAAGTGCGGTGGTGACTCGAATTGTATGTTGACTTTTGGTTTAGTCAATAAACCTAAAGGTAACGAAAACCCCGCTACAGAAAAGTGGCGACTTTGCTGGGGATTCTTAGCCCCGTGGGTTTAGCCTACTTTTTGCTTGTATGTGTTGTATGTTTATATTTATTTGTGGCAAATTTTTGTGCAAATTTGGGATAAATATATTGTTTGTAATGTATGATTTGCTTGATATATTAATTGCTTGTATGCTTGGTGGTTTCTTGTGAGATGAGTTCTATACCCGATCTCGAGTGCACTTATGATAAGAGAATGGCATATTCTTGTTGACTTGTGTGGAGTTATTACTTAACAAGTTACTTGCAAGTCCATTCACTTGGTGGAGGTCTTGTTGGGATCACTAATGTCACACGAGTAGTCGTGGTTAGGCATTACTCTTTCCAATAGGAACCTTAGAAACCAAGGACCTTTAGATACCTAGCCCATCTTGGCCTATTTTAGGACGTAGTGCGAAGGTCGTTCAAGTGTAAGACTTGATACGATTGTTACGCGATACTACACTCACAAGAGTCCCCCTTGAGAATATTTTTGGAGGACGAGTAGTCGTTTTATCCGATAATATCCGAAAGATGGGATGATGACTATGGGAACCCTTTAGAACATGATTGTCAGGTTTAACCATAGTACACTCCTGTTGGGTGGTTCTTAACCGAGATTCCATGCTCGTGGCTCACAACAAATCCGTGAGTCGCGGTTGATCCGTTCTCGTATATCCTCAATATCAATGGAACTTGGGTGTTGATAAGGTGTAAACCATAATCCACCAAAATGGATGATTGATATTGACGATGACTTGAGCCATCCCGTGACCTTTGTATGGTGTGACTTGCTTGATCCTTGAGTGTGTTTGTTGCATCCATGCATTCATCCGCATTCATGCCATCGACAATAAAGATTTTACAAGGAACTCAAAAGGTCTATTTGCAAATTTTCAGACATGGATAAGCAAATAAGGAATACGAAGAAGTACAGTTTCAGACAACCCGACTTGAGAGAGATAAGGCATCTGACATCTTATGTATTAGAGCCCTTGGAGTTCAAAGCTCGCCATGGGAAGCTTCTAGCTATTCTCTCTACCAAAATGGATGAGGGTCTGATGAGTGTGTTGGTGCAGTTCTACGATCCTCTGTATCGGTGCTTCACTTTTCCGGATTTTCAGATTTTGCCTACATTAGAGGAGTATGCTTATCATGTGGGTATACCTATTCTTAACCGGTTTCCGTTTAGTGGTTTGGAGAAGATTCCGTCTTCTCAAGAGATTGCTGACATGCTGCACGTGGAGGTATCCGACATTGTTGCCAATATGACTACGAAGGGTGGAATTCAAGGTCTCCCGTCTGATTTTCTGATTGCCAAAGCTACATTGTTTGGGAAGGCCATGAGTAAGGAAGCTTTTGAAGCCATATTTGTACTCCTCATCTATGGGCTAGTGTTATTTCCCAACATCGACAACTTCGTGGATGTGAACGCTATTAGGATTTTCTCCTCTCTTAATCCCGTTCCGACCCTGGTGGGTGACACTTATTTCTCTTTGCATATGAGGAATACAAAGGGTGGTGGTTCCATTGTATGTTGTCTGCCTCTGTTGTACAAGTGGTTTATTTCGCACTTGCCTCAGACGTTTGCCTTCAAGGAGAATAAGGGATGTCTACGGTGGTCCACGAGACTTATGTCTCTCACTAATGATGATATCTCTTGGTATAATCGTGTTTATGATGGCGTTAAGATTATTGATTCTTGTGGTGAGTTCTCCAATGTACCCCTTCTTGGTACATGTGGGGGAATTAACTACAACCCTGCTTTGGCTCGCCATCAGCTTGGGTTCCCCTTAAAGGATAAACCTAACAACATTTCGTTGGAAGGCTTATTCTTTCAAGAGGGTAAAGATCCCAAAAACCTGAAGGATAGGATGGTCCGTGCCTGGCGCAAGGTTCATAGGAAAGGGAGAAATGAGCTTGGTCCGAAGAATTGTGTTGCTTTGGAACCTTACACCTCTTGGGCGAGGAAGAGAGCCCTCGAGTACCGTATGGCGTACGAGTATCCGAGACCTACCCCTATGGTTATGGTTGGGCCTTCAACCCTCCCTAATCAAGGAGTAGAGGAGTTGAGAGACGAAGACCGCTCGCGTGCTTGTGTTCGTGTGCGTGAGGAGCTTCTTCAACAACTCAAGGATAAGGATGCAATGATCGAGTTTCTAGAGCATCAGGTTATTGATGAACCCGATGATATGGTTACTTCTCTCCTACCTCACTCATCTAGGTTTTGGAAGAAAAGATATGATCAGCTCGCCAAGGAGAAGGCCGACATGGAAGCAGCTTATGAGAGAGAGGTGAAGAGGCTTCGTGCGACGTATCTTCCGATCTCGAAGGCTTTAGACGACTGCTTTTAGGGCTCCATAGGATGTTTATTCTCCTTTTCTCTTGTATTGTATTTGATTACCGAAACTGTACTACTTCTTTGGTGTAAAAAGTTTCCAAATATTATATTGCTATGAGTATTCCACATATGTCTTAAAAAGTTCAATATTTTCAAAACATTTGCAAATAGATCTTTATAAATTTCCTCCGATTAAAAACAAATCATATGCACAAGCATTGCATGCATCATATGCATAAGCAGGTTTTGGTTCTTAACTCCTGATACATTGGTCTAACCCTTTGCTCTTCATTTATTTTAAAGACAAGCTGACGCACCAGTACAACACTCGAGCCAATCATCAGAAGATCATGGAACACCTTGAGCAAGAGAACCGAGATCTGAAAGAGGAGATTGCCCGACTGACTGCCATGATGGAGTCAGTTCTTTCCGCTCAGAGTCAAGCTTCTCCAACTCCTGCAACTCCTCTCGCGAGGACTGTTATTTCCGAAGTGGTTACCTCAACAGTGCCTGCTGTCACCGCCCATTTCGCTCCTAATCTGACTGCTGGGTTCCCTTGGGGAATGCCACCCAATTTTGTGCCAGAGGGTTTCGCTCCCACTTTTGCTTCTATGCCGGCATCTAGCCCGGTCATGTCTGTGCCACCTCCCACTGTGCACACTTTTCTGCGTGTGGAAGACACCATCTATCACTCCGAGCCATCTGAAGGCCCTGACATTTATGAGAAGATGGATGAGATGAAGGACCAATTCCTTGAGCTGCGCAAGGAACTAAAACACTGAGAGGCAAAGATCTGTTTGGGAAGAGTGCTGTTGAACTGTGCTTAGTGCCCAACGTGAAAATTCCAGTCAAATTTAAAGTGCCTGACTTTGAGAAGTATAAGGGAAACACGTGTCCACTCAGTCATCTTGTGATGTATGCCCGCAAGATGTCGACCCTGACAGATAATGATCAACTACTGATTCGCTATTTCCAGGATAGCTTGACAGGTGCTGCGCTCCGTTGGTATATGGGGCTAGAGAGTGCAAGAATCCTCACTTTCAATGATCTAGGAGAGGATTTTGTGAAACAGTATAAATACAACGTAGACATGGCTCCGGACAGAGATCAATTGAGGGCGATATCCCAAAAAGACAAAGAAACCTTCAAGGAAAACGCCCAGAGGTGGAGAGAATTGGAAGCTCAGATAGTGCCACCCTTGGAGGAGAAGGAGATGACAAAGATCTTTTTGAATACTTTGAGCTCTTTCTACTATGAGCGCATGATTGCTAGTGCTCCCTCGGACTTTACCGAAATGGTAAATATGGGGATGAGGCTAGAAGAGGGAGTCCACGAAGGACGTCTATCCCGTGATGACAATTCGGCAAAGAAGTATGGAGGATTTGCCAGGAAGAAGGAAGGGGAGACTCATGCTGTTTCTTCTCACTATGGAAAGGAAGTATTTTAAGAAAGAATTTAAAAGGGAGACAAAATGGTTATAAAAAGAAACACAGAAGTAATGACATTGAATACTCATCAAAGACCAAGATCCTGTCATCACTCCAACGGTCCTTATCAACTACTATATAAAGGACAACTTACCTCACTAGAGAGACACACCTGCAACACACAAAAACTTCATTCTTATTCTCTCTCATTTTTCACGAGTTGCTGCTCTTACGTGAAAAACTCTTGTTCTAATACTTTGCTGTAATACTTGCTTACTCTTAGAAGCACTTTTCATTACAACTTTATTTTGCTTAAATTAGCTCTGTTCCTCAAGTGACTCTGCGGAGTCTGTATACTTGAGAGGGCTAAGAGATTATTCTCTTAGACGTTTGGTTGTGTAATCTTTCAAGATTAGTGGATTAAGTCCTTTTTGAAGGCGAAATCACCTTGGCCGGGTGGACTGGAGTAGCTTTGTTTTCTAAGCGAACCAGTATAAAATTCTGTGTGTTCTTATTCTTTGAAAAAGTTTTTATTTCCAAAACAATTCAAACCCCCCTTTCTTATTTTTCTCACCTTTAGTTGGTATCAGAGCTTCGGCTCTGTTATTGATTTTCTAATGAAACACTTAACAATGTAGAGAGATCCAGTGTGAGAAACTATGGCCAACACCAATGAAAGAGATAGTTACAACTCCAAACCTCCAGTCTTTGATGGAGAGAAATTTGATTATTGGAAAGACAGAATTGAAAGTTTCTTTCTGGGCTACGACGCTGATCTCTGGGACATTGTCACAATTGGGTACACACCACTTGTAACAGATGCTGGAGTTGCTATTCCCAGAAGCAAAATGTCAGATGATCAGAAGCGTGAATTCAAGAACCATCACAAAGCCAAAACGATACTTCTCATTGCTATTTCCTACAATGAGTATGAAAAAATCACCAACAGGGAAACAACTAAAGAGATACTTGACTCCCTGAGGATGACTCACGAAGGAAACTCCAAAGTCAAAGAAACAAAGGCTCTGGCTCTAATCCAGAAATATGAAGCCTTCAAAATGGAGGACGATGAAGCTGTAGAGGTAATGTTTTCTAGATTCCAAACTTTAATTGAAGGACTCAAAGTGCTAGATAAAGGATATACAACTGCGGACCATGTCAAGAAGATCATCAGAAGCTTGCCAAAGAAATGGAGACCCATGGTTACGGCCTTAAAACTATCAAAGGATCTGAACAACATCAGCCTTGAAGAACTCGTCAGTTCACTCGGAAGTCACGAGATAGAACTGGAGGAGGATGAGCCTTAGAAGAAGATCAAGTCTGTAACACTAAAGTCCAGATCAGAAAGGCGCAAGTCTGATAGAAACAAAGCCTTCCAGGCTGAAAAAGAAGACATTGATGACTCTGAAAAGGAAGATTCTGACGATGAGGAAGAATTGTCCCTTTTAACCAGAAGAGTAAAACAACTCTGGAGAAAAAGGAATAATAACTTCAAAAAACCAAGATCCAAAGGAGATCGATCAGAACCAACTTCAAAAGGTAAATCTAAAAAAGATATAACTTGTTATGAATGTAAGGAAATAGGTCATTACAGAAACGAATGTCCCAAGTTGAAGAAAGAAAGCTCCAGAAAGGAGAACTTCAAGAAAAGTTCCTTTAGAACCAAAAAGAGACTGATGGCTACCTGGGACGACAGTGGATCTGACTCATCAGAATCAGACTCTGATGAACAGGAAAATGTGGCACTCATGGCTACCACCTCCAAGAATACTTCAGATGGAGAATCTGAATTCGAAGAGGTATTTTCTGATCTTTCTCGCTCTGACCTTGAATCATGCCTATCTGAAACTCTAAACTCATATCAGAAACTTAAACAAAAATTTAAAGCTGTAAAAGAGGTGCTTGAAGAAACTCTCGAAGAATGTGTTAAACTTGAGATAACAATTTCAGATCTAAAAGATGAAAACCGAATTTTGACATTAGAAAAAGATTCCACAAATAAACAATGTTCAAAACTTGAAGAAGCGTTATCTCAAGCTCCACAAACTTCAAACACAACAATTTATGAATATGAAAAATCTTTTCAAAAGTTTTTGAAGAATGGGATAGAGAGAAGCAGAATGGCATCCATGATTTATAAGGTCAGTCAGAATAATAGAAGAGGAATTGGGTATGATCCTAGTGAAGATAAAACTTCTACTAATGACACAGATAAATCTCCGTTTTCCTATCACTATACACATACACAAGCACAACACTTTGATAATTCTAGAAAACCCAAAGTTTTAAGAAACTCTGGGAAAACTAATCACAAAGGATCCAAAAGATTCCGGGTACCAAAAGATAAGATTGTTTATGTTGCAGATATCTTATGCAATAGAGTTAAAACACCAGTCATGGTACCTGGACTCTGGATGCTCGCAACACATGACGGGAAGAAAGTATATGTTCCAAAACCTGGAACTTAAAGATGTAGGCTTCATAGGTTTCGGAGGAAATCAGAAAGGAAGGATCATAGGCTCCGGAACTATTGGTAATGGTACACTTCCCTCTATATCTGATGTTCTCTATGTAGAAGGATTTATGCATAATCTGTTATTAATAAGTCAATTAAGTGATAACGGGTATGATGTAATCTTCAATCAAAAAATATGTAAAGCAATAAATCAGAATAATGGAACAGTCATATTCACCGACAAGAGGAAAAACAATATTTATAAAATAAATCTTTCAAATTTAAAAGAACAAAATGTAAAATGCTTAATGTCTGTTCATGAAGAGCAATGGGTATGGCATAGACGCTTGGGCCACATTAGCATGAGAAAGTTATCTCAGCTAAATAAACTCGAGTTAGTCAGAGGTCTACCCAAGCTGAAGTTTTCTTCAAATGCTCTATGTGAAGCATGTCAGAAAGGAAAATTTTCAAAATCATCTTTTAAAAAGAAAAATATTGTTTCTACCTCTAAACCTCTGGAACTTCTTCACATTGACTTATTTGGTCCTGTGAAAACAGCATCAGTCAATGGGAAGAAATATGGACTAGTTATTGTTGATGATTTTAGTCGCTGGACATGGGTAAAATTCTTAAAGCACAAGAGTGAGTCTCACTCTGTATTCACTAGCTTTTGTTCCAAAGTGCAAAACGAATTTGACTCTAAAATCGTCAGAGTCAGAAGTGATCATGGTGGAGAATTTGAAAATAAATTTTTTGAAGAATTATTTGACTCTAATGGAATATCCCATGATTTCTCATGTCCTAGAACTCCACAACAAAATGGAGTTGTAGAAAGGAAGAATAGGACACTCCAAGAGATGGCTAGAACCATGATCAATGAAACAAATGTGGCTAAGCACTTTTGGGCTGAAGCAGTAAATACAGCGTGTTATATTCAGAATAGAATCTCCATAAGACCTATTCTGGAAAAGACTCCCTATGAACTGTGTAAAGGAAGAAAACCCATCATTTCTTATTTTCATCCTTTTGGATGCTCTTGCTTTATTCTGAATACTAACGAGCATCTGAACAAGTTTGATTCAAAGGCACAAAAAGGTATTATGTTTGGATACTCAGAACGCTCTAAAGGCTACAGAGTATACAATACAGAAACCAAAATTGTGGAAGAATCAATTCACGTTAGATTTGATGATAAGCTTGACCCTGAAAAGTCAAAGCTAGATGAGAAACTTGCAGATCTGAAGATTACCCTTGCAGGTTCTGACGAGAAGATCAAAGCACCAGAAGCATCTGATATACAAAGTTCAGAAGGAACTAAATCCCCAGCGATCCAAAAGAAATCAAAAAGTCGCCCCAACATATCTGAAGAGTTGATTTTGGGAAACAAGGATGAACCCATTCGAACTAGGTCAACCTTCAAGGTACCTGAAGAAACCCCTCTGGGACTAGTATTTTTGATCGAGCCTACTTCCTGTGATGAGGCACTTCAAGATAACGAATAGGTTCTAGCCATGCAAGAAGAGTTAGATCAATTCATAAAGAATGACGTCTGGGATCTTGTTCCTAAACCCAAAGGCACTCACATTATTTGAACAAGATGGGTGTTCAAAAACAAGCTAAATGAGAAAGGCGAAGTCGTCAGAAATAAAGCTCTACTGGTGGCTCAAGGGTACAGTCAACAAGAAGGCATTGACTACAATGAAACCTTTGCCCCAGTCGCTAGGTTAGAATCTATTCGCTTACTTGTTTCTTTCGCTGTAAATAATTCTATCAAACTATATCAAATGGATGTCAAGAGCGCATTTCTTAATGGATATATATCAGAAGAAGTGTATGTCAATCAACCTCCAAGTTTTGAAAATTCAATTTGTCTAAAACATGTGTTTAAACTTAAGAAATTTTTATACGGACTAAAATAAGCTCCTAGAGCTTGGTATGAAAGGCTAAGTAATTTTCTTCTGGAACATGATTTTATCAGAGGGAAAGTTGACTCTACACTCTTCTGTAAAAACATTAATAATGACCTCATGATATGCCAAATATATGTTGATGACATCATTTTTGGTTCAGCTAACCCCTCTGTATGTCAAGAAATTCTCTGAGCTAATGCAGGCAGAATTTAAAATGAGCTTAATGCAAGAACTAAAGTTCTTTCTAGGAATTCAAATCAATCAAGCTTCAGAAGCCACCTATGTTCATCAAAGTAAATACATAAAAGATATTCTGAAGAAATTTGAAATGGAGGAATGCAAACATGCTAAGACACCCATGCATCCAACTTGCATTCTGGAAAAAGAAGAAGTGAGTAAGAAGGTTTATTAGAACCTCTATCGTGGTATGATAGGCTCTCTTCTCTATCTGACTGCTACACATCCTGATATTTTGTTTAGTGTCTGTCTCTGTGCCAAATTCCAATCAGATCCTAGAGAATCTCATTTAACAGCTGTTAAAAGAATACTCAGATATCTTAAAGGAACTCCTAACATGCGCCTGAATGATGAGAAAACATCAGAGTATAGACTTTCTGGTTATTGTGATGCAGATTACGCAGGGGACAGAATGGAACGTAAAACTACATCTGGAAATTGTCAGCTCTTGGGAATGAATCTGATATCCTGGGCCAGCAAAAGACAATCAACCATAGCCTTGTCCACTGCAGAAGCAGAATATATTTCAGCATCATTATGCACTACTCGGATGCTCTGGATGAAGAATCAACTAGAGGATCTTCAAATCTTTGACAGTAACATTCCTATCTTTTGTGACAATACTGTTGCCATCTATTTAAGTAAAAATCCTATCTTGCACTCCAGAGCTAAGCACATAGAAATAAAACATCATTTCATTAGAGATTGTGTTCAGAAAGGGGTAGTAATGTTAAAATTTATAGATACAGACCATCAAAGGGCTGACATCTTTACCAAACCCCTTGCTTAAGATAGATTCTCCTTTATCTTAAAAAATCTAAACATTCAAAATTGTCCTGAATAAAATGTGCCTCTGAGATAGCAAAATAAGATTCTTTTGTAAACAGTTGGATTTTGTATCTGACTCTGATGCTACTACCAGTTAGAAGTCATCTGAGTTAGAAATCTCCAGGAACCAACCCTTTGGTATTCCTGAAGATCAGATAAAGTAACACGTGGAGCATCATGTGTCTGACCTTGGAACTTCTAGACAATTGTCTAGCAGTAATCAAGAAACAGTCTCTTGAGATCTCCTCGAGCAGTGTGCTGATTTTGGGATTAGACATCATTTATGAGCTGTAATCATTCTCCCTCTAACGTGCGTACTTGGTTTTTGTGCTAAACTCTTTTGTGTGTGTCGTTTTGCATGCACCCTAATTTGGGTATTTAAACATTGTTTTTTTACAATTACACACTTTTCACTCACAAACACTCATAACCCTCTCCTTCAAGTTTTCCTCTCTCTCTCAAAGGCATTTCTGTAGTGATTACTCAAGTTCTTCAACTTTCACCTCAAGTTCATCAACAATCTTCGTGGATTCTCAACAACAGTCTATGTACAACTTCTCTCAACAAATGAACTCGAATGAGCAAGCTCCAAGTTCAAACCATCAAAACCCAGCAGTCACCGGCGTCATCTTCACTTCCATTTACAAAGAACCTCACATTCTTGATCGTGAGCCTCATATCCATCTTGCAACACTGCTTGAAAAGTTGGAAGTGTTGTGTGAAACGTTGGTGGATTTTGACAACATGAGAAGAAATGGTGTCGACCTCACTGGTGAATTGAAGAAGCAAGGGTGGGAAAACTACTTTCAACGTCTCTATGGCCCAGTCTACACAAATCTGGTAAAAGAATTCTGGAGGTTCACCGACGCTGACGATCACTACATTGTCTCTTACGTTCTGGGAGTCAAGATGGTCATCACAGAAAAATCAATTGTTGCTCTTCTGGGCATGGAGAAGACTGGATGAAGACGCATTTACAATATCAATCCTAGGGCAAAGTATTTGTCCCATGAGATAAACCCTACAATTTTTCAACAGAGTGCTAAAGGCAAGCATTCCAAGAACAAGGAACTGCATCAGAACCTCCGGGTATGGCTGAAGATCATCTTAGGCACCATCCATCACCGCCCAGCCTCAAACTCCTCAGATTATATCAACACAGACCAGAAATGCATTATGTACTGCATTCACAAGGGTCTGAAGCTCTGCCTTCCTGCACTCCTCTTCAAATATCTCAGAGACTTCGTGAAAGATACCAGAAACAACATGAGGACAAGAAATTACATTCCTCTGGGAAGGCTTATATCTGATGTGCTGATTGAAAGTGGCCTTGTGGACCATCTGATACAGTTCAAACTCATGGAAGACGTGATGATAGATATCGGAAGACCTCTGAACGCTCGCAATCAGAAGAGCATGGGAATTATCAATCAAGTAAGGGTCAAACCAACCTTGGACACCTCCTGGGAAGCACTTAAAGATCAGAGGAAGATCCCAAGTGGACTCTATCTGTTCTCAAAGATCAACCCTCCAGAGGTAGTCATGTACTACATAGATGATCTGCGCAAACAAGGAGTAGACATCTCAGATTTCACCTTAGACTGGCTGCCCGAATTTCCTCCAGATTTCATGAAGAGGACACGAGAACCATCTGAGAAGGCAAAGCAGGAAAAGAGAGCAAAGCTGGGAGAATCATCTGGATCAAGACCTCCAGTACCTCTGGTTGGATCACCTGGTAAGTTTGTTCCTCTCCCTCCTTTGGTAAAGATTAAACCAGTTACTTCCTCACTTCCTCAACCTTCGCCCATATACACAAACTCTGAAACTTCTCCCTCAACCTCTAGACCCTCTACACAACCTTCCCAAAAATTCAATCTTGCCACCACATCTCTACCTGTTTCAGAAGCAGAAATGCTGAACGAAACCACTTCACCCTCCTCATCACCATCTCCACAATCCCTACCTTACTACACCGTCTCATCTGACATTGAACACTCTGACCCCCACTCCCTAACTCTGGCTCTGCTTCAAAACCGTGCTCTGGCCTCTCAACAGCTAACACAATCTAACCCTGAAGCAGAAGTCACCTCTCCACCCACAGAAAACCCAAACACAACCACCTTTGACCCTCCACCATCCGAACCAATCCACTCTAAATCACAACCATCCCAACCACGACACTCTGAAATACCCCAACCAACTACCTCCGTTGACCCACCAACTCTCACTCTTAACTTAAGCCGCCCCACTTCTCCATCCCAAGCCTCTGAACCAGAAAACACCCTACTGACCCTTGAGGAAGCAATTAAGCTGTTTTTAGAAGCTTCAGTTGACAAGGTTAGGTCTCTGACCATCAACTCTGGCATCAATGATAATCCCTCCGTTGTAAGGACTCACTGGAATAGAGTGATAAGTTGGATGACTTCTGAAGCCTTCAAGCTGAAAGGCCTCTCTGAACAAGTTTGCAATAACTTCATCAGAGACGCTGAGATCAAACTCCAGGAGTGTCTAGCCAGAGAAGCTGAAGAGAGGGCAAGAAAGGAAGCTGAAGAAAAAGCAAAGCAAGAAGAACTTCAGAGAATCAAAGAAGCTGAGGTCAAAGCTCTAGCTGATGCTGCTGCTACTGCTGAAGCTCAGGCAAAAGTCAAAGCTGCTGCTGAAGAAGCAGCTCATCTTGCTGAAGAATCTGCTGCCAGAATGATGCATTGACTCAGGGGGAGTCTTCCACCTTCGTTCCTCTGGTCCTGAAGACCCTTGAAGAGCTGCAGAAAGAACAACAGGTAGTTCGAGCCAGACTAGACCAACAAGATTCTTTCAATGCCAACATTCAGAACATGCTGTCCTAGTTGCTCCAGAGGATGCCTCCACCTCCAAACCCTTAGGCACCTATGACCTTATTGGTTCTTTCTGATTTGCTTGTTGCTTTATCTGTTTTGCTTGTTGCTTTATCTGATTTGCTTGTTGCTTCTTTTGTTTCCATGTTTGCTTTCTGCTTTTCTGGCTTCTGTAACTGTTACCTATCAATATCAATAGTTTGCTAATATTTTTTTGCTAAGTCTTTTTGACTATGACAAAAAGGGGGAGAACTAAAAACAGCTCTGATGAAAACATATCTAATTCCTTTCAACTCTGCGAACATTATGGCTTAAAGATATGCAGGAAAGTAACTAGAAACACCAAACCATGGAAGGTCCGGTAAGAACTTCTGAACTCCCAGATCTAACTCAGGGGGAGATCACTACAAATCTGATCTAAGAATCTTTTCTGAAAATGTTTCATCTCTAACTTAAACTGTTTTGTCATCATCAAAAAGGGGGAGATTGTAAGAACAAAATTGGTTCTACAATAGATTTCTGAGATTTTGATGATAACAAAGGATGAAACCAAAAATGGCACTCTAACGAGAATTTTTCTAAGTATGCAAAACTCTGAACATTCATGCAGGACTCTGAACAGTAACGAAGGTTTCTGATCTTTCATCAGATACAAACATGTGTCAGATACAAAGTGCTAGAGGATCAGACACCGCTAAGGTAGAAGTACGTCCAAGAAGTTCTAATTCTGATCAAAGAAAGATAGAAAAAGAACCAGAAGCTCCAACAAACTACTGGTCTTTGACTCTGATGATGAAGAAGACTAGTACGCTGAGAAGCTCTGATAAAGTCAGACGTGATCACCCTTTGAAGAATAACTCTGGTACATCAAGACTCTGATAAAGATTCACAAGTCCAGAAAGCATAACGAAAATAATTCTCACTATGGAAAGGAAGTATTTTAAGAAAGAATTTAAAAGGGAGACAAAATGGTTATAGAAAGAAACACAGAAGTAATGACATTGAATACTCATCAAAGACCAAGATTCTGTCATCACTCCAACGGTCCTTCTCAACTACTATATAAAGGACAACTTACTTCACTAGAGAGACACACCTACAACGCATAGAAACTTCATTCTTATTCTCTCTCTTTTTTCACGAGCTGCTGCTCTTACGTGAAAAACTCTTGTTCTAATACTTTGTTGTAATACTTGCTTACTCTTAGAAGCACTTTTGATTACAACTTTATTTTGCTTAAATTAGCTTTGTTCCTCATGTGACTCTGTGTCGTCTGTATACTTGAGAGGGCTAAAAGATTATTCTCTTAGACAATTGGTTGTGTAATCTTTCAAGATTAATGGATTAAGTCGTTTTTGAAGGCGAAATCACCTTGGCCGGGTGGACTGGAGTAGCTTTGTTTTCTAAGTGAACCAGTATAAAATTATGTGTGTTCTTATTCTTTGAAAAAGTTTTCATTTCCAAAACAATTCAAACCCCCCTTTCTTATTTTTCTCACCTTCAGGTGGCTCATATAGCACTTACTTTCAAAGAAGCTCAACAACCACAACAACAATCTCTTTAACAACAACAGGCTTATGAGCCTCGCAACAATAACAACAACAACACCAATAACTATGAGAGGAAGAGGGTGACTTTTGACCCGATTCCTATGACCTATGCTAAATTGTATCCTTCCTTGATTAATAGGAAGTTGATAACTCCATGAGATCCTCCTGCTGTGCCAGCCAATCCCCAATGGTGGTACAAGCCTGAACTTCATTGTGTGTATCATTCAGGCGCGCCCGAACATGATGTGGGGAACTGTTTTCCATTGAAGACCAAGGTGCAAGATCTTGTGAGGAGTGGGATACTATTCTTTGAGGATGTAGGCCCGAATGTCAAGAAGAACCCATTGCCCGAGCATGGGAAGGCAAATGTCAACATGGTCCAGGGTTGTCTTGGAAAATATAAAGTCCTTAATGTGAATGACATAAGGCAGTCCCTGGTGGAAATGTATAAGCTGTTGTGTGAGCACATTCACTATGAGCACGATCATGATAGGTGCCATGTGTGCACTGTCAATGAAAGAGGATACTGCAAAGTAAGAAGGGACATCCAAGAGATGCTAGACCAAGGGATGATCGAGATACTTCAAAATCGTAATGAGGATGAAGTTGATGTTATCACTCCTGTGTTCAAAATTCCTGATCCTGTTATCATCAAGTATGATGGCAGCAAAAAGAAGGTGGTGCCTACTCTTGTGATCAAACCAGCGGGCCCTATCCCGTATGTGTCAGATAAGGAGGTCCCGTACTGTTACAATGCTGTTATGCTGGAAGATGGGAAGGAGGTGCCATTGCCCTCAACCCCTATAGTAAGCATACTGATGTTAGTGGAGTGACCCGTAGTGGTCGTGTTTTCTCGGCTCAGCCGAAATCCCATGAAGACGTTGTGAAGAAAGATGTTGTCAGTCATGCCGATCCTGTGGGGACTTCTTCTTCAAATCATTCTATTCCTGTTGTGAAGGGTGTTGACCCTGTTGTTGTCAAAGCTGATAAAACTCCTATCCTAGTTGGCTAGTCTGGAATGTTGAGAGAGGATGGTGATGAGATGTTGAGGCTCATCAAGAGGAGTGAGTACAACGTTGTGGAGCAGTTGCTTCAAACTCCATCAAAGATATATGTCATATCTTTGTTGATGAATTCAGATCCGCACCGTGAAGCGTTGCAAAGGGTGTTGGACGTGGCATATGTGGATCACGATGTCACGATTGAACAGTTTGATAGCATTGTTGCGAATATAACTGCTTGCAACAATTTGAGCTTCTGTGATGATGATCTTCCCGAGGAGGGAAAATACCACAATTTGGCCTTACATATCTCTATGAACTGTAAAGATGACGCCCTGTCCAATGTGTTGGTGGACACAGGGTCATCACTTAATGTACTGCCAAAGTCAACTCTCGCCAAACTTTCATATCAGAGGCCTCCCATGAGGCAGAGTAGAGTGGTAGTAAAAGCTTTTGATGGATCGCGCAAGACCTTGATTGGTGAACTAGACCTCCCGATCAAGATTGGACCTAGTGATTTCTAGATCACTTTCAAAGTTATGGATATACATCTGTCATACAACTGTTTACTTGGTAGACCATGGATTCACGAGGTAGGCGCCGTGACATCCACCCTACACCAAAAGTTGAAGTTCATTAAGAACAAGAAGTTGGTGGTGATAGGGGGAGAGAAGGCTCTCCTGGTCAGCCATTTATCTTCCTTTTCCTACATCGATGCTAAGGATGAGGTTAGAACTCCATTCCAAGCCTTATCTATTGCCGAGCCTTCTAGGAAAGGACTTTCTTCATTTGTCTCCTACAATGACGCGAAGTTGGCCATTGAGCATGGTGCAACTAATGGTTTGGGGAAAATAATAAAGATGGAAGATAATAAATCTTGGGTTGGTATAGGGTATTCTTCTGGTGTTTATAATGATCTTGGGCTGTTTCAGAGTGGAGGTTTCATCCACACCGTTGAAGATCAAAAAGTTGCTGCCATCGTTGAAGAAGATGAAGAGGAAGACCTCGACAACTTTGTCATACCTGGTGGGATCTGCAATAACTGGGTCGTTGTGGATGTTCCAACAATTATCCATAAGTCAACGTAATATGTTCATTTTGTTTAAAAAACCCTTCTCCCATGCCAAAAGGATAAGTGAAGACATTGTTGGCATAATTGATTAATACAATGATATTCATTCAATAATCACATGTTAAATGTTTGTTTTTCAAATTATTTTTCATTTTTGCTTTTCGCATGAAATTGGTGATCACTATTGAAATTCTGGTATCAGATATGAGATGTCAAAGGTAATGTCACGACATTAATATCTGAGTAAAACAAACAGGATAAAGATAAAGAATAGTAATGCAAGAGACACAAGCAATTGTTAACCCAGTTCGCTGCAACTCACCTACGTTTGGGGGATACCAAGCCAGGAAGGAAATCCACTAAATAGAATCAGTTCAAAGACTCTCAGTACACTCCACAAGTTACAGTCTTTTTCACCTAATCTCCACCCGTATGATTTCTACCTAAGAACTCTTAGATATGAGATCCCACTCACTCCCCATCCATCACACCAGTGATAATAAACAAGAATTGCTTATGAACAGAAGACACTCTTCAAAGACACACACTTGATCTTACTTAGAAACTTCAATCAAGTAGACACACATTCATGCTTAAAAGCTTTGAGTGACAAATTACAACTCACAAATCAGACTAATTTAATCATTTATGGATGAATTGAATGGCTTGCAAGTCACATGACCACACAAGACACAAACCCTTATTCTCTCTCAATATTTCGTTCTATATTTCTTGTGTATCAAATCAGGTTTTCCATGTCCTATTTAATGAAACATTCAGCTGGGCTTGGACATCTTGAAACCCTAAAACTATTTTCCAATCAAATCTTCTTATGACAGCTGATTAGATCTCTTTGGAAAACAAGTAAATCTGGTTGTAATTAATGATTTAATGCATTTGTAAATCAGATCTTCAATCATACATAGATTGTCATTAAAATCACAATCACATAACACATAACATTCACACTGAATGTTCTGTGTACAGATGTCATGACATCAGGTCTGACATCCTGGAACAATCCTGCATAATTCCATTTTAAATATCCAGTAGGTACATAATATCAGATATCATGACATCGTGTATGACATCCTGAAACAATCCTGCATAATTATGTTTTTAAACTCCAACAGGTACAAGATATCTTATGTTAAGACATCACATGCAACATCTTGTGAACACTCTTTGTTTTACCAAAATTGCTGCCAACACTTAGAACCAACAACTATAAAACCCTAAAAAAGAGAATAAAATCAATCTTTTCATCTGCATAATGATTTGCCTTGTTTTGAATTCTGAAATCTCTTTTATACTCAAAATCATTATGCAGGCTGATCAAACCCATTGAACATAATGATCCAACACCATCTCCCAACTTTGAGTTCCATGTATTTGAGGCAGAAGAAGATGATGTTGAAGAGATTCCTGATGAGATTACCCGTCTGCTTGAGTACGAGGAGAAGATCATTCAGCCACATCTTGAGAATCTGGAAACAATCAACTTGGGATCTGAAGACTGCATTCGTGAAGTGAAGATTGGGGCACTCCTTGAAGAGTTTGTTAAGAAGGGGTTGATTGAGTTGCTACGAGAATATGTCGACGTCTTTGCCTGGTCGTATGAAGACATGCCCGGTCTAGATACTGATATCGTGCAACATTTCTTGCCATTGAAGCCTGAGTATGTGCATGTGAAGCAAAAGCTCAGAAGAACTCATCCTGATATGGTAGTGAAGATTAAAGAAGAAGTTCATAAGCAAATTGAGGCGGGGTTTCTAGTGACTTCTACATATCCTCAATGGGTGGCCAATATTGTGCTTGTACCTAAGAAAGATGGAAAAGTCCGAATGTGCGTGGATTACCGTGACTTGAATAAAACTAGTCCAAAATATGATTTTCCTCTACCACACATTGATATGTTGGTAGACAATACAGCTAAATTCAATGTCTTTTCATTTATGGATGGATTTTCCGGTTATAATCAGATTAAAATGGCACCCGTGGATATGGAGAAGACAACATTCATCACACCTTGGGGAACATTCTGTTATCGAGTGATGCCCTTCGGTTTGAAGAATGCCGGAGCCACGTATCAACATGCTATGACTACCTTGTTTCATGACATGATGCACAAGGAGATCAAGGTGTATGTCGATGATATGATTGCAAAGTAAAAAACGGAAGTTGAACATGTAGAACACTTCCTGAAGCTTTTCCAGCGTTTGAGGAAGTACAAACTCCGCTAGAATCCGAACAAGTGTACATTTGGAGTCCGTTCCGACAAGTTATTGGGTTTTATTGTCAGCGAGAGAGGTATTGAAGTTGATCCTGCCAAGGTCAAAGCAATACAAGAGATGCCTGCGCCCAAAACTGAGAAGCAAGTCCGAGGGTTTCTTGGCCGCTTGAATTACATTTTGAGATTTATATCCCACATGACTGCCACATGTGCGCCTATATTCAAGATCCTCCGGAAAGATCAGCGTCATGATTGGACCGAGGATTGCCAAAAAGCCTTTGACAGTATCAAAGAGTATCTGCCCGAGCCTCCGATTCTGTCTCCGCCTGTTGAAGGGAGACCATTGATTATGTACTTGACTGTGCTTGATGGTTCCATGGGTTGTGTTCTTGGTCAACAAGATGAATAAGGAAAGAAAGGATATGCAATATACTACTTGAGCAAGAAGTTCACCGACTGTGAGTCTCGGTACTCAATGCTTGAGAAGACATGTTGTGCTTTGGCTTGGGCCGCTAAGCGCTTACGCAAGTATATGTTGAATCATACAACTTGGTTGATATCAAAAATGGATTGGATCAAGTATATCTTTGAGAAGCCTGCTTTAACTGAGAGGATTGCCCATTGACAGATGTTGTTAGCTGAGTATGATATTGAGTATCGAGCTCAAAAAGCTATTAAAGGTAGCATCTTGGCTGACCATTTGGCGCATCAACCAATTGAAGATTATCAGTATGTGCAATACGACTTCCCTGATGAGGAGATTCTGTATTTGAAGATGAAAGATTGTGATGAGCCTACGCTCGATGAAGGGCCAGAGACTGGTTCCCGATGGGGTATGGTGTTCGATGGCGCTGTCAATCAGTATGGAAATGGTATTGGGGCAGTGATTATTACTCCTCAAGGCACACATTTTCCTTTTACAACAAGGCTAACTTTCAAATGCACGAATAATATGGCGGAGTATGAGGCTTGTATTATGGGTTTGGAAGAATGTATTGATCTTAAGATCAAACATCTGGATGTTTATAGCAATTCGGACCTTGTTGTTAATCAGATTAAAGGTGAATGAGAGACGAATCAACCTGGCCTCATCCCATATAGAGATTATGCGAGGAGGATTTCAACTTTCTTTACTAAAGTTGACTTCCATCATATTCCTCGAGATGAGAATCGGATGGCGGATGCTCTCGCTACGCTTGATTCAATGATTGCTGTCAATTATTGGAATGAAGTCCCAAATATTACCATGATGCGCTTGGATAGACCAGCTCATGTGTTTGCAGTTGAGGAGGTAAAAGATGATAAGACATGGTATTATGATATCAAGTGCTTTCTCCAAAGTCAGACTTACCCGCCTGGGGCATCTGTTAAAGATAAGAAGACTTTGAGGAGATTATCTGGCAGTTTTTACCTTAATGGTGATATGCTTTACAAGAGGAATTTTGACATGGTTCTGCTCAGATGCGTGGATAGACACGAAGCATACTTGTTGATGACTGAAGTCCATGAGGGTTCATTTGGTACTCATTCCAATGGACATGCCATGGCGAAAAAGATGTTGAGAGCAGGCTACTATTGGTTGACAATGGAGTCTGACTGCTGCAAGTTTGTGAAGAAATGCCACAAGTGTCAGATTTATGCGGATAAGATTCATGTTCCCCCGACACTTCTGAATGTTATCTCCTCACCATGGCCTTTCTCCATGTGGGGAATTGACATGATTGGTATGGTTGAGCCTAAGGCGTCGAACGATCACCGTTTTATTCTCGTAGCCATTGATTACTTCACCAAGTGGGTTGAAGCGGCATCATATGCAAATGTGACCAGGTAGGTGGTTGTGAGGTTTATCAAGAAGAAACTCATATACTGATATGGTGTGCCAGACAAGATCATTACTGATAATGGATCTAACTTGAAAAATAAGATGATGAAAGAGCTGTTAGCGAGTTCAAGATTGCACATCATAATTCTTCTCCTTATAGACCCAAGATGAATAGGGTTGTTGAAGCTGCTAACAAGAACATCAAGAAGATTATTCAGAAGATGGTTGTTACGTACAAAGATTGGCATGAGATGCTGCCATTTGCTTTGCATGGCTATCGTACATCTGTCCGCACTTCAACAGGGGAAACCCTTTTCTCCCTTGTATATGGCATAGAGGTTGTGCTCCCCGTAGAGGTCGAGATCCCATCAATGAGAGTCTTAATGGAAGCCAAGTTGACTGAGGCTGAATGGATTCAGAGTCGTTATGACCAACTGAATTTGATTGAAGAGAAGAGATTAACTGCCATGTGCCAGGGTCAGTTGTATCAACAAAGGATGAAGAAATCCTCTGATAAGAAGGTCAAGTCTCGTGTGTTCCGAGAAGGTGACCTCGTGCTCAAGAAAGTCTTGTCTTTCGCGCCCGATTCCAGGGGAAAGTGGACTCCGAACTATGAAGGTCCGTACGTTGTTAAGAGAGCCTTTTCAAACGGTGCTTTGTTGCTCACAACTATGGATGGGGAGGATTTCACTCGTCTTGTGAATTCAGATGCAGTCAAGAAATACTTCGCCTAAAAATAAAAACAGAATAGCTCGTTAAGTTGAAAACTCGAAAGGGCGGCTTAGGCAAAAAATGAGCGTCTCGGTGGATTGAAAACCCGAAAGGGCAGTCCAGGCAAACGTTAGAGACATGAAAAAAAATGAATATATATATATATATATATATATATATATATATATATATATATATATATATATATATATATATATATATATATATATATCCCGCTAGATTGAGTACCTCACCCTGGGGCAATCTAGGCAAAAATTAGGGATTTGGCAAGTAACGGCATCCTGACAAGACTTTGTTCTACAACTGTCGTCTATCAAGGATTCTCACTCAGTCATCATCAACTGAAGTTTCGAATACAGTGGATTCAGAGTTGGTGGAGAAACGATCATTATGTTCAATGTAGCCCTTTTCCATGTATATCACCAATTTCAAATTTGTAAAGATCCATGGAGTCTCGCCATTTGCGGACTACCATCCTCTTAAATAAATTCGAGCCTTTATCCAATTCTTTGCACTCTTATTTGTTTCTGTTTAACAAATGTTTGCATGTTTTTAATTGATGAATATCATTGTTTTAAACAAATAAAGTTTTCATAAATAAACTGTTTTAAACAAAGTGAACATTCACAATGACTAAAAGGATAAGTGGAATGTCCTCAGTGCTTTCCCAAGGATAGTATGATCACCAAAGGGTAAGAAATTTGTTCATATTCCGGCATTCTTGCTTCTTATATCCTCTTCATCAACTTTCAAGTTGTCTCCCTAGTGAGCGCAGAAAGAATTAGACATCATCAGCTTCACAGAGAGTCTGGTTTGAGAAGTTCTCCTTGATGGCAGTGGTTTGATTTGTCTTATGGATTACTTTCCCCTAGTTGGATGTTCATCCAGTGCATTCCTGGGTAGTTTGTTTGTGTACGCATACTTGTTTCTCCCGTGGAGTTTTTGCCTCGATCTTTTAGAGATGTGTATCCCTCTATATCAGGCACTAGCATTTGTGTTTTATCATTTGTATGGTTGTCATCCCTTGTATGGACTGACCTAAAATCCCTCATAGATTGATAAAAGTTGATATGCTTTGAGTTGAGAGTATTCTTTGTCTCATTATCTTGACTATCTACTCGCGAGGAAGGTTTCCTTTCCCCGGCCAGAGTAAGAATCTCCAGCGGAGTAAGCTTGTGTTCCCTGTAGAGCTATCTTTCCAGATAATTGTCTCCTCGGCAGGAAGTTGCCTAATGCAGTTGATGAAGGGCTTATTTCCCTTTTCATTTATTTTGAGAAGAGGTATCCCAAGTATGTCGCTTGTGGATGAAGGATTCATTTCCAATTTCCCTAGCCAGGGTAGTTCCATCGAGAGCATTTGCAGCTTGTCCCCAGTAGGGTTGCCAGATCAGAGTTTGATGTTTGTATCTCCTCCAATTCTGAAAATTTCTTCTAGCATTAAGAGCTGGTGGTGAAGATGTTTGTTTCCTTCTCTAATGGAGCAAAATGCTATTATTTCCCTTTTTGCAGAGTTTCCTCTCCGACCGATAGAAGGGAGTGTTTTGATTGATGTACATCTGGTTGGTGGTTGTTCCCCCTACGGAGTTTCACATCATTCCTTGATAAGCTTCCCCAGTAGAGTTTCTTCTCCGGCGGATCTTATTGGTATTAACCACTTGTCCCCGAGAGAGTTGATGGAAACTCCCTGACAGATTTTTTTGCGTCTTCCTTATGTTAAGATTGTTTTCTTCTGGAAGACTTCTCCTGTTCAGAGTGTTATTTCTTGCAGTTGGAAGCTTTGACTTTGCCTATCCCCAACTATCGTTAAAGTCTTCCCTTGCTTACTCTTATTCCAGAGATAATCCCCATCAGAGTTGAGTTCTCTGTTTGGTCATCTTCTTTCGCTGCTCCTGAATACATCTTCTTTGTATCCTCAATGAGTGTAGCTTTGGGATAGGGTTTGATATCCTCGATGATTTATTTTCATCCTTCTCGGGTTATTCCCAGGCTGAGTTCTCCAGTGGGTTTCGCCCTTCTTGTCGAGATGTTGGCTGAGTGTTTGCTCGTGATTCTTGGACTTGTTTGTGTTAGATATGTCTGTTGGTCAGCATTAATCATACACAAATCATGCATAAACATGCATAATCATAGCATTCAGATATTCATGCTGCATTCTTTGCCATATATCTTTGTTTGTTATCTCCTGCTATTGGTGAAATGTTCTTCCCCAAGCAGATGTTTGTGTCTGATCTCTCCATATAGAGTCAGCCCCATAGGCAGAAAGTGTCTATATTTCATCCTTCCTTCCCCACTGAGTTATGTCCTCGTGGATGATTATTGTTTCAGTTTCCTCCCTAGTTGTGTACCGGGATGGAATAACTCCCCTGAGTTATATCCTCATTGGGTTGAGTCTTGCTTGATTGTGTGTTTCTAGTCTGTTCCTAGATTGATTTTCTTTTCTTGTTATCCCCTGCAGTTCCCTATGGTTCAGTTGTTCAATTGCTCAGTAACCAGTAATTGCTCATCCTTTTCCAGCGGATTCTGTGACCTTCTACCCATTAACCGGTAGTTATAAGTCATATTTATGTGGTTTTCTACCCAGTAACCAGTAGATGTAATCCCCTCTTTATTGGTTATCTTTACCCAATATCGGTATTGATATTCCTTCGTTTTTGAGTATACCACCCAGTAACCGGTGATATATCTCTTGGATAATTGCTTTTATCAGGCAATTTATCCCTAGCGAGTCATCTTTCATTTACCCTTGTTTGGTGATGATTGTTTCTCCTTCTAATTGGTCATCATTTTATACCCAGTAACCGGTATCCCGATGTCCTCTCTTTTCGGTCGATTTATCCTTCATTAACCCAGTAACCGGTTGCGGATAATCTTCCATGCAAGTATGTTATCTACGTTTTTACCCATATAACGGTAGTAGATAATATATCTCATGTGCTTTTCAGTCGAAGTCTTTTTCTTCCCTAGTCGAGTAAGATTCGTATTTCCTTGTGGAATCGAATGTTCATCCTGTAAGTCGAGTTTGCTTTTTCAGCCCTCCTTTCGGATGATGAGTGTCTTGGATATGTTCCTAATTCACGCCTGGTTGGTCACTTATTATATACCTAGTAATCGGTATCCTTGGTGTTCCTTCCTTCTGCTCCCTATTATGACTTTTTATCCCCTGTGGAGTCAGATTTTTCTGAGTTGAGATGTGCCTTTTGGGTCCTCCTCAGATGTTCGGATGATTGATATCTTTCACCCTTATACCGGTCTTAGATATTCTTTCTCCCTGAGCGTGTTTTTCTCTCACCCAATAATCGGTGTTTTGATGACATGTCTCTCTTTGAGTTTATTACCCAGTAACCGGTAATATCTCGTTTTTTTCTTCCTCAGCTGAGTCCTTTGTGGACATCCCCGTCTGAGTCCGGATTTTTATCCGATGTATACTTTGAGGATAGTTTTGTTGTATTGGCACATTCCTCAATACATGCATCTTTGCGTCAACTCGAGTCTTTCCATCGATTTATTTTCGTGGAATCCCTTCGTGTCTCCCGACAAGTTTTCAAGTCGTGACCTGCTCACGCATTTTTACCTTATTTCCCCCAGAGTCTCTGTCTCCCTAGTGAGTGTGTTACTCCTATGGATCTTCATGGCCTCCCGATTTCTTTTCCTTTATGGCAATTATTCACCATGAAGATTTTATGCATACATTTGCATCATGAGGTCTCTTAGGGACCAAAATTCGTCTCTTTGTTATTATTTAAGCTCATTTTATCTCGTTGAGACGAAGATTTTAACCTTCATATCTCCGGCTAGAATGACCTTAAATAGGGGCATCTGTAAGACCCTAATTTTGACCCTAAGATCCCTCATGGCATCATGTTATTACACAAGTGCATTGCCTCAAGGATCATAGCATGTTTGGCTCCTTAACCCTAGGGTTGGGACTTGTTTGAGTGTTTTGAGATCACCAAGCATGCTTGTATTTTATATTATTGCTTTTATTATTTTGATTACTAACCAAAAGCACAAAAATATGTCACTAACTCTTTTTGTTTTGAAGCTCAAGTGATCATGTGCTCCACGATGCTCCTAGAAGGCTCCTAAGCCTAATAAAATGGCTAGATAAAGATGAAAAAAAAGCATGACAATGGTCCACAAAGTTCCTAATCATCATATATGTCTCCCAAGTATCTCAATTTGCCAATTTGATCAAGATAACCCAAAGGGCTTGAAGATTCTTTCCCAAGGAAACCCTAATTTCACCTTGCTTTGACTGTGCCTTGCCCATGAAGCAACCTCAACCTCTGATCAAATTTACATCACAAGAGCTTTATTTCCATGGCCTTGTTTTTAATTTTCATTGAGGTTCATTTCTCTGCAAATTTGGCCGGAATTTGTTGCTTGGCCGAAGAAGACGGTGGTTTCCACCACCACCACCACCACATGTACTTGCTCCTGGCCATTGGATCTTCTTTCCATGATCTAATCGTGTGCATCCATTTTAATTACTTCATTTAATGCACCATGCTTCGCGTTTGACTCAAGTGTAGCGTGCATCATCAGATCTAGACCATACACCACTTCCACGTCAAATAATGAAGTGCATCTAGTGGCGCTGCTTTTTTCACTTATTTCATTTTTTTTTTATTTTCTGTTAATTCATTTCATTTTCAAAAATTCATTAAAAATTCATTTGAAGTCAGAAAAATATGAGACCAATTCCAAAAATTTTCTTGAAAAATCTAGTTTCATATTAGGATTTTTAATTATATTTGTGATTTCATTTGATATTTTTTATGAATTACTTGGTTTTTATTGATTTTAATTCATTTTAAAATACTTTCTGACTTTTAAAAAATAGAAAAATATTTTCATAGCATCTATGGATCATGATAAGTCAGCGAAAAATAGTCTTAACAATTTCTTGTTAATTTTAAGATTATTTGAGATTTTAATTCATATCATGCTATTTTTGGTTGTTTTTAATTGATTTTAATTGCTTTCTGATTTCAAAAATTTGTGAGAAAATTAGTCAAAGTTTGTTTGACTATGGTGAACCTATGAGAATTTAATTGGACTTTTTGAAGTTGCTTTGAATTGAATTTGAGGTTTAACTTTGTTTGTTTATTTTTTATTTGTATTTTCTTTTAATTCAAAAAATACCAAAAAAATATCATTGACTTCTTGAGTTGTTATCTTCATTTCTCTTTTGTTTGGTGTTGATTGAGGTTGAATTGATTCAACTTTGATCAAATTCATTGGATCTTGTGGTTTGAAAGTCCTTAAGGATCATCACCTAGAAAGATGAATGAATTTGATCAAGGATGAGTTATCCCTTGATCAATTGGGATTGTTTGTTGACTTCTTACCCCCTCTCTTTCATCTTCATCCCTTTCTTTCCCTCAATGACCAATGAGTTAAAGTCTTGAGGTTGGTCTTGACAAATAAGAAGTTTAACCTTCTTTGATCCAAACCAAACTCAACTTGATCCATGATCAAGTGAGTTATTTTGTGTCAAAGATAGGTTACTTCTTGGTCAAGCAAATAACCAAAAGTCAGTACAAGGCCCTTCCCCTTTTGTTTGGCATGGAAAGTTTATGGAGCTTGTCTTACTAGTCATGATCTCTAACTTGTGTTCTTTGCCTATATTCTTATTGACCGACATCAGATAGGTGTGACTACTACATTAGTCCACTTACGATTGCTTAACATAGCGCTACATTATCTTATGACAAGATAACATAACTCTACTAATTACTAAATTTAATTTGAGCTTTTAAACTCTTGTCATTTACTTTTAATGTCATTTATTTCTTGCTCATTATTCATCTTGATTTTCATCTTTGCTCACTTAAGTACATATTTTATGTTTATGTCATTTTTCTTTCGCTCATTTGAGCCCATTATTGTATATAAATATATTGCTATTTTGTGTTGTTTGTGTTTGTTTGATGTGAACTAAAAATGAAAAAGGATAAAGGACTTAGAATTAGGATTTACCTATGCTTAAAGGAGTTGAAGAGCAACTAGGCCTCATGCCTTTAGAATGCAAAATTTGTTGAAGAGCAACTAGGCCTCATGCCTTTATAATGCTAAAATTCAAAGTTGACCTCAAAGGACTTCTCCTCAAACTTATTCTTTGTCCACTCCGTTTATTATGTTGTGAGCTTTTTGATGTGTGCTTTTGTGTGATAGGGATCTCATCTTAAGATTGTGAAAAGAGGACTATTGTCATGAGTAGCCAAGTTAAGAGCCAAGCCAAATGGAGATCCTAGGAGATTGAATTCAAATTATTGATTGCTTGTTTGTGTGCTAAGTCCAAAGGAAAAGAGCATCTTGAGTCATCTCTATGACTCCAAGAAAAGGAACTCCAAGGGTTATGTTTCCCATCGTATCTTTGTATGCTTTAGGAATAGCCCTTCTCTCTTCTCCCCACTCTAACCAAGCCAAAAATAATTTTCAAAACTGTGACTTTATTTCAAATTAGAAACCTAGGCCTTAGGCCTTTGACTTTTCAAAACCCTTTTTATAAATACTCATTGTGAATAAACTTTAATCCAACTTTGACCTCATTTTGTAAATAAATCTAACTTGTAAATATAACCCATTTCAAGTTGTTTTGTGGTTCCAATGGCCACTTGTTAAAAATCTTTTCGAAACATTAGTCATAGGTTTGAGTTATCATAGTGGTTGATATAAATCTAACCTCATCCCTAGTGTTGGATTATAAGCCTTCCATGCTTATTATAGGGTTAACCCCTCACTAGTATGTTGGAGCCTTCCTCACATGGTGGATTGTTGGTCAAGGTTGAGTTTTCTCCCTTTGATAACAAAAGACCTTAAGGCTTTTGGTTAAAATCAATTCACCCTTCTTTGAAATTTTTACCCCGAACTACGAGGTTTTGATCCTCCTTTGTGATGGTACGTAGGCAATGGGTTCATCCATTCAAACAACAAAACATGTAAATATGATATATTCTTTTCTCATCCCTCCAATCTTTTGTTCAAATCTTTTCACAAATACCAACCTACAACACATATTTGCAAAAAAGGTTCCCTTAGAGTACTAAGGATGTTTTGGGTGCGTAAAACCTTCCCATTTCATAACCAACCCCCTTACCTAGATCTCTGACATTTTTATTAGTTTTTGATTTGAAAAACTTCTTACCTTGGCTTTTGTTCACTTTTTAGCCTTTCCTTTGGACAAATAAAAGTGCGGTGGCGAGTCGAATTGTATGTTGACTTTTGGTTTAGTCAATAAACCTAAAGGTAACGAAAACCCCGCTACAGAAAAGTGGCGACTTTGCTGGGGATTCTTAGCCCCGTGGGTTTAGCCTACTTTTTGCTTGTATGTGTTGTATGTTTATATTTATTTGTGGCAAATTTTTGTGCAAATTTGGGATAAATATATTGTTTGTAATGTATGATTTGCTTGATATATTAATTGCTTGTATGCTTGGTGGTTTCTTGTTCTCAATGACTTCCACAACGCGACCCCATCTGTCAGTGCTACCACCCTGAACAATCTCTTTGGCATCCTTTAGAGAAGATATGGGTGTCCCAGTCTTCTTCAATTCATCCACAACAAACAAAGCTTGGAACGGCGTTCCAACTCCCTCCTCAACATCTACATAAGTAAAGGATGACAAATGACTTACCAACAATGCTTTCTCTCCACCCACAATGACAAGCTTGCTGTTCTTCACAAATTTCAGCTTTTGGTGCAGAGTAGACGTCACAACGTCAGCTTCATGGATCCATGGCCTTCCCAACAAGCAGCTTCAGGCCGGGTGAATATCCATTACTTGAAAAGTAATTTGAAAATTACTTTGACCTATCTTAATCGGAAGGTCCACTTCTCCAATAAAGGCTTTTCAAGAACCGTCAAGCGCTTTAACAACCATACCACTGTACCTCATCGGGGCGCCTTGATAAGAAAGTCTTGCTAGATTTAACTTTGGCAACACATTCAATGATGAACCAGTGTCAACCAACACATTGGACAAAGCGTCCTCCTTGCAGTCCATGGAAATGTGAAGCGCTAAGTTGTGATTTCTACCTTCCTCGGGATGTTCTTCGTCACAAAAGCTCAGATTATTATAGGAAGTAATATTGGCAACAATATGGTCAAACTGATCCACAGTAACATCATGTTCCACATAAGCTTATTCCAATACCCTCTGCAAGGCTTCTCTATATACCTCAAAATTCATCATCAATGACGTCACATTAATCTTTGACGGTGTTTGGAGCAACTGCTCCATAATGTTAAATTTGCTTCTCTTAATCAGGCGCAACACTTCATCATCATCATTAGTCTTCAACTTACTAGACTCACCAGACTGACACGTTGGAGCACTAATTGGATCAACTGCATGGATCTCTGCCTTCTTACCTACGGACACATCTTCCACAATCTTAGGAAACACTGGACTGAACACACGACCACTACGGGTCACCTTCACTACATCTGCGATATTCACCACTTAATCTGCAACTGAAAGAGGAACCTCTTGACCGTTCTTAATCATGGTGGCATTATATTTGTACAACACAACTTTATCGAATGAGTAGGGGACGGGGCCCGTTAACCATATAACCAACGGCGATACCGATCTATTGACATTATTGTTATTGCTTCTATCAAATTGAATGACCACCCGCTCAAGGGTTTTGAACACGACACAATGACGTTTACATCATTTCCCATATACCTCAACTATTGAACTTGAATAACATTCTCATCCATTAACCTTTGAATATCTCTTTTGACAATTACACACCCTCGAGGGTTGGTGCTGCAAATAACACAACCATCATGGTCATGTTCACAATGGCTCACCAGGAACAAATCTTTGTGAATCCCCACCAAGGACCTACAGATACAGTGCATATTAAATACCCTGAAATTTCCTGGACAAATGTCTACCATGTTCATAAAAGCATTGCCACGAGCAGGCAACGAATTAGCTTTAACATTCGGTGCTCTGTTCTCAAAGGACACCATACCATTCTTAACTAGCTTCTGAACTTCGTACTTCAAGGGATAACAATTTTCAGTCATGACCAGGAGCTCCCTGGTGAAAAGCACAATGAAGATCAGGTTTGAACCACCATGATAGTGGCTCAGGAAATTGTGGAGGATTCCTTGGTTGGATAAGATTCTTGACTACCAAGGACGGGTATAACTCTACATATGTCATAGGAATAGGGTCAAAAAAGGACTTTTTCTCCTCAAAGTTCTGGTGATGATTGTTATTGTTATAGTTGGTTCGTTGTTGTGATTGTTGTTGATGTTGTTGCTAAATAGGAACTGATTGATTGGTTGAGTTATTGGTAAAGACTGTAATTACTGATGATACTTGATGTTGATGTTGAAGGGACTGAGAATTCTTCCTCACATGAGGCCTCCTCTGCCTCCCTGCTGATACTGCATTAGTTTCTCTTTCCTTCTTTTTGGAGAAGCTACCACCACACTTCTTGCTCGTTGACGCTTCATCTTTGGACAAACGTCCCTCTCTGACGCCTTCTTCCAACCTCATCCCCATGTTTACCATCTTAGTAAAATCATTAGGGGCACTTGCAATCATACGTTCATAGTAAAATGAACTCAGCATCTTCAAGAATATCTTAGTCATCTCCTTTTCTTCCAAATGTGGACTAATCTGGGCAGCTAACTCCCTCCGTCTTTAAGCATATTCTTTGAATGTCTCTTTTTCATTCTGAGACATCGACCTTAACTGATCTCTATCTGGCGCCATATCAACATTGTACTTATATTGTTTCAGAAAGGCCTCGCCCAAGTCGTTAAAAGTACGGACACTAGCACTATTCAGGCCTATATACCATCCGAGGGCAGCTCCAGTCAAACTATCTTGGAAGTAGTGAATAAGTACAGGGCCGTTATCTGTTTGAGTAGACATCTTTCTGGCATGCATGACAAGATGACTCAACGGACAAGTATTCCCCTTGTATTTTTCAAAGTCTGGGACCTTGAACTTCACCGGGCTTTTGACATTAGGCACGAGACACAACTCGGCAACATTCTTACCAAATAGATCCTTTCCTCTTAGGGCCTTCAATTCCTTGCGCAGATCAAGAAGCTGATCATTCATCTCATCCATCTTCTCATAAATATCTGGACCTTCAGATAGCTCAGGGTGGTAAATGGTGTCCTCGACACGAGGCATAATATGAACAATAGGAGGAGGCACTGACATGACCGAGCTAGATGCCGACACAGAAGAAAATGTTGGTACGTACCCTTCAGGCACAAAATTTGGTGGCATTCCCCACGGGAACCCAGCAGGCATGGCAAGCACATACTGGCCAGCAATGACAGGTACAAATGATGAAGCAAACTCTGAAATGATAATCCTCTGAGGAGGAGGAGTTGCAGGAGGTGGAGACTGTTGGTTCTGAGCAGCTATCAGAAACTCCATCATGGATGTGAGTATGGAAATTTCATTCTTTAGCTCACTGTTCTCTTGTTCAAGGTGTTCCATTCTTTTCAGTCGATTAGCTTGGGTGTTATAGTGATGAGTCAGCTTCGCTGATACACAAAAGAAGAACTGATAAGACATCTGGCGTAAGCAACCTATTATGCAAATGATGCATGAAATGCAATGTTTTTTTTATTGTTTTTAATTTCAAGGAATATATTAAGTCTCACTTGCAAATATTTTCAATTAGTAATAACAATAAATCAATAATAATAATTCAATTGACCATAAAATCTCTTTTTATTTATAAAATTTGGAAGGATTACACTGAGTATAGTTTTAGAAACCAAAAACATAAATACAAGAGAAAAGGAAACTATCATCTTAAAGATACCTAGCAACTGCATTAGATGATCTGGCTATGGGAGTGTTGATTCTAAGTGTTGGCAGCAATTCTGGTAAAACAAAGAGTGTTCACAAGATGTCATGTGTGATGTCTTAACATGAGATATCCTTTGTACCTGCTGGAGTTCAAGAACATGTGCATGCAGGATTGTTTCAGAATGCCACACACAATGACAAGGCTTCTGATATTGGATGTACCTGCTGGAGCTTAAATGAAAGACATGTTCATGCAGGATTGTTTCAGATGACATACACAATGTCATGACATCTGATATGGTTGTACCTGCTGGAAGTTATAAAAGGAATTATTGGATTATGAAGGATTTTTCCAGGATATCAGACCCGATGTCATGACATCCTATACACAGAACATTCAGTATGAATGTCTGGTGTTTTGTGATTGCACAATTAATGGCAATCTTTGGATGATTGAAGATATGGCTAGCTGGCACATTCAATCATGGATTACAACCAGATTTACTTATTTTCCAAGGAGATCTAAACAGCTGTTATAAAAAGATTTGATTGGAAAATAGATTTAGGGTTTTCAAGATGTCCAAGCCCAGTTGGATGCTTCTATAAAAAGGGACTTAGAAAACCTGTTTGAACACACAACCAAGACTGAGTGAAATATAGAGAGAGAGCTAGGGTTTGTGTTTGTTTAGTCGTAAGACTTGTAGGTCATTCAAGTCATCCATTGATGATTGAATTGGACTGATTTGTGGTTGTAATTTGTCACTCTAAAGTTGTTAAGCAAGAGTGTGTGTCTTCTTGATCAAAGCTGTGAAGCAAGATCAAGAGTGTGTCTTCTTGATTGAAACTGTGAAGTATAATCAAGAGTGTGTAATTGAAAAGTATTTTCTTTTCTCAAGGGATTTTTGTTTAAAATCACTGGCGTGTGATTGTAAGGGAAGTGAGTGGGTTCTCATATCTAAGAGTGCTTAGGTAGAAATTTCACGGGTAGAGATTAGGTGATAAAGACTGTAACTTGTTGAAGTGTACGGAGAGTCTTTGAACTAATTCTATTTTAGTGAATTTCCTTCTTGGCTTGGTAGCCCCCAGACGTAGGTGAGTTGCACCGAACTGGGTTAACAATTGCTTGTGTTATTTGCTTTACCATTCTATTTTTGTTTATCCATTGTGTATTACCAGATATTAGTGTCGTGACATTACCTTCGACATCTTATATCTGATACCAGAATTTCAGGGAGCATACTTCCTTCGGATGCGTCAAATCTCGGACTCAAAGGATGTCTTCATCTGAGCCTTCTCAATGACAAGCTAACCAACAATCTTCTTCTAAATACCGGAAGGCTGAGGCATACTAGAGGAAAAATCCTCTGGTTCTCTCCGTCTCTTCATTGCATGCTCCTCAAGAATCTCAATAAGTGCATCTTTGTCTTTTGACTTAAGCTGCAACTCCTCATGCTTTTGTTTCAAAGCATGGAACCTCTCTTCCCACAAATCTCTCTCTTGCTTCATCTTAATAAGTGTGTCTTCCAACTCCTCTACATCTTGGTTAGGGAGAGTTGATGGCTCAGCCACAACCACAAACATAGGTCTCTCACAAGCATACGACATCTTGAGATCCAAAGCTCTCTTCTTCACCCAAATAGTGTAAGCTTCCAAAGCTACACAGTTGCATGGACCAAGCTCAGATCTCCCTTTCCTATGCACATTGTGCCAAACAGGCACCCTTCTACTCTTTAGATGTAGGGGATATTTACCCTCATGATAAAATAGACCTTCCAACTTAACATTATTAGGCTTATCTCTCAAGGGGAACCCAAGTTGACGACGGGCCAATGCTGGGTTATAGTTGATTCCTCCTTGCGTGCCATTTAGAGGCATGTTAGAGAACTCACCACAACTATCAATAATGTCCAAGCTACCCAATACAAAATCATACCAAGCAATATCATCATTAGTGAGAGACATAAGTCTCTGGGACCACCGTAGACATTGTTGGTTCTCCACTAAAGCAGGCATCCGAGGCAAGTGTGAAATAAACCACTTGTACAGAAGAGGAACACCGTATACAATAGTTCCACCACCCTTAGAATTACTCAAATGCAAAGATAAATACATGTCACCCAACAGAGTCGGAACAGGATTCCCAATCAAGGAAATTCTAATGGCGTTAACATCAATAAAATCGTCAATGTTAGGGAATAAAGCTAGACCTTAGATGAGCAATACCAAGATAGCTTCAAAAGCATCCATGCTACTGGCTTGAGCAAAAACAATAGCTCTACAAATGAGAAAATCATAAGTCAACCCAAGAATCCCTCCTTTCTTCACCAAATGAGCATCAATCATAGATTTCTTCAGATGAAGAGCTTCAGCCATGACATGAGATCTCGGGATCTCCTCCAATCCACTGAAAGGTACCCTGTTAGATACAAGTATACCCAAGAGATGGGCATACTCTTCCAATGTGGGCATGAGCTGATAATTGGGAACAGTGAAGCAGTGATAGAGAGGGTCATAAAACTGCACCAAAACACTCAAAAGTCCTTCAACCACATCAGTAAATAATACATACTAGAGCTTCCCATGATGTTGCTTGAAGTCCAAGGGATCTAATACAAAGGATGACAACTTCCTTAGCTATTTCAAGTCGGGACACCTAAAACTGTACTTCTTAGTGTTCCTTCATCCATAATGCATGGTCTAAATATATTTGCAAACAAGACCTTAGTTTCCTTGAAATTTATTTTCTGTGATGAATGTTATGATGCGCATGTATGGATGAATGCAACAATCACACACAACGGATCACACACAAGGCAAACACAAACAAAGGTCAAGGGATGGATCAAGTCATCATCAAGATCAATCATCCATTTTGGTGGATTATGGTTTTCACCTTATCAAAACCCAAGTTCCATTGATATGAATGAGACCAATCAGATCAACAAAGAATCAAAGGGTTTGTTGTGAGTCATGAGCATGGAGTCGGGTTAAGAACCATCCCAAATAAGTGTACTAAGGATAAAAACCTGCAGATCATGTTCTAAAAAGTTTCCAGAGTCTTGATCCCATCTATCGGATACTATAGGTTAGGATGACTGACTAATCAACCCATAGTATTCTCAAGAGAAACTCGTCTGAGTGTAGTATCACGTAACAAAAATTATCAAGTCTACACTTGAACAACCTCTGCACTACGTCCTAAATAGGCAAAGTTGGGTTAAATGTTCTACGGTCGTTAGCTTCTTAGACCCCAAATTAGAGAAAGTAAAGCCTATCCACGACTTACTTATGTGACATCAGTAACTCCAACAAGGTCTCCACTGAGTAGGGGATCTCATGTCAACTCTTTTAGGACTACTCCTTCAAATCCAACATGACTATACCACCCTCCTATCTTAGATTGCACTCAAGTTTGAGTTAAAACTTATCTCATCACACAGAGATCACCAAGCATAATAGATAGAGTATCACACAACAATATATACATACAAACATAAAATATACAAATATATACACACAAAAAAGTAGGTTAAACCCACTTAAAACTACTCCCCATCAGAGTCACCACTTAACTTCTGTAGCGGTAAATTCATGACCATCGAGCTGTGGATAAACTTGACGTCAATAAAACCAGAGTCGCCATCGTGCTTTTATTGTTTCCAAAGGAAAAGGGAAAAGTACGAACAAAACCCAAAGATAATAAGTTTTTAAATCAAAACTAATAAAATGTCAGAGATTACAGGTAAGGGGGTTGGTTACACAGAGGGAAGGTGTTAGCACCCAAAGTATGTTAGGTACTCCTAGGGAGCCCTTGTTTGTGTGCAAGTGATTTGTTCAAAGTGATGTTTTGATAAAAATATAGAGTGGGGAGATGAAAAAAGAATTTGTTACTTATATTTTTGTGTTTGACAAGACCTTCGGTCTTATACCTACGTACCAACATAAAAATGAGGGATCAAAACCCCGTAGTTCGTGGTAAAAATTTCAAAGAAGTTGGTGAATTGATTTTAACAAAAGATTAGCAAGACAAGGCACAAAAGGCCAAAATGTGAATGGGTTATTAGTTCTTTTTGTCTTTTTTGAAATTGAATTCAATATGGTTAAGTTCATTCACAAGTTTGATTTAAGAAAAGTTTGAAAATTCATTGGCATAAGGCCAAAGTTTCTAATTATTACAACATGTCTAAGTTAGAAAACACAAAGAAAGTTTTTGAAAAGAGAGAAAGATTTTGAAATTTAAGAAGTGGGAGGAGATGAAGGGACTATTCTAAACTAAAATTAAAAGTTACGAGTTGAAAATATCTGACCAATGGGATGTAATCCAACAGACAAGAATGTCATATAGAAGCCCATTTCCTTTGGCCTATTGAGTAAGTCACAAGCATACGCAATATCCAATCAAACCATGTGAAGATCAAGGCATCAAATAAAGATAGCCATAACATCCAAGCAAACAATACAATATCTAGCAGTCTTCAACTTCTTCTAATGTATCAGATGAAAAGATTCCTTGGAAGATCTCAGAAACAATCATCAGACATAAGCAATCATAATAGTATACCAAATTAAGCATAAATTCAAAGTGATAGATGAGTTAAAGTCATTCAAGATCTTGCATCAGATGAATGGCATAAGCAAGGATAACTCAGTCTCAGATAGTGGCATTGGCCAAGTCCTCAAATCATGGGGGAGTTGGCTAATTCTAAGTCCAAGAGTTCAGATCAAGTCCAACAGTCCACCAAGATGTTTTTAGGGTTTTTGTTGTTATTATTGAAGGTAGAGAAAAACAAGAAGGGGGGGGGGGTTAAATTGTTTTCACAGATAATTAAAAACTCTTGCAAATATAACACACACGAAAGATAAGGATATCAACACTGAAGTTTATCCTGGTTCGCTTGAAATTCAAAGCTACTCCAGTCCACCCGGCCAAGGTGATTTCATTTTCAACAAGGACTTAATCCACTAATCTTGAAGGATCACAATAAAAAGCGTGTAAGAGAATAAAGATCTCTTAGCCCTCTCAAGTTTACAGACTTCACAAGTCACTTGAGGAAATATTTAACAACTATTTGAAAATACAATGAAGTGTTTAGTGCTTCTAGGTAAGCAGTAGTAACACAATATAAGAACTTAAATGTTTCACACTTAGAGCAACAACTCGTGTGAACAAATTTAAACAAGAATGAAAGATATTATAGAATTTTTGATTGCAATTTTCTTGTGTGGATTCTTTGACTCATGTATGATGATGATTATGCCTTTATATAGTGATTTGAACAAGAGACCGTTAGCTGACGCAATCATGAATATCTTGGCAATGATGGACTTTTAATGTCATTAGTATCGTTGTCCTTTCCATAGAAATTTTGGGCAGTGTTTAATCTCTTCCAGATATAGATTCATACTAAAAGTAGAAAACTTTGTAGCTAAGTCTTTATGTTTGACCTTGAGTCAGAGTACGTGGAGTTCAAATGTTCTTGTTCAGCGTGTATACTTCAGATAGTTGCTAAGAGAAGATTTTCTTCAGAAGTTCTTGGTATGTTTTTCTGTAGAGCCTTCTTTAGAGTATAAATCATCAGATCAGTTGTATGGAACTCTTTAGATTCAGAGTGTCTGAGTCTTCTTCCGTCAGACTCTGTAAGCTTTCTTTTATTCGGAGTTAGAGCCTCTACTTCAGTTTATTCTAAGTTATCTATTCTTGACTTGCATGATGTCAAATGTTTGTCTATCTGATCCTTTTTCTGTTAGAGTCCTGCACACTTAGATAAATTTGTTAGGGTACCAACTTGTTTCATCCTTTGTTATCATCAAAACCTTATAGATGAATTGTAGACACAAAATATTGTTCTAACAATCTCCCCCTTTTTGATGATGATAAAAAACCCCAAACTAATGATGAAACAATGATACTTCATAAAAATTTAAAGGAGTTATCTCAGAGTCAGATGTGTGACAACTCCTTCTGAGATAGATCATAAGAAGTTTTAGATGTTCTTACCAGATCTCCTTACGTAGTATAGCCTGTTTTTAACTTAGATACTTCCTATGAAGCTTAGGATTTCATAATGAGAGTTTTAAATGTGCACAGTGCAACAAGACGCTTAGATATTATTTCATCAGAGCTATTTTTATTCTTCCCCTTTTTGTCATACTCAAAAAGACTTAGTAAATAGAGTAGGCAAAACATAATTCATATATGAAAGAGAAGTACAAATAAGATGACAAAACATAGGACACATAGGGAAAAACACTTAGAGAAGACATGAAATATAAGCACTTAAAGAAAACAACAAGAAAATCCTAAGTGCCTAAGGGTTCGGCGGAGGAGGCATCCTCTGAAGCAACTGAGTCAGCAGGTTCTTAATGTTGGAATTGACGGAGTCCTGTTGATCCAATCTTGCTTGCATAATCTGCTTCTCTTTCTTTAGCTCTTCCAGAGTCTTCAACACTAGAGGAGCGAAATCAAAGTGAGATTGCTCCCCCTGTGTCAGAGCATTATCCCTAGCCTTGGCAGCTTCTTCCGCAGCTATGCGTGCTGCTTCTTCAGCATCAGCCTTGGCTTTGGCTTCAGCTTCAGCAGCAACAACACCCTCAGCGACGGCCTTTTCTGTAGCTTCTCTTGCTCTTTCTTATTCTTCTAGGCGATCATTTTCTTCAGCTTCTCTGCGAGCTCTCTCAGCTGCCTCTTTGGCCAGACGGTCCTGTAACCTCTCTCCAGCTTCTTTGATGAAGTCGTTTCAGACTTGTTCAGAGAGGCCTTTCAGCTTGAAAGCCTCAAATGTCATCCATTAGATCACTCTATTCTAGTGAATCCTCACTACAGAGGGATCATCATTGATTCTAGAGTTTTCAGATAGCGATCTGATCTTCTCTATTGAAGACTCAACAAATAAGGCTACTACCTCTTCCAGGGTGGGAAAGGTGGGTTCAGGTTCAGAGGTGGGAGATGTAAGTGCTGGTGGTGTTGGGATGTTTTCAGTTAGAGGTTCAGATTGATGAGTAATGGGGTTTTCAGTGGGAGTTTCTATGTGTGGTTCAGATGGAAGTGTTGGTGGTTGTTCAGATGGTGAAGGGATATTAGTTTCTGGTTCAGGTTGGTTTTGGGCGGAGAGGGCGCGATCCTGGAGTTGAGCGAGAGTAGGGGATTGAGGGTCAAATGGGTTAGAATCAAAGTAGATGGTATAATAAAATGGGGATGAGGGTGTTGAGAAGGGTGGTGATATGGGTTCATTGAACAATTGAGCTTCAGATATGGGCAGAGTTGTGGTGGTGAGATTGAATTTTTGAAGGGAGTGATGGTGGGTTAGATGTGGGAGTTTCAGAAGGATTTATGGTGGAGGTTGTGGGTTCAGAGTGTGTGTAAATAGGGGAAGGTTGAGGTAAGGAAGAAGACAATTGCCTTAAATGTAAAGAGGGAGAGTCAGAAGGTAGAGACTTACTTGGAGAGGAGGAGGAGATTAGAGGCACATGTGGTCTGCGTAGCGGTAAATTCATGACCATTAAGCTACGGATAAACTTAGCGCCAATAAAACCAGAGTCGCCACCGCGCTTTTATTATTTCCAAAGGAAAAGGGAAAAGTACGGACGAAACCCAAAGATAAGAAGTTTTCAAATCAAAACAAATAAAATGCCAGAGATTACAGGTAAGGGGGTTGGTTACACAGGGGGAATGTGTTAGCATCCAAAGTGTCCTAAGTACTCCTAGGGAGCCCTTTTTTATGTGTGTATGTGTTTTGGTATAAAAGATGTTTGCAATAAATAGAGTGTGGGGATGAGAAAATAATTCATTGATTATATTTTTCATGTTTGACAAGACCTTCAGACTTGTGCCTACGTACCAACATAAAAATGAGGGATCAAAACCTCGTAGTTCGTTGTATCAATTTCAAAGTGAGTGAATTACTTTTAACAAAAAATTAAGTTTAAAAGAGGTAAAAAAAGGCCTAAGAGAGTTTGAATGAGTGTTAGTTCTTTTTGTCTTTTGAAATTTTAAGTCAACATGGTTAAGTTCATTTACAAGTTTGATTAAGAAAAAGAGTTCAAAACTGCAATGGCATAAGGCCAAAGTTTCTAGTTTGCAATAAAGTCTAAGTTTAGAAATCACAAGCAAAGAAGATTTTGAAAAGGGGGAGAGATTTGAAATTTAAGAAGTGGGAGGAGATGAAAAGACTAATCCTAAGCAAAAATTTAAAAGTTAAGGGTTGAAAAGATCTGACCAATAGGATGCAATCCAATAGACAAAAGTGTCGTATAGAAACCCACTTTTCCGTTGGAGTTTGGAATCAAGCAAATACCAACAAACAAGTAGCACAATGAAGAGCAAGGCATCAAATAAAGATAGCCACATCCAAGCTACCAAATTCATAGTCTTCCTCATAATCTTTCCATGTATCAGATGACATACTCCTTGAATGGATCAGAATAAGGCATTAGACACAAGTTCAAAGTAACATTTGCATCAAGACCATGTAGCAGATGAACTCAAGTGGATCCCAATACTTGTATCAGATGAAGGTTCAAATCACAAGAACTTGGTTTCAGAAATATTGGTATTGGCCAAGTCCTTTTGCATAGGGAATGTTGCCTAATCCTAAGTCCAAAGCTCAGACCAAATCCAACAGCCCACACAAACATTTTTTAGGGGATTTTGTTATTTATTAGGTATTTTAAGGTCCTAAGACCACAAACACAAACATGATACACAAACAAATATATACAATCACAATGTATGGCTCAAATGAGCAAAGTGAATATGGCATAAACATAAACAAGTTAAACGGTATGTAAAATGGAAAATGAAATGGTAAATGACTTGAATTTAAATTGCCTAAAGTAAATGACTTGTAATTAAAAGGTTAGTCAAATGTTAGTTGATTAGATGTTAGTGGAGTTTTGCTTTTCAATGATTTAAGTCATTCTTTGGAGAACATTCAATCTTCTATTCACAAGCATGGGTCCTTGAACCAAGACATCTTCCAAAGGAAGGAAAGAATGCCAAGTTTCCACACAATACCATGAAAGGGGGGAGACATACAATCTCACTTACTAGAAGGCTATTTTTTGGGTCAAAATTTAGTACTATGTTAAGCAATCGTAACTGGACTTATGTAGAAGTCACAACTATCTGAGACCGGGCAATAGGAATTTTGGTGTTAATGCATGTTAGAGATATGGTATAATGGACCACACTCCTAAAAGATACCACACACAAAAATAAAATGATCAAAGGATGAACCTAATCTCATCCATACTTATATTGGTTCATCTAACATAAGTTATTGATGAACCAATTAGCCTTAGGATATTGAGATGTCATTGGCCAATGGAAGGGATGGGATAGAATGGGATTGAAGATGAAGAGGGAGGGGAGATGAGATAAACACAAATTGGTCATGGGATGAATTTTATCAAATTAAAATCATTCATTCATTTTGGGAGATGAAATGTACATTTCATCAATCCCCTAAATCCAATGATTTTAATCCAACAAAAGTCAAATCAACTTTGACCAAGGCCCAAACACATAGTCAAACTTCACAAGTCAATAAAAATGGCTCAACATAATTTTCACACAATTAAACAATTTAAAATCAAATTAAAATGCATCAAATTAAATTATGCTTTATCAAAAACCTAAAACCTCTTCAAAACACCAAATAAATGGCCAAGAGATTTATCATAGGTCAAACAAAGTCAAAAGACCTTAGACAAAAAAATTCATTATTTTTGAAAAGTCAGAAGTATTTTTAAACAATTGACAATATGCACAAAACCAATTAAATCATGAAAAGTATCAATATTAATCCAAAAAATGAAAGAGAAAAATATTTGAATATTTTTGGTGAAAGTCCCATATTTTTTGGATCAATAATGAAATTAGTATGAATTAATTAAAAATAAGCAATTAAAAGAAATATTCAGAAATTCAAAAAAAGGAGAGCCATCTGATCTCCCTCATTAATTGAGGTGACAGATCAGATGGTGACAAACGCACATTCCACATGTTCTCTGGTCAATTGAACCACACACATGGTAATCAAACGCAATGCACGAGATGAAAACGTTTGAATTGGATCCTATGGTTGAGATGCAGGACAACTCATCACCGAAGCCAGAGCTCCGGTCTTCTTCTCTGGTGGACCTCACCGGACTGGTCCACCATCAACCATCACCAAAATGAAAAAGTAAGGCATGGATTTAAATAAGAAATGATCAGGAGCTTGAATCTGGCCTCAATTTTGTCCAATTCCAAGTATATGAAAAGATACAGGGATTTAAATTTTGAGGATCATGAACTGAGTTGCTTCGATTTGACCTCAAAGCAACTCAATCTTCTTGCCTACATTGATAGGACTTCACACAAACAAAAATCATAAAGAATGGTGAAGAATTGAGAAATAATCGAAGAGATTAAGTTTTTGAAAAATCACCTTTGAGTTTATCTAATTTCACTTGATCTTGACCTGGATTTGATTGGTTTCTCCTCCTCTTGCTTGCAAAAGCAAAATGAGATGAAAAGAGGGATGAATTTCTGGAGTTTAAACTTCCAAACAGAAGATGAAGTTCAAGCTCGATTTCAAAAGAAACCTTCAGAAATTCTAAAGCCTTAAGCTTGTTTAAATAGGCAATGCACTTGATATTTGCACCACTTGAAATTTGGACAAATTTGGAAACTCCTTTGCATGGGTGCATGGGCAATCATTTGGGCCTTAGGGATGATGCAATCCACTCCCAATTCGTGTACAAAGTATGTTGAATGCATCATGTGTAAGCATGCAAAAGAATTTGATCACTTGAAATCCAATCTTGCCAAAACACTCTCCATAGTGAAGCCATGCGAAAGTCCCTCAATTTTGATTCAAATGAGATAATCTCAGATGTTTTGGAATGGTTAGATCAAGAGAAACAACTTTCATGTTGACCACTTTTTTATTTGAAGCTTGGATCATGATGAATTTTGAGGTGGAAGTTTGGGAAATCAAACATATTTGAAAATTTTCTAAGTCCCAAGTCAAATGTTCACTTCTTCCTCCTTGAATAACTTTTTCTATGGACTTCAAATGAGAAAGGTTCCTTCATCAAAGTTGTAGCTCTTTCAAACCTCTTCAATATGGTCACAAATTTGACCTCATTTGGATTTGGTATAAAAGAGTTATGCATGGTGTTGACGGGGTTATTGACTTCTTCTTTCATGAGGCCTTCTATGCCTCCCAATAGATATTGCATTAGTCTCGCTCTCTTTCTTCTTAGCAAACCCACTGCCATACCTCTTGCTATACAGAACCTCCTCCCTAGATAACCGTCCTTCTCGGACACCTTCTTCCAACCTCATCCCCATGTTTACCATCTCGGTAAAATCACCGGGGGCACTGGCAATCATGCACTCATAGTAAAATAAGCTCACGGTCTTGAGAAAAATCTTAGTCATCTCCTTTTCTTCCAAAGGAGGGGTAATCTGAGAGGCAAGCTCTCTCCATCACTGAGCATACTCTTTGAATGTCTCCTTATCCTTTTGATATAAAGATCTCAACTGATCCCTATCCGACGCCATATCCATATTATATTTGTACTGCTTCACAAATGCTGCACCCAAATCGTTGAACGTGTGGACACAGGCACCATCCAAACCCATGTACCACCTCAGAGAGGCACCAGTCAGACTGTCTTGGAAATAATGAATCAATAACTTATCATTATCAGTTTGCGTTGATATCTTTCTAGCATACATGATGATATGACTGAGCGGAAAGGTATTCCCTTTATACTTTTCAAAGTCAGGGACTTTGAACTTCATCGGGATTTTGAGATTTGGAACCACGCAAAGTTTCGCCACAATCTTACCAAACAAATCTTTACCCCTCAAGGTCTTCAACTCCTTTCGCAGCTCAAGGAATTGGTCTTTCATTTCGTCCATCTTTTCATAAACATCTGAACCCTCAGACAACTCGAAATGACAAATGGTATCTTCAACTCGGGGCAAAGTATGAACAACCGGTGGTGGCACAGACATGATCGGGCTAGATTCCGGCATGGAAGCAAAAGTAGGCGCAAAACCCTTGGGCACAAAATTGGGTGGCATTCCCCACGGGAATCTGGCAGGCATGGTAGGCGCAAAGTGAGCAGCGGTAGCAGGAATGATAGAGGTAGCAACCTCGGAAATGACAGTCCTCTAAGGAGGAGGAGTTGCAGATGTTGGAGAAGATTGGCTCTGAGCAGCCAACACTGACTCCATCATGGTAGTCAGGTGGGGGATCTCGTCCTTCAAATCTCTGTTCTCTTGCTCTAGGTGTTCCATGATTCTTAAGTGATTGGCGCGGGTATTGTATCGATGAGTCAGCTTGGGTGAAGCACGGAAGAAATACCAATAAGACATTTGGAGAAAGAGAAACCTTCTATGTAAAGGATGCATGAAATGAAATGCTTGATTTGTTTTTATTTTCAAGGAACTTACTATTTCACTTGCAAATATATATGTTTATAACAACAATTGCATCAATTTGATATGACCATAAAAAATCTCTTTTATTCATATAATTGGAAGGATTACACTGAGTACAATTTCAGAAACCAAAAATACAAGATACAAGAGAAAAGGAGACTAGTTATCCTAAGGATCCGTAATAACAACATCATCAAATCTGGTTGTAGGCGTGTACTTCCTTCTGATGCGTCGAATCTCTGACTCAAAAAAAGTCTTCATTTAAGTCTTCTCAAGGACTAGATGGTCAATAATCTTCTTCCAAGCAATGGAAGGCTGAGGCATACTAGAGGAAGATGAAACCTCTGGCTCTCGCTGTCTCTTTGTTACTCGGTCTTCATGAAGCTCAATAAGTGCATCTTTGTCCTTAGACTCAAGCTGCAACTCCTCATGCTTTCTGCTCAAAGCATGGAGACGTTCTTCCCACATATCCTTCTATTGCTTCATCTTGGCGAGCGCGTCTTCCAACTCCACTACATCTTGGTTAGGGAGAGTTAGTGGCTCAACCACAACCATAGACATAGGTCTTTCACAAGCATAAGGCATCTTCAATTTCAAAGCTCTCTTCTTCACCCAAAGAGTGTAAGCTTCCAAAGCTACACAATTGCACGGACCAAGCTCGGATCTTTCGTTCCAATCTGTCTCCAGCATAATCTGCATCACAATATCAAGAGAGCCTATACTCTTATATTTTCTCATACATCAGGCCAAGGTTAGGTGTTCCTTTCAGATACCTTAAGATTTTCTTAACTGCTATTAAATGAGATCCCCTTGGATCTGATTGGAACCTGGAACAAAGACAAAAGCTGAAGAGAATATATGGCTGTGTAGCTGTCAGATAGAGAAGAGAGTCTACCATACCACGATAGAGCTTCTGACAAATCTTTTGACTTACTTCTTCTTTTTCCAGAATGCAGGTAGGATGCATGAGAGTCTCTGCTAGTTTGCTTTCAGACATTTCAAATTTCTTCAGAATGTATTTTATGTATTTTCTTTGATATACATATGTGGCTTCTGAAGTTTGATTGATTTGAATTCCCAAAAAGAATTTTAGTTCTTGCATCAAATTCTGCCTACATTAACTCAGAGAATTCTTGACAAACAGATGGGTTAGTTGAACCAAAAATTATATCATCAACGTATATCTGAAATATCATGAGATCATTTCTGATGTTTTTATAGAAGAGTGTAGAATCAACTTTGCCTCTAATAAAATCATGTTCAAGAAGAAAGGTGCTTAATCTTTCATACCAAGCTCTGGGAGCTTGTTTTAGACCATACAAAGACTTTTTTGGTTTAAAAGCGTGTTCTGGACATTTAGAGTTTTCAAAACCTGGAGGTTGGTGAACATACACTTCTTCAGAGATATAACCATTCATAAATGCGCTCTTGACATCCATCTAATATAGTTTGATGAAATGATTTACAACAAATGATACAAGCGAACGAATAGATTCTAACCTAGCGTCTGGAGCAAAGGTTTCTTTGTAGTCAATGCCTTCTTGTTGACTATAACCTTGTGCTACCAGTCGTGCCTTGTTTCTGACTACTTCTCCTTTTTCATTTAGTTTGTTTCTAAACACCCATTTTGTTCCAATGACATGGGTTCCTTTTGGTTTTGATACCAGATCCCAGACATCGTTCTTTGCAAATTGATCAAGTCTTCTTCCATTTCCAGGATCCAGTCATTGTCTTGAAGTGTCTCATCATAGGATGTAGGCTCTATCAGAGACACTAATCCCAGAAGGGTTTCCTCGGATACTTTGAATGTAGACCTTGTTCTGACAGGTTCATCCTTGTTTCCCATAATCAATTCTTCAGAGACAGTTGGACGATTTCTTGATCTTTTCTGTATAGTTGAGATTTCAGTTGTTTCTGGATTTTGCCTTTCAATTTTCTCAGATTCTTTAGTCTTTTCGTCAGAACCTGCAAGTGTTTTCTCCAGATCTGCAAGTTTTTCAACTAGCTTTGACTTTTCAGAGTCAATCTTATCATCAAATTTGACATGTATTGATTCTTCCACAATTTTAGTTTCTGTATTGTATACGCTGTAGCCCTTAGAGCACTCTGAGTATCCTAACATAATACCTTTTTGTGCTTTTGAATCAAACTTGGTCAGATGTTCTTTGATGTTAAGGATAAAACAAGAGCATCCAAAGGGATGAAAATAAGAAATGTTGGGTTTTCTTCCCTTACACAGTTCATAAGGAGTCTTCTCCAGAATATGTCTTACAAAGATTCTATTCTAAATATAGCACGATGTATTTACTACTTCCTTTCTACAACCCCATTTTGTTGTGGAGTTCTAGGATAGGAGAAATCATGGGATATTCCATTTGAGTCAAAAAGTTCCTCAAAAAGCTTATTTTCGAATTCGCCACCATGATCACTTCTGACTCTGATGATTTTAGAGTCAAGTTCGTTTTGCACTTTTGAACAGAAACTGGTGAACACAGAGTGTGACTCATTCTTGTGCTTTAGAAATTTTACCCATGTCCTACGACTATAATCATCAACAATGACCGATCCATACTTCTTTCCATTGACTGAAGTTGTCTTAACAGGTCCAAACAAGTCAATGTGAAGGAATTCTAGAGGCTTAGAGGTAGAAACAACAATTTTCTTTTTAAAAGAAGTTTTTGAAAATTTACCTTTCTGGCATGCCTCACAAAGAGCATCTGAAGAAAACTTCAGTTTAGGTAAACCTCTGACTAACTCGAGTTTATTTAGCTGAGAGATCCTTCTTATACTGTAGCGGGGTATTCGTTACCATTAGAGATATTGACTAAATCCAAGGTAAATCATACAAGTCGAGTCGCCACTGCACTTCTATTTATCCAAAGGAATGGTTAGAAAGCAAACAAAAACCTAATAGTTTTAACAAAAAACTAGTAAAAGAAAACAGAGATCTGGGTAAGGGGGTTGGTTATGTAATGGGAAGGTGTTAGGCACCCAAAACATCCTAGGTACTCCTAGGGAGCCCTTTTCATACTTGCTGCAAAGGTTGTTGTTTTTATGAAATTTTGTTTGTGCAAACATGATTGAAGAGATGAGAGGAGAATATACAAGTTATTTACATTTGTGTTTGGATGGATAAACCCATTGCCTACGTACCATCTTATAAAAAGATAGGATCAAAACTTCGTAGTTCGGGGTAGAAATCTCAAAACAAGTTGGTGAATTGATTGGTCCAAAAGCCTTAAGGTCTTTTGTTATGAAAGGGAGAAAACTCAACCGAACCACAAATCCACCATGTGAGGATAGCTTCAACATGCTAGTGAGGGGTTAACCCTATAATAAGCATGGAAGACTCATTATCCATCACTAAGGATATAGGTGAGTATTACATCTACCACAAGGATAACTCAAACCTAATAGCTAAAGGTTATGAAAGATTTTGATTAAGAAAGTGGCCATTGGAACCACAAAAGACATTTGAATGGGTTATATTTACCAATTAGAAGTCTATACAAAAGATGGTCAAAATTGACTTAAAGATTCAATTCAAAATAAGTGTAATGAAAAGAAAGTTTGAAAATCAAAAGCGTAAGGCTTAGGTTTCTAATGTTTGAAAACAATGGTTAAATGTTTGCACAAAAAGTTTTGGCTTGGGTTAGAGTGGAGGGGAGAAGAAGAATGGATAAGTCCTAAGCAAAACAAAAAGGTGAGGGATAAGAAAAGAAACCACACTAGGAGTTCCTCTCTTGAGATCATATTGATGATCCAAGTAGCTCCCATCCTCTGGAACAAAACAACCACAAAGCAAATATTTCAAGCAATCAAACACAAGGTCATGCTTCTAAGAATCCTCCAATGGCTTTTGCATCTCTCTCTTTGGATGAACATGGCAATGGTCCTCCAATTAAGTTCAAATGGAAACTCCTAGCACAAAAGCACACACATCAAAAGTTTCATGGAGTAAAACAAGAAAGGATAAAAGTGAGTTTAGAGATTTGGTCCTTCTAATCCATCTTCATCATTAAGATCCTTTTACTCCAATTTTGCATAAGGAAGGTCCTAGAAACTAAGTCCAATTCTCCATTTCTTTGCATAGGGAAAGTCCTAGAAACTAAGTCCATTTCTTTGCATTTTGGTCCACAATAATCAAGTGAGCAAAAGGCAAATGGCATTAACATAAACATGTGCTCAAATGAGCAAAGAGAAAAGCAAATGGATAATGTGTGCAAGAATAGTAAATTTCATAAAAGTAAATTGCATAAAGTAAATGTTAATTGTCAATAGTTAGTGTTAGTAGTTAGTGTGCCATAAGGCAAATTTAGCGCTATGTTAAGCAATCGTAATTGGACTTATGTAGAAGTCACAACTATCTGAGGCCGGTCAATAATAATGTAGGCAACAAACACAAGTTAGGAGTCTTGATTAGTGAACCAAGTCACAACAACTTGCCATGCCAAAAAGAAGAAGAGAAGTGATCTTGTCTTGGTTTAAGCCGTTTGCATGATTTAGAAGACAACCTATCCTTAATGCAAAGCCATTCACTTGATCAATTGATCAAGATGAATTAGATTTGAATCAAGGAAGGTTAAATCTCCCTAATCAATGCTAACTTATCAACCTTCAACTCATTGACCAAAAATAAAAGAAATAGGAGAAGAAGGAGAATATGGATAAGAGAAATGCAAATGACAAAATTAAAGTGCATTAAATGAAGTACCATATACCAATCCTCATATGTTGACCAATAACATTGAAAGTCAAGGTCAAACAATCAAAAACAGAAATGAGATGAAGATTGGATGTCAAGAAAAGAATAAAATATTTTTGGCATTTTTTAATATTTAAAATTAAACTTGAATTAAAATAATGGAAAGGTCAAACTTCAAAATTACTTCAAATCAACCTTGAAAGGTCCAAGTAATTTATCCCAAGTTCAACAAGGTCAAACAAAGTTTGACAAAAAATTTCAGCATTTTTTAAAGTCAGAAACTATTTTTAATCAATTAAAAATGAATAAAAATAACCTAATTGAACTAAAATCTCAAATAAATCTCAAATCAATTCAAAAATTGATGAGAATATTTTTCATAGATCCATCATCATTCAAATAGGTTAGGAAAATATTTTTGCATTTTTTGAATATCAAAAACTATTTAAAATGAATTAAAAATAACCAGAAAAGAGAAAATTCACAAAAAGTATCAAATGACAAAATAAAAAATATTAAAAATCAGAAATAGAAATTAGAATTTATTTGGGAAATAATGCAATTGGTCCCATAATTTTTGGATAAAAAATGAAAGAGATATTGATTTTTGAAAATAATTGGAATTAATGAAAATAAAAGGAAAATAAAAACAGAAAATAGAAATTGGAAAAAGCGTGGACCGTCTGATCTAAGCTCATTAATTGAGCTGGCAAATCATGAGGCCATGAAGCGCGCGCCTACCATGGATCCAAGTCAACCGAGCCACACAATGCATTATAAAAAGTCATAACAAAGAAAGGATGAGATTAAATCTGGAGATTCAAACGCACGGCCTAGATTTGATCTGGAGATGATGAAGCCACCAGAGCCACCGTCTTCTCCGGTGAGCTTCAGGATTCCGGCCAAATTGCAGAAGCTCAAACCTTAACCAAATCGTGCGATCTATACATCAATAGAAAGCTGGGATGATGTACATCATCCCTGTACCATCCATTTTCATTCTAGATCTCTAGGCTTTAAGAAATCAGAAGTTGAAAAATCTGGTGTTCATCATGAACTCAATGAATTTCAAAATTTAAAAGCATAAACATGATGCCTCCATTGAGAGGACTTCAGCCAACACAAAATCTAAGCCAATAGGTCAAAGGATTAAGAGAATCGAAGAAAATACCGGTTGGAATGTAAGCTTGAGTTCTGGTGATTTCAACATGATGCCTTGCTTGCTTTATCAAAACAGAAGTTCAATGAAGTGTATAATGAAGGTCTAGAAGCAATAGATCTAAGAATACAACCAGATGAAGCTGAATTCTAGATCTGAAAGTTTTTGAGAAAAATGCAATTGCTTCTTTAGTGATGGTTAGGGAGAGAATCCTGCAGCATTTCAGGTTGAATTGGGTGTGTCAAATGGAGGGAATGAGGCCCCTATTTATAGAGGAAATGGCAAGGAAAGTGTGGAATGATCCGTGTGCATGGCATGTGAAGCTTCATTGCATGGGCTTGCATAATCATGCACAAGGCCCAAAAAAAATGCCAAATGAACTCTAAGCAATAGCCAAAGGAAATTGGACGTGTAGCTTGCAAGGCAAATGCTCATGTAACAAGATTTCAAGTGAATTCTCCAATTGTACCTAAACAATCATCTCTTCGAAAGTACCATTTAGAAAATACAAGCATAGGCATATGTGTAATGGTTGGAAAGGTATTTGTATGAGGAACAAATGTTATGTTGGACAAAAACTCATTTGAAGTGTGGAAATTTATGAAATTTGATTTTAAAGTGTGATGTGCAAAACATGTCAAGGCAAGGTTTCTAAAATTGGCCAACTTTCAAGCCCTTCTGTTTTGATGATGCAAGCTTCAAATGAAAAGACCTCCAACATCCAAGTTGTAGATCTTTTCAATACAATCAAAATGGACTTAAATTTTGCATCATTTGGATTTTTGATGAAGAAGTTATGGGCACTTGAAGTTGGACTTTTTTTACTTTTAATGCCTTTTGACCCAAAAGGACCTATAATGTCTTGCATTATCACATGTATTTCCTTTGAGATTTTGAAATTTTGTTCAACATAACATTTGACGTATACATCTCAAGCTTTCCAATGCATTTGATCCCACCTCAGAATCATAAAAAATGAATGAGTTATGTCCTTGGGAAGTTGACCCAAAATTAGGGTTTCAGTCAAAATGACCTATAATGTATTGGAATGGCAGATGGTTTTCCAAGCTTCAAATCAAATTTTGATGAACATGAAAGTTGTTCACATTGTCCTTAAGAACATTTTTTCTTTTGGAAATACATCCATTTGACCAACACATAAAAAGTTAGGTCTCAGTGTATTTCAAGATAGTCAGATGGATTGACTGATCAACTTCTCAAGTCCATGCCTCATATCTTGATGAATTGATGATTGAGGACACTCAAATAAGTTCAAATATGAATTAAATTATGAATTAAAGAACTTCCCTTGATTGCATTTGACCATGGGATGAGGTTGCTTCATGAGGAAGGCATTATGGTGCACAGATGAATTAGGGCTTCTCTGGGGAACAAACCTCAAATCCTTTGACTTGCTTTGATCAAAAATGATGAATTGAGATACTAGGGAGGCATATTTGATGGGGATGAGAGCTTTGGGAACCATTACCATGCTTGTTTTCATCTCCTCTTGACCATGTCTTTGTTCCAATAATCTCCTTGAAGCTCTTGACCTTGTGATTACTCAAGCTACAAACAAAAGGTGTTAGTGACATATTTTTGTGCTTTTGGTTAGTAAACAAAATAGGAAAAGCAATGATATACAACTCAAGCATGCTTGGTGATCTCAAACCACTCACAAGGAGTCCCACCCAAAGGGAAAAGGAACCAAGATGCTCAATGATTCTTGAGGCTATGCAATGCAATGTTATGATGCCATGAGGGATCTTAGGGACAAAATTGGGGTCTTACAGATGCCCCTATTTAAGGTCATTCTATCCGGAGAAGGGAAGGTTAAAATCTTCGTCTCGACGAGGTAGAATGGGCTTAAATAATAACAAAGAGACGAATTTTGGTCCCTAAGAGACCTCATGATGCAAATGTATGTATGTAAAAGGATAATACTTTGTGGGGATATGTGTCCACAAAGAAGAAAAGAAATCCGGAGGAATTGACAGTCCATAGGAGTAATACACTCACTAGGGAGATAGAGACTCTGGGGACTCTAATGGGGGATAAGAAAGAAATGCGTGAGCAGGGCACGACCCAAAGTTTGGGGAGCAGAATTCCAAAGGGAATAAACCAATAGAAAGAATCGAGCTAACTCGAAGACGCCCGTATTGGGGAATATGCCAATACAGCAAAAACTATCCACAACGGATACTTCAGATAAAAATCCGAACGAGGACGATCCACTAATGGACTTCACTGGGGATGTCTAAAGAGACTCTCCTGGGGAAGCAGCGAGATGAGGTGTTACCGGTTACTGGGTAACAAGCTCAAAGAGACATGTGATCTGAACACCTGTATAAGGGTGAGAGATACAGCATGCTCGGGGAGAATGAGTATCTAAGACCGGTATAAGGGTGAGAGATATCAATCAACCAAAACATCTGAGGAGGACCTAAAAAGGTATATTTCAACTCAGGGAAATCTGACTCCACAGGGGACAAAAGTCATAATAGGGAGCAGAAAGGGAGGAACACCAGGGATGTCGGTTACTGGGCATATAATAGGTGACCAACCAAGGCGTGAATTAGGGAATATTCCCAAAACGTGGTATATTCCATCAAAAAGAGAGCAAAAAGCAAACTCGATTAACAGATGGACATTCGATTCCAAAACAGGAATACGAATCTTACTCGATTGGGGAAGGAAAAAAAACTTCGACTGAAGAGCGCATGAGATATATTATCTACTACCGTTATATGGGTAAAAAATGTAGATAACATACTCGCATGGAAGATTATCCACAACCGGTTACTGGGTTAATAAAGGATAAATCGACCGAAAAGAAAAGGCATCGGGATACCGAAACTAGGTATATAATGATGACCAATTCAAGAGAGAAACAATCGTTACCAACAACAACAGGGTAGACGAAAGATGACCCGCTGGGGATAAATTGCAAAATCAGAGCAATTATCCAGGCAAATAAGGGGATATCAACACCGAATATTGAATGAAGATAACCACCAAGGAGGGGATTACACCTACCGGATACTGGGTAGGAAACCACGAAAAAGTAACCATCATCGATTATGATGAACCAAAGGTTAACTCTGCAAGGGAAAGAGAATAAGGTTTACAACTAACGGTATAAGGTAGAAAACCACAAGCTTCTGCCGGGGATAATATGAATGATTACTAATTACCGAGCAATTATTCATTTATACCATAGGGAGGCAAAAGAAGCTGTCACAAGATGCCAGTTTAGGATGAAACCAAAGAGGCACACCGAATCAAGACTCGTCCTAGTGAGAATATAACTCAATAGGGGAACCCATCCCAATGTATATGTTGGGAAGGAACAGGAATAAACATCATCCACGAGGATATATCTCAGTGGGGAATATGGAAAAAAGGATGGACGCTTTCTGCCTATGGAGCTGACTCTATATGGAGAGATCAGACACACGCACCTGCTTGGGGAGATATATATCACCAAGTAGCAGGATACAACAAACAACGATATATGGCAAAGAATGCAACATGAATATCTGAATGTTATAATTATGTATGTATATGCGTGATTTATGCATGATGAATGCTTGACAAACAGACATATCTAACACAAACAGGTCCAGGAATCAACCACCCGGTACTACATCTCAAGAGAGAAAGCCAGGATCACCGGAGAGTATCCAATCTGCCGGGGATCAGAGATACCAGGAAACAACAAAATCTCTGCAGGGGATGAATCATCAGTCACAGCTGGAGAAAAGAGTTTAATGCATAACTAGAATTTGCCACGACAGCAACTCTAGGAACCAACCACCAAAAGTCGAATCTTCCAGAGAGGACACATCTGCTGAGGAGGAAAGATCACTGCTATGCTGAAGGGAGGAGAGGTGAATAACCTCAACAAGCACTCCACTTGGTGGGATAAACCACAACAATATTCAGGGGGAAGAGGATACAGTTATGCCAGGAATATGAACAAATGTCTTACCCTGTTGGAGATCATACCACCCTTGGGAGAGCACTGAAGATCTCTTAAGTATCCTTTCGTCTTTGTGAACGTTCACTTTGTTTTTTTTTTTTTTTTTAAATAATTTATGAAAAACTTGTTTGTTTACAACAATGATATTTTCTTAATTAAAACATGCAAAATATTTGTTGACTAGAAACAAATAAGAGTGAAAATAATTGGATAAAGGCTCAAATTTATTTGATGGAATGGTATTCTACAAATGGCAAGACTCCATAGATCTTTACAAATTTGAAATCGGTGATATATATTGGAAAAGGGATACATTGAACATAATGGCCATTTCTCCACCAATTCTGAATCTGATGTATTTGAAGCTTCGGTTGATGACGAATGAACAAGAATCCCTGACGGATGACAGATGTAGAACAAAGTCTTGTCAGGATGCAGTTACTTGCCAAATCCCTAATGTTTGCCTAGATTGCCCCAGGATGAGGTACTCAATCTTAGCGGGATGTATTATTTGTTTCTTCATGTCTCTAACTTTTGCCTGGACCGCCCTTTCGGGTTTTCAATCCACCGAGACGCTCATTTTTGCCTAAGCCGCCCTTTCGGGTTTTCAACTTAGCGAGCTATTCTGTTTTTTATTATTATTATTTTTTTTAGGCAAAGTATTTCTTGACTGCATCTGAATTCACTGGACGAGTGAAATCCTCCCCATCCATAGTTGTAAGTATCAAAGCGCCGCCTGAAAAGGCTCTCTTAACAACATATGGACCTTCATAGTTTGGAGTCCACTTGCCCCTGGAATCGGGCGCGAAAGACAAGACTTTCTTGAGCACAAGGTCACCTTCTCGGAACACACGAGGCTTGACCTTCTTATCAAAAGCTTTCTTCATTCTCTGCTGATATAACTGACCATGGCACATGGCAGTCAATCTCTTCTCTTCAATCAGATTCAACTGGTCATAACGACTCTGAATCCATTCAGCATCAGTCAACTTGGCTTCCATCAAGACTCTCATTGATGCGATCTCCACCTCTACTGGGAGTACGGCCTCCATGCCATAAACAAGAGAGAAAGGGGTTGCCCCTGTTGAAGTGTGGACAGATGTACGATATCCATACAAAGCAAAGGGAAACATCTCATCCCAATCCTTATACGTGACAACCATCTTCTGGATAATCTTCTTGATGTTCTTATTAGCAGCTTCAACAACCCCATTCATCTTGGGTCTGTAAGGAGAAGAATTATGATGTGCAATCTAGAACTCACTACACAACTCTTTCATTATTTTGTTGTTCAAGTTAGATTCATTATCAGTAATGATCTTATCTGGCACACCATATCGGCATATAAGTTGATTCTTGATAAACTTCACTACCACCTGCCTGGTCATATTTGCGTATGATGTCGCTTCAACCCACTTGGTGAAGTAATCAATTGCTACGAGAATAAATTTGTGTTCGTTAGACGCTTTCGGCTCTATCATGCCAATCATGTCGATTCCCCACATGGAGAAAGGCCATGGTGATGAAATCACATTCAGAAGTGTCGGGGGAATATGAATCTTATCCGCGTAAATCTGACACTTATGGCATTTTTTCACGTATTTGCAACAGTCAGACTCCATTGTCAGCCAATAGTATCCTGCTCTCAACATCTTCCTCGCCATGGCATGTCCATTGGAATTAGTACCAAATGAACCCTCATGGACCTCAGTCATCAACAGGTCTTCTTCGTGTCTATCCACGCATCTGAGTAGAACCATGTCAAAATTTCTCTTATAAAGCACTTTGCCATTGAGGTAGAAACTGCCTGACAATCTCCTCAAAGTCTTCCTATCTTTTACAGATGCCCCAGGTGGGTAAATCTGGTTCTGAAGGAAACACTTGATGTCATAATACCATGGTTTATCATCTTTTACTTCCTCAACCGCAAATACATGAGTTGGTCTGTCCAAGCGCATCACGGTGATGTTGGGAACTTCATTCCACAATTTAACCACAATCATTGAAGCCAGCGTAGCAAGAGCATCCGCCATCCGATTCTCATCTCGAGGAATATGATGGAAGTCAACCTCAGTAAAGAACGTTGAAATCCTCCTCGCATAATCTCTGTAGGGAATGAGACCAAGCTGATTCATTTCCCATTCACCCTTAATCTGATTAACAACTAGGGCTGAATCACCATAAACATCAAGATGCTTGATCCTGAGGTCAATGCATTCCTCCAATCCTATAATACATGCCTCATACTCAGCCATATTATTCGTGCATTTGAAAGTTAGCCTTGCTGTAAAAGGAATGTGTGTGCCTTGAGGAGTAATGATCACTACCCCAATACCATTTCCATATTGATTTACAGCGCCATCAAATACCATACTCCATCTGGAACCAGGCTCTGGCCCTTCATCGAGTGTAGGCTCATCGCAATCTTTCATTTTCAAATACAGAATCTCCTCATCTGGGAAGTCAAACTGAACTGACTGATAATCCTCGATAGGCTGATGTGCCAAATGGTCAGCCAAGATACTACCTTTAATAGCCTTCTGAGCTCGATACTCAATATCATACTCAGATAACAACATCTGCCAACGGGCAATCCTCCCAGTTAAAGCAGGCTTCTCAAATATGTACTTGATTGGATCCATTCCGGATATCAACCAAGTCGTATGATTTATCATATATTGGCGTAAGCGCTTGGCAGCCCAAGCCAAAGCACAGCATGTTTTCTCAAGCATTGAGTATCGAGACTCACAATCAGTAAACTTTTTGCTTAAGTAGTAAATAGCATACTCCTTCTTCCTTGATTCATCTTGCTGACCAAGGACACAACCCATTGAGTCTTCAAGAACATTCAGATACATAATCAAAGGTCTCCCTTCCACAGGCGGAGACAGGATCAGAGGCTCAGACATATACTCTTTAATACTGTTAAAAGCTTTATGGCAATCCTCGGTCCAATCGTGAGACTGATCTTTCCGGAGGAGCTTGAATATCGGCGCACATGTGGCAGTCAGGTGGGATATGAATCTGGAAATATAATTCAAGCGGCCAAGAAAACCTCGGACTTGCTTCTCAGTTTTGGGCGCAGGCATCTCTTGTATTGCTTTGACCTTTGCAGGGTCAACCTCAATACCTCTTTCACTAATAATAAAGCTCAATAACTTGCTGGAATAGACTCCAAATGTACACTTGTTGGGATTCAGACGAAGCTTGTACTTCCTCAAACGCTGAAAAAGCTTCAATAGGTGCTCTACATGTTCAATTTCCGTTCTTGACTTAGCAATCATATCATCAACATAAACCTCGATCTCCTTGTGCATCATATCATGAAACAAGGTGGTCATAGCTCGTTGATACGTGGCTCCGGTGTTCTTCAAACTGAAGGGCATCACTCGATAACAGAATGTTCCCCAAGGAGTGATGAATGTTGTCTTCTCCATATCCTCAGGTGCCATCTTAATCTGGTTATATCCAGAAAATCCATCCATAAATGAGAAGACATTGAATTTAGCTGTATTGTCTACCAACATATCAATATGTGGTAGAGGGAAATCATCTTTCGGACTAGCTTTATTCAAGTCTCTATAGTCCATGCACATCCGGACTTTTCCATCTTTCTTAGGCACGGGCACAATATTGGCCACCCATTGAGGATATGTAGAAGTCACCAGAAACCCCGCATCAATTTGCTTCTGAACCTCTTCTTTGATCTTCACTGCCATATCGGGATGAGTTCTTCTGAGCTTCTGCTTCACAGGCATGCACTCAGGCTTCAAGGGTAGGAAGTGTTGCACAATATCTGTATCTAAACCAGGCATGTCTTCATATGACCATGCAAAGACATCGACATACTCTCGTAGTAATTCAATCAACCCCTTCTTAACAGACTCTTCCAGGAGTGCCCCAATCTTCACTTCTCGTACACGATCCTCAGACCCCAAGTTGACTGTCTCCAGATTCTCAAGATGCGGCTGAATGATTTTCTCTTCATGCTCAAGTAGCCGGGTGATCTCATCAGGAATCTCTTCAACATCATCTTCCTTTGCCTCAAATACAGGGTGTAACACCCCAAAATTTCCCCTCCTCATTCATGCATTCATTTAGCATTTCATATTGCATTTCATCATGTCAATCAGAATTAGATCCGAAAAAAAAAAACGAAAAAAAAAAACACGAAAAAAAAAACACGAAAAAAAAAAACGAAAAAAAAAAAACGAAAAAAAAAATAATTTTTTACAAAAAAAAAAAATAATAAATTTTTTTTTAATTAAATAATTAAATAAATAAAATATAATAAAAAATTTTGGACTTGGGTCTCTCTCATTTGAGCCCACAAAACCATGAAATTCAGTCTATAAATACCAAGACTTCACTTGAGAGAACACAGAACAGAAGAGCAGAAAAAGGAAGAGAAGCAAAATACTCTGAGGTTTCCTTGGAACAAAACCCTGAGGAAAAAGATAGTGAGAGAAGACCTAACGGAGTTCAGAGCAACCTCCAAACCCTGAAGGGAACTCAACTACACAGAATCACCTCTGCCTCACATAAACCCTGAAGATTGTTTTGTAAACCTCACGGGTGCAACTCAATTTCAATCAAGCTCTCCAATCAGGTTTGCCATTATTCCCATTACCTTTGCCCATGGGTTTAATATGTATATGAATGTATAAACAATGCCTTGAATGTTTAACCGTTTAATTTCTGAAATGTATGCCACAGGGTTTGAGTTTTTTGAAACCATACTGTTGATCATGAAAAAAATGCTTATGGTGTTTCACTAACCCTTTTGTTGAATTTTTGTGAGGGCTCACATGACTTTTGCAGGGATAACTTGCGTGGTTTCCCACTTTATTTGTGGGATAACCCCTGGAGGTTCATTCCGATTACCTGTACTGACTCACTTTTCTTTGATGGCATTAGCTTGGAAGGATCTCAGGGTTTCTTACTCCTCTAATTGCTGTTACTTCGGATCTTTATCCGCGTGGTACTTTTACATTTTTCCCGCATTTTACTGCTTTCCTAGCTGGAAGACCTCGATAGGAGGCAACGTTTGAGCCCCTTGGTGGCATTTTACTTTGAGATACATGTTTTGTGTTTTGTATTCATATCCCTGCAGGTAGCGCGGTTCCTTCGTCAAGGACTGCCTTTTTTCCCTCGAGCATCCCAAACCCTAAAACCCAAAGCAACACGCTAACTCCTTCTACTACAGGCGAGTAAGTCTCCAAAGGTCGAGCATCCGGTAGATTGCGTAGTAACGTCGTTCGTCCAAAACCCAATCCATAACCCCGTAGTTAGCCGAACTACGTTTTGCTCTGATTCTCAGGCCAGATGAGATACGTAGGCATAAGACGCGATGTCTTAGCGAGCACACATCCCCCCAACCCCTAGGTAGCCGAGCTACGAAGACTCTGATTCTCATATTCAGATGAGATACGTATGTAGTGGATGCGACATCCGCGCGAGTCATTTTCATCTAACTCTTTTTTTTGGCAAACAGCACAAGATAAACCCACACCCTTTAGACAAAAAACACAAAAGTGGATCCCGTAGAGTACTACGGATGCGTAGGGGTGCTAATACCTTCCCTTCGCATAACCGACTCCCGAACCCAAGATTTGGTTGCGAGACCCCGTCTTGTCCTTTCCTTTTTCAGGTTTACTTCGAGCGTTTCCTTTCCCTCCCTTGGGATAAATAACGCACGGTGGCGACTCTTCTGTCTTTTTCTTTCGCCGGTTGTTTTTTTTTGGCACTGTATTTTTCAGGTTGCGACAGCTGGCGACTCTGCTGGGGACTGAAAGAAGTTGACCTCTTGCTGGTCCATCTGCCCTAAGCGAGTCCCTCCTAGCTTTTGTAGTTTATTTGTTTATTGGGTGTTCATGCTTTTGTGCAGTTATTTATTTACCTGCTTTACCTTATTGCATTGTGTATATATCATTGCTGTTTCTGTTGGCTGGCTGCTTGGTGATCTTTGTGAGATGAGTTCTATACCCGAACTCGAGTGCACTTAGGATAGGAGAATGGCATAGTCCTGTCGACTTGTGTGGAGTTATTCCTTAGAGAGTCGACTTGCAAGCCCATTCACTTGGTGGAGGTCATGTTGAGATCAATAATGTCACACAAGTAAGTTGTGGTTAGACATTACTTGTTCCAATATAGACCTAAGAAGCCGAGGACCTTAGTTTACCAAACCCATCTTGGCCTATTCGTTGGACGTAGTGCGAAAGTCGTTCAAGTGTGAGATTTGATACGATTGTTACGCGATACTACACTCATAAGAGTCTCTCTTGAGAATATTGTTGGAATACGAGTAGTCGTTCCTCTGATAATATCCGAAAGATGGGATTATGACTATGGGAACCTTTTGTAGAACATGTTTGACAGGTTTAAACCTTAGTACACTCCTTTTGGGTGGTTCTTAACCTAAACTCCATGCTCGTGACTTGCAACAAACCCTTGATTCATGGTTAATCCGATCAGATATCCTTAATATCAATGAAACTCGGGTGTTGATAAGGTGTAAACCATAATCCACCAAAATGGGTGGTTGATATTAAGGATAACATGATCCATCCCATGACCTTTGTTTGGTGTGCTCTTAATTTCTCTCCAGACAGTGCAACCTGACAGATGTTCAAGCGGATCCATCAATTCTGATTGACATGCCTTTGCATTGTATAACATCATTTGCATATTTGCATCCAACATCTCATGCTTATTCATTTGCAGGGTATTCCCTTTCAAAACGGGGGTGCCTTAAAACTGAACAAGCAGTGCATCGCATACCATGCATATTAACCCTTGTCTGTTTTGCAGGTGTCACCGCAGTGTCTAATGTTTGTTCCCTGTATCAGGCAGTTATTGGTCCCAAGCAAGTTCACAGATACCCGACAAAGGAAAACCGTCCACGACTAGCGATGGACCAAGTACAGAAAGAGCTGGCTGATATGCGTGAAAGGATGGATCAGTTCATGACATTGATGACTGGTATGGCAGAAGGTCAGGAAAAGCTGAGGGAATTGGTTGAGCAACCGAGACACGATCCGAAGGTGGAGATGCCAAATGTTGAGGGAAACCCTGGTAACCCTGGGAACGCTGATAACCCTGCGAACACTGGTAACGCGGGTAACGCAAATGCTGATGGAAACCCGGGTAATGTTGGCAACACAGGGAATGTTGGGAATGGTATTGGTGGAAGATACAATGTGAATCAAGGAATTCGGATTAACGGGCACCCCGTTACTGAAGATTGTCAGTATGATCAATTTTCTTTGCACGACGAAGCCCTCGAGACCACTCGCCGTATGGATGAGCTTGCTGAGAAGCTCAAATCTTTGGAGTCTCAAAATTCCTTAGGCTTTGATGTCACAAATCTTGGTCTGGTTCAGGGAGTAAGGATTCCTCACAAGTTCAAACCCCCTACTTTTGAGAAATACAACAGGGCTTCTTGCCCACACACTCATCTCCAATCTTATCTGGGAAGGTTGGGAGCTCACACGGAAGATGAAAAGCTGTGGATGTACTATTTTGAAGATAGTCTAACTGGAGCTTCTCGTGAATGGTATTCTCATTTGTCTCGTACTACCATCAAGAGCTGGAAAGACTTGGCAGAGGCTTTTATCAAGCAATATCAATACAACTTGGACATGGCTCCAAATCGGACCTTGTTGCAAGGTATGTCTCAGACTGCCAAGGAAACCTTTAGAGAGTATGCTCAGCGTTAGAGACAGATTGCTGCGTCCGTCCAACCCCCTATGTCTGAAAGGGAGATGGCGGACATGTTCATGAACACTCTTCAAGGCAATTATATTGAGAGATTGGCTGCTTGCCCGTCAATCAGCTTTGCAGAGATAGTAATTGCTGGAGAAAGAATCGAGAGTCTGTTGAAGATGGGCCGAATTCAAGACAATAGTGCTTCCAACTCATCAGGTCCCAAGAAACCGTTTGCTGGTAACGGTCAGCGAAGAAGAGAAAGTGAGACAAGCGCTGTGTATACCGGCAAAGGCAGGGGTAGAGGACGCCCTAATTATTACCAAGATCAGGTGGCCGCAGTCACTATTCCAACACCTGTTCCTCAACCGCAATATCATCCGCAACAACAACCCAGGTACAACAATCAACAACAAGGAGGTAATCCGGGTCAGCAGAGACACTATCAACAACGTCCAAGGCAAACGGACCGGGTCATCGAGCCAATCCCAATGCCTTATTCAGTATTACTTCCCAAGCTGATTGACATGAATCTGGTTACATTGAGAACTCTGGCCCCACCAATCGATCCCAATAATTTGCCTAGAGGTTATGATGTCAACGCCAGATGTGCTTTTCACTCCAACGCACCTGGCCATACTACAGATAATTGCAAGGCTCTCCAGTTAAAGGTACAAGATTTGAGAGATGCCCAGGCTATCAATTTTGCTCCGGTGCCTAATGTTATCCAGAACCCGATGCCGGCTCACGGCGGGCAGGGGATTAATGTTGTCGAAGTGGTTGAAGCTAGTAATGCCCAAGGCTGGGGCAAATTTGTGGAGCCAGTCATCAAAGAAGACAAGTTTGGATTGGGGTATGCTCCGGGATCTCAGAAGAATGAAACCGGTACTCTCTCCAGTGGGGGTTTGGTTTCTCCCCACATCATCAATTGTGCAGATGAAGACAAGGCTGGCAGCGACTGTGACTTAGATAGCTGGATTCGCCCGTGTGTCCCGGGAGAAAAGCTCGACAATTGGTCGTCTGAAAAAACCGTTCGGGTTACTCTGCTGAAAGAGTGATTTTTATTGTCTTCCTTTTATTACATGCATAATAAAGTCTTACACTTTGCCCAAGGTGTAATGACTCATTTGTAGGGCCATCCATTTACTTACATTTCGCAATTATTTTTATCATCAATAAAGGACGGCTTTTGCAAACAATTTTGTGTTCTCTTTCTTTCAATTTTTTTACTTTTTACAAAAAATGGCAATATTTCTTTTTTTGTTTTTCCTTTCTTTCAAAAAAAAATCTCTCTCATTCTAAGGTAAAGCATGATCCTCCATCATGCAGAGCTGACCACTCGGATCTCACTGCTAACGACACTGCTATGGCCAAGTATGACTTCGACAATCCTATCTATCAAGCCGAAGAAGGGGCTGAGGAAGATTGTGAATTGCCTGAAGGGTTAGCCAGATTGTTGAAACAGGAGGACCGAGCTATTACACCTTATCAGGAGGTGGTTGAGACCATCAACGTTGGTACCGAAGACGACAAGAAAGAGATCAAGATCGGGGCCAGTCTACAGGCCGAGAGGAAAGACCGTTGATCATGTACTTGACTGTGTTAGAAAGGTCAATGGGTTGTGTGCTCGGTCAGCATGACGAGTCAGGTCGAAAAGAGCATGCAATATACTACCTTAGCAAAAGTTTACCGACTGTGAACAAAGATACTCATTGCTCGAGAAAACTTGTCGCGCTTTGGCATGGGCTGCTCGCCGACTAAGACAGTATATGTTGACTCACACGACTCTATTGATATCAAAAATGGATTCAGTCAAGTATATTTTTAAAAAGCCAGCACTTACCGGAAAAGTTACTAGGTGACAAATGATACTGACAGAGTACGACGTCCAATACACTTCACAAAAAGCCATCAAGGGAAGTGTCTTGTCAGACTATCTTGCAGAGCAACCGATTGATGATTACCAACCTATGAGGTTTGACTTTCCTGATGAGGACATCATGTTTCTCAAATCGAAAGATTGAGAGGAACCACTCCCGGAGGAGGGGCCTGACCCTGAATCCAAATGGGTTATGATGTTTGATGGGGCGGTCCACGTCAATGGTCACGGAGTTTGTATAGTGTTGATCACACCGGAAGGGGGTTCATATGCCATTTGGTGCCAGAATAACTTTTCCCTGCACCAACAATGAAGCCAAATACGAAGCTTGTATCCTAAGACTTGAGGAAGCCGTCAATATACATATTAAAACCCTGGATGTATACGGAGATTCAGCTTTGGTCATCAATCAAACCAACGGGAAATGGTGCTATGCTGGAACTACGTACCCAGAATTGACGTATCTCGGTCAGAGACGAATGAAGAAAGCATTTGGTCAGAAAGTGCGCCCTCGGGGGTATCAAGTCGGTGAATTGGTACTCAAAAGAATTCTTCCTCCCAACACAGATCACAGGGGCAAATGGACACCGAACTATGAGGGTCCGTACGTGGTTAAAAGAGTTTTCTCTGACGGAGCTCTGATGCTAACAACCATGGATGGAGAAGGATTCCCGTCCCCTATTAACTCAGACGCAGTTAAAAAAAATACTTCGCATAAAATAGACCCGCTGGACGATAAAAAGAATAGTCCAGGCAAAAAAAAGGGCATCCCGACGAACCAAAAAAAAAAGAGAATAAAGAGGTTCGGGCAAAAATTAGGGATATAAAAATAAAAAAATGTACACCCGGTGAGTCGAAAACCCAAAAGGGCGGCTCAGGCAAAAATGGGTATCCCGGTGGATTGAAAACCCGAAAAAGGGGGCGATCCAGGCAAAAGTTAGGGAATAAGCGAATGACTGTGATCTGAGTTCATCGGTGTTATATCACCGTTTCATTCAATCCGGCAATCTTCGAAGGTTAAAGATCGACTAATCATCCACTTCAGAAAGCAAGATGAGCAGAGCGTCTTGAGGACATACGAGCCATAGCAGAGTCGAAACTCAGTGGGACCCCGTTTCCACATTTGCCATTATGATAATTCTCTTTTTTATAGCGATCACCTCTTTTCAGGGATCAGCTTCCTGATACCCTCGCCTATTCCTGGCACAAATTTTCTCCCCAGTAAGAGTCGAATAATTCAGTTAAAGAGCCTCTTTATTTTTCATTTATCAGTTTGTTTGCAAAAAATGTCCGAATTTTTGATAAAACATATTGCATATGAACATAATGGTGGCTTTTGCAGATGATTTGCACAAGAAAACATTTAAAATTGCTTTGAATGTGCTTAATCCCGGACGATGAATTCAAACCGAGTAATTCCCCCGAGGCATACGTGTATTTTTGGTTACAGGTCACAGGAACCGGATGCCAAGTCATGAATCCTCATCCCCAAGCGGTTGACAAAGTCTCTCCTCAGTAGAGCATGTTCCCCAGTAGAGTTGACAGTATCCAGACTGTCTAGCCCCAGTAGAGTTGACAGTATCCAGACTGTCTATCCCCAGTAGAGTTGACAGTATCCAGACTATATATCCCCAGCGGAGTTGACAGTGTCAGACTGTATCTTCCTAGCAACAGCGGAGTGGTTGCATACCCAACGGACAAGAGGGTGGTGTTCCCAGTGTTCATCTCATCCCCAGCAGATTATTTTTAACAGATTTGTTAATCCCCAGCTTGAGGGCGATTAGCAAGTTCATATCCCCAGCAAAGGTCGTTTCCTACGACATTTCCCCAGGAAGTGTTTTCCCCACAGACTCTCCTCACAGAGCCTCGCCGAACAAAGTTTCCATAATTGATACTCCCCCCGCAAGGTCAACTTTTCAAGCAGCCAATTTATTTTTGGTGGCTCATTGGTCCCGGCAGACGGATCATTCCCCACAGAGCATTCAAGGATTGATACAGCGATCTGTTCCCTACCGGAGTTTGCTTCCCCAAGCAGATTTTTTTTACACCATGCATAACATTTGCATTTGCATGCATATCATATCAAGCATACACATAAGCTGATAAACAGGTTCTTCCAAGCAGACTCAAGAATTACTTTACAACCAAGGTCATGAGATCCAGCCAGAGGATCAAGCGTGAGTGATCCAGCCTGAGGGTCATTTTGAAGATTCAGCCTGAGAATCGTTTTCCCGTGATCCAGCATGAGGGTCACTATTTCGAAGATTCAGCCTGAGAATCGTTTTCCCGTGATCCAGCATGAGGGTCATTTTTGAAGATTCAGCCTGAGAATCGTTTTCCCAAGAGTCAGCCTGAGGCTCAATTTGAAGATTCCCTAGTGAAGTCGCCTACAAGCTTTATTTCCCCAGCAAGCCTAAGTCTAATTGAGGAGTCGTTACAACATGTTCTAGCCCGAAGAATATGTACGAAGCCCAAAAGTGGAATATTCTCGAAGCTACATATCTAATATGAAGGTTGGGTTTAGATTTCAAAAGAGGGTCAACCAGCGCATGCCTCAGATGCGGGATCCTAATGATGGGAATTGATCATCAAAACAATCCAGATCTAGCCAGAGAATCAAAGGAAATAGATTCAGCCAGAGAATCGAAACAAAGAAGATTAAGCCAGAAGATCGAAAATCGCAACAATTCAGATCTAGCCAGAAGATCGAAGTAGATTCAGCCAGAGAATCAAAGGAAATAGATTCAGCCAGAGAATCGAAACGAAGGAGATCTAGCCAGAAGATCAAATTCGTATCCAGCCCGAGGATCAAAATTAATATCCAACCAGAGGACTAAATTGAGTATAGGTTCAGCCAGAGGATCGACACTCCAGATTAAGCCAGAAGACTGATTCAGATCCAGCCAGAGGATCGGAAGAAAGATAAACAGCGCGGTGTATTTCCGCGTTTTTATGGTATTCTCGGAGCATAAATTTTCGGTTTGTCTTTGGTAGTCAATCACAGCTCACCCCGTTTGTCTGATAAGCTGTTCGCTTTCATCCTACTCGGGTTAGCTGATGATTGAATAGGGGCAGCTGTAACACCCCAAAATTTACCCTCCTCATTCATGCATTCATTTAACATTTCATCATGTCAATCAGAATTAGGTCCGAAAAAAAAAAAACGAAAAAAAAAAAAACGAAAAAAAAATTCTTTTTTACAAAAAAAAAAAAAAAAAAATTTAATTAAATAATTAAATAAATAAAATATAATAAAAAATTTTGGACTTGGGTCTCTCTCATTTGAGCCCACAAAACCATGAAATTCAGTCTATAAATACCAAGGCTTCACTTGAGAGAACACAGAACAGAAGAGGAGAAGAAGGAAGAGAAGCAAAATACTCTGAGGTTTCCTTGGAACAAAACCCTGAGGAAAAAGATAGTGAGAGAAGACCTAACGGAGTTCAGAGCAGCCTCCAAACCCTGAAGGGAACTCAACTACACAGAATCACCTCTGCCTCACATAAACCCTGAAGATTGTTTTGTAAACCTCACGGGTGCAACTCAATTTCAATCAAGCTCTCCAATCAGGTTTGCCATTATTCCCATTACCTTTGCCCATGGGTTTAATATGTATATGAATGTATAAACAATGCCTTGAATGTTTAACCGTTTAATTTCTGAAATGTATGCCACAGGGTTTGAGTTTTTTGAAACCATACTGTTGATCATGAAAAAAATGCTTATGGTGTTTCACTAACCCTTTTGTTGAATTTTTGTGAGGGCTCACATGACTTTTGCAGGGATAACTTGCGTGGTTTCCCACTTTATTTGTGGGATAACCCCTGGAGGTTCATTCCGATTACCTGTACTGACTCACTTTTCTTTGATGGCATTAGCTTGGAAGGATCTCAGGGTTTCTTACTCCTCAAATTGCTGTTACTTCGGATCTTTATCCGCGTGGTACTTTTACATTTTTCCCGCATTTTACTGCTTTCCTAGCTGGAAGACCTCGATAGGAGGCAACGTTTGAGCCCCTTGGTGGCATTTTACTTTGAGATACATGTTTTGTGTTTTGTATTCATATCCCTGCAGGTAGCGCGGTTCCTTCGTCAAGGACTGCCTTTTTTCCCTCGAGCATCCCAAACCCTAAAACCCAAAGCAACACGCTAACTCCTTCTACTACAGGCGAGTAAGTCTCCAAAGGTCGAGCATCCGGTAGATTGCGTAGTAACGTCGTTCGTCCAAAACCCAATCCATAACCCCGTAGTTAGCCGAACTATGTTTTGCTCTGATTCTCAGGCCAGATGAGATACGTAGGCATAAGACGCGATGTCTTAGCGAGCACACATCCCCCTAACCCCTAGGTAGCCGAGCTACGAAGACTCTGATTCTCATATTCAGATGAGATACGTATGCAGTGGATGCGACATCCGCACGAGTCATTTTCATCTAACCCTTTTTTTGGCAAACAGCACAAGATAAACCCACACCCTTTAGACAAAAAACACAAAAGTGGATCCCGTAGAGTACTACGGATGCGTAGGGGTGCTAATACCTTCCCTTCGCATAACCGACTCCCGAACCCAAGATTTGGTTGCGAGACCCCGTCTTGTCCTTTCCTTTTTCAGGTTTACTTCGAGCGTTTCCTTTCCCTCCCTTGGGATAAATAACGCACGGTGGCGACTCTTCTGTCTTTTTCTTTCGCCGGTTGTTTTTTTTTCGCACTGTATTTTTCAGGTTGCGACACAGAGAACTCAAAATTGGGAGATGGTGTTGGATCATTATGTTCAATGGGTCTAGAAACCAACCTGCATAATGATTTTGGATATGGAAAGCTTTAGAATTCAGACAAGGCAAATCATTATGCAGATGAAAAGATTGATTTTATTCTATTTTTAAGGTTTTATGTGATCACCAATTTCATGCAAAAAGAAAAAAGGGAAAATAATTTGGAAAAACAAACATTTAACATGAATTTATTGAATGAAAATATCATTGTATTTATGTTGCCAACAATGTCATCACTCCTCCTTTTGGCATGGGAGAAGGGTTTTTAAACAAAGTGATCATTACGTTGACTTATGGATAACTGTAGGAAGATCCACAACGACCCAATTATTGCAGATCCCTCCAGGGATGATGAAATTGTCAGCGTCCTCTGCATCCTCTTCCAAGACAGCAGCAGCTTCTTCATCTTGACCGGTGTGGATGAAACCTCCACTCTTGAATAATCCTTGCGCGTTGAAGACCCCAGACGAAAAGCCAATGCCAGCCCAGGACTTGTTGTCTTCCAACTCAATCATTTTTCCTAAGCCTGCAGTTGCACCACACTCAATGGCCATCTTTGCATCTCTATAGGAAGCAAATGAAGGAGCTCTCTTCTCAATAGGGTTAGCAATAGATAAAGCTTGGGAAGGAGTTCCAAGTTCATCCTCAGCATCTATGTATGAGAAGGAAGACAAGTGGCTAACCAGGAGAGCTTTTTCTCCCCCTACCACCACCAGTTTCTTATTCTTCACGAATTTCAGCTTCTGGTGTAGGGTGGATGTCACGGCGCCTGCCTCGTGAATCCATGGTCTGCCTAAGAGACAGCTGTACGACGGGTGAATGTCCATAACCTGGAAGGTAATCCGGAAATCACTTGGTCCAATCTTGACTGGGAGATCAACTTCTCCAATCACTGTTTTACGCGACCCATCGAAAGCTTTCACAACAAATCCACTTTGCCTCATGGGAGGCCCTTGATAAGACAGTTTTGAAAGAGTGGATTTCGGCAATACATTTAGTGATGGCCCAGTGTCCACCAGCACATTGGACATGGAGTTGTCTCTACAGTTCATAGAAATATGTAAAGCCAAGTTGTGGTCTCTTCCCTCCTCAGGGAGATCAGAGTCACAGAAACTCAAATTGTTACAAGCAGTAATGTTTGCAACAATACTATCGAATTGTTCTATTGTGACATCATGATCTACATATGCCACATCCAAAACCTTTTGCAGAGCCTCTCTATGTGGTTCTGAATTTAACAGCAATGACAATACTGATATTTTAGATGGTGTTTGTAGAAGCTGGTCTACAACATTGTACTCACTTCTTTTGATGAGCCGCAACATCTCATCGCAGTCTTCTTTCACATTGCCACCAGGGCCAACAGGAGTAGGAGTTTTCAGTATAGAGGAGGGCTTAACAGCAAGTGTCAGATTCGGAGTGCTCACAGCATTCCCAATCGGGCGTTCAGCAAAATCAACACTAGCTTGAGACTTTGGTGGTGATGAAAACACACGACCGCTGCGGGTCAAACCGCTTACATCCGCGATATTGACAACAGAGGAAGAAGGCAAAGACACTTCTTTCCCCTCTTCTACAGCAACAGCGTTGTAGCGATAGGGAATTGCCTTTTCGGAAGAGTATGGTATTGGACCGGCAGGCTTAATGACCAGAGAGGGAGAAACCTTCTGCTTGTTACCATCGTACTTGATAATAACAGGTTCGGGTGTAGCACCTCAAATTTGCACCCTATCATTTTGTACATTCATTTCATATTAGGTCATAACATAACATAGGCCACTGCATAACATTGCATTGTCCATTTGCCCAAGTGCAAGCCCACTGACAAATTAGGTCAAACTGATCAGGAGAATCAGTCAATCAAGCAAGCAAGTGCCATTTCCATTGAGACAAGGCCCTAGGGTTGATTTATCAAGCTCGTATGGTCCAAGGATCATTTTGAAGTGGTTTGGCCAAAGATTGGATGCTCAGAAGTCATCAGTCATTGTTCAGTCAACCAGAAACCCTAGAAAGTCAATTGTGGTCAACTGTGCCTGATTTTACGGATTGGAAGGTGTGAGATGGTTTGAAAGGCCTCCTTCATGTCCATATAAGTCTCATTTGACATATCAAAGACCAAGGTTGAAGATTTGGAGGTCAGATCAGAAGTTTCCAAAAATAGCAGGTGACCTGTAATTTCAGCCGCCCAAAATGGAAATTTTTTCTCCTCAAAATAACTTCATCATACGAGCTTCAAATGGAATTTTGTCCAACATGAAAGTTGAAGATCTTGATCTCACCATTCCAAAAAGTCCAAGAACTTGAAATTCCCATGTATGGTTAGCAAGATATGGTCAAATCAATTTCAGAAAATGCCCGAATTCAAAGTGGCATAACTCTCACATGGAGTGGCCAAATTGGATGGTTTTTCTTTGAGCAAATCACATTTGATAATCCATCACCACATTTTGCCAAAAGCATTCACACAAAAAGGTCAATTTTCAAGTGCACTAATTAAAATCCAAGGGCAAAATGGTGCAATTTGAGAAATACTTGGAATTTTGAAATGAGGCTTTTTGTAACACTTTCTAAATATCATTTGTGACTTGTTTGAACAAAATTTGGACAGAAAATCAGCTGCATTAACCAAGGGTATTTTGGCCACACTTGAAAATTGCACATTAACACTAATCATGTACATTTTGCTAATCTTAATTAATTTTGTGATTAAGCCTTGGTATAAATAGATAATTGCAACTGTATTCACTAAGCACTAATCATTTTTCAAGATCCAAACAGAAAATCACAAAAAAGTCTCTCAATTCTCTCACTTTTTCACACATTGCTTTCACATTTTTTTTCCAAATTCATCAATATTTCATCAATTTTCTTGCAAATTCGTGGTGTAGTTCTCATTTGCAGGTGTTAATCAAGAGCTGTTTGCATCAATTGGAGCTCAAAACCATCAAAAACTCCAACTGTCCAAGATCGTTCATCAATGGCAAATCAAGAATTCGAGCAACTGGAGTATTGTTGAGCTACCAAAGCTGTACCAATCATCTTCCTAATCAACATACTTCACCTGTTTTCGTGAATTGAAGCGAAACAAGCACAAATCCGGAACTGCACTCGAACTAAGGTTGGAATTCGACTCTAACGATTTTCAAAATTGTGATGTGGATATTGTAGATCTTTGATTGTAGAATGCATTGCAAGTTGTAGAATCAAAATCCATTAAGATTTGAGAGAGATATCTTGATTCAAAGTTTGCATGACGAAACTTCTTTTGATCGAATCTTTTTGTGCGATAACTTCTGGATGATTTCGTTAGCATATTCATGATCTACGTCGAACACCGGTTCCAACGGTATATAGCATGTGTATTTTCGTTGAGAAAAATTCGAGACCGTAGCCGGTAGTGATGAACACGCATGAACCGCGATGAAGATTAGAAATCTGGAAAAAATTACCGTGTTCAATCCATGCTGTGCGCTTCCACTTTCAAAATCTTGTTTCCCTCCCATAATAGTCAATCGCGAGCTGCCACGGCATTAATGAGCTACAGTGGCGTTTTGGTATTTACGGAAATGCCATTAGCACTTAATTAATTCGTATTACACTTAAATAAATATTATCATAATATTACAAAACTTAAAAAATTCATAAAAAATCCAATTTTAGTCCAAATAATTTGGGGCTTTTTTTGTTAGATTCCAAATTTAATCTACTTTTTTTTAGGCATAGTAGTGTAAGTTGTGCCTGGTAGAATTTTAGAATGGCTTATTGATTTTTGACATGCGTGCAATATTCATGTGCTTTACCATTTTAATCACCAAATGCTCATACATTATCCAAAATTAATGAAATTTCATATGATGATTCTTGACACATTTCTGGAGATTTTGGTATATCATTTGTAATTTTTGGATCTCTGGATTTGTAGATATGATTTTTTCTTTTTGAGTGTGACGATTTGTGTCATACTATGATATGCTGAGTTCATGATTTAATTTTCCATGCTTCCATTAGGCCTATGGCTCTGATTTTTTGCATGAGATACCTTTTATATGTTAACGTTCGCCATGATTTTTTGTGGATTTAATTGGTCCATTTTCTAATTGATTTGGATTTTTGATTGCTGTTTAGCATCTTTGGGTTGTTTCTTGTGTAACAAACTTTACATGTGTTGTTGAAGGCTCATACCATATCATATGAATGTGAAATTTAATGGAGTGATTCATAACATGTTTAGGTGTAGTTTGGCTTTGGTCCCATCCATTTCTTAATTGTTTTCACTGATTGGCATGTGATTGAAGTGGATGCTCATTTTGTTATCATGTGTTGACTTGTTTGGATGTCTGCTGACTTGTTGATTTTCATTGACCTACTTCCTGTTGTCCAAATGGCATGAAAATTGATAGGTAGCTCATTGAATGTGTCCTGTTTAGGATGGAATTTTTGTGGAATTTATTGAGCTGTTTAGGTATTTGTTTGAGTGAGATCATTCTGTTTGCTCATATATGATTCACATTTGCCTAGTTTGACTTCAATTGTGCATGAAATTAATTTGGTGTATGGTTTAGACATGAGACCAATTGGATTCTCTTTGTATGTGATTAATGTTGATGTTGATCATGATTCACTTGCTGTTTTACATTTTTTCCTTCTTTTTGACCCTAGGCTTGTCCTAGTGGTCTTGTATCTCATGTTTGAATGTGATTTTCAGGTTAAGAAGCAAAATACCTTAAGGAAGTGGATTCACATTTGGTTGAGTTGTCTCATTTGATATTGTAAACTAACTTGTTTTGTGTTGTAGGATGTTTGGCTCCTTTGAGTTGACTTGCACTTTGGTGCATTGGATTATGTTTGTCTGTGTATAGCTAATTGTGAACCATTTGCTGTTTAATGCTGTGATTGGTATACTGATGATATTTGATTGATTTCAAGTACATTAGTTGCTAATATTGCTTTGCTTTGCTTGATAAGCAATTTGCACTGAGGTATAACATTCTTGTCTCCATGTAGTCTGGAAGACCTGGCCTGTTACTTGGCCAGGCAACTGTCTGAAGTCCTCCTTAAGAGGCGATTTTTGTGCTTGTTTACATTTGTGCTAAGCAGGGAAAGTCCTTGATTAAGGCAATTGGCGGAACCCAAGGGATATGCAATCTATCCCCCGCTATTCTGTTGAGCCGTCCCTCTGCTCACACCACTGTGTGGATGCATTGGGACACAAACCCAAGATCTTGTACAATGTACAGTTGTGTCAGAGTCTCGAGTGTAGAAGGGTTCCCACATTCTGGACCCACGCTCCTTTGTCTATAGCTCTCCCTGACCAGGGATAAGAGCTGTGAAGTCTTATCTTCACTCTCCTTTCATCAGCTTCACCTTAGCCCCTCAATGGCAAGGTTAAGAGCTAACACCACCCCTGTACATATGACTTGCTCTTGCAGTCTTACCCTTTGATTGAGCCCCTTTTGTGTGCATATAGTGTGTGCTACTTGTGAATGCTTGATTTGCTGTTTACTTGTGTTGAATAGGATAAGCTTGCTTCCTGTGCAAGTTAGCTAGAAACCTTGACTTAGGGACAACTTTGCATGATAACAGCTAGGCTCGAGTCGTAGTCTCCCTAGTTGTGTTTCCCTCTGTTATCTGGTTAGGCTAGTTCTGTATCCCTGCGTAGGGGAACTACGTCGCCCTGATCCTCATACCAGAAGAGGTACGTAGGCAGGAGATGAGCAGATCTCTCCGGGCGCCCGTGTCTTTGTTTTGTCTTGCGTGTGTAGGAGATGGATGTAAGCCCAGCGATTGGCATTCCACATCCTGTGTCTTGTTGTGTGCTTGGAAGCTGATGTAAGTCCATCGAGTGGCATTCGGGTTCCAGTGTGGGTTTGTTTGGTTTGGATGCTGATGTAAGCCCAGTAATTGGCATTCAGGCTCCACGTTTGCCTCCTTGTGTGTGTTTTTGGTTCGGATGCTGATGTAAGTCCAGTAATTGGCGTTCAGGCTCCATGTTTGCCTTTGCCTGTGTTCGTTTGTGTGTGTGTTAGCCGAGCTACGAATGCTCTGATTCTCCTTCGTCCAAAGGAGATACGTATGCATAGGATGCGACATCCTAGCGAGCATGTGTCGTTTCCCCAGTCCGAACTACTTTGACTCTGATGTCTATGCCTGATAGACTAAGTAGGCCCAGGATGCGGTATCCTGCCGAGTCAGCCTTGTCTGTTTTCTTGTGTCTCTTTCAGCCAGTGTGTGTGTGTATTTGAGCAGCGGTTTTAGCAACCATTTTCCTTCCTGTTGTGCGTGGATCCCGTCGAGTACGACGGATGCGTAGGTGTTAGGGACCAATTTGTACTACTTTTTATACCTTTTTATTGGTCCCTTTTACCAAGTTTTGATGTAATTACACACTTTTATCTTCATTAATTTGTATAAATGCAATTAGGTTTAATTTATTTTGTTTTGAATAGTTATTTCACATTTTTTGTTAGTTGTGTAGAATTTTGGATAAGCAAGACCTTGGTTTCAACATGGCATTTTGGAGGAAGCTTGCCAAACAAGGAAGCTGGGAAAGCTACAGTTCGCGCCGCGAACTCCCTTCGCGCCGCGAAGGCTGCGAATCCAGCAAGCTGACCAAGGGTCAAATGTGCTGCTGTGCAGAAAAAGTAATTGCCATTTTGATGTCTGCCTGGAAAGTGCTTTTCTGCTGCTGATGACAATGTCCAAATGGGGAAATGTCAACCTTTTTGGTAGAGACAAAATAGTTTAACCTAGGGTATTGAGACATTATTCCATTGATTCACACATTGTGCTGTAGAGCTTTTGTAATAGAGAAAAACCAGAGTTTTCTTCTAAATCTTTCTGCTTTGTAACAATGGTGATGAGGAGCTAAACTCCCTTTTGTCAAGATTGGAGGTAGTAGCTATTCTCATCTATCTATGTATTCACTTTGATTTATATATGAGATAAAGATTGTTGATGTATTGGAACTGTTTTTGCTTTACTTTGAAAACCAGATTTGAGTAGTTGTCGAGAGAGATTACTTGAGTTTAGACATAAAACAGATTTTCAAGTAGTGAATAAGTTGTAGAGATAGATTTATCCATTACTATTCATTGATATTGAACATTCAAGGTTACTATATTGATAGTTAGGTGGAGAGATCGTCTAAGGATCAATATAGTAACTATCACGATATCATTTAGACATAAATGACTTTGAGAGGATATTTGAACATCATCAATAATCTTGAATCTAATTATTTATCATAGTGAATCATAGATATTTGAAATAGTGAACTCCAATCTTGCCAAGCTTTTATATTTGTCTAAAACCACTTAATAGTTTATGTTAAAATTGATTAACAAGATATTTTTCCAAACAAAACAAACCTGTTACCTTCTAAACTTAAAACATTTGAATTATCGAACGGCGGTAATATCACCTAATCTCTGTGGATACGATACAAAAATATTTGCCAAAGATATACTCTTTCAACAAATTGGCGCCGTTGCCGGGGATTGGTGTCGATATTACAAGCATTGCAATAATTCTTTGTTTTTAAGTTTTGTTACTTTTATTGTTATTCCTCTTTTGTTTCACTTGGTTTGTTAGTTTTGTAGATTCTAGTGCATGCGAGGAAAAGTAACCGAGGAGCAACTTCAATTCGATCCTGAAATTGAAAGAACACTTCGGAAGCTCAATAGCAAAACACGAAGAAGAAGGAAACTAGCCGAAGAGAGGAACCGGAGAGAAGAAGCATCTACTTCCGCACTTGTTCCAATCGAAGAAGTGGTTGTAGAAGCTTGTGAAGGAAACATGGCGGAGGATAATCGTACTGAAATGTCCGCTAATAGTCCAAGAAGGAATGCTCAATTTGCCCGTGGAGGAAGAAATACGGAGATGAAGACCGGAATCCTCCAACTTCTCTATGCAACTCCATTCACCGGAATGGATCACGAAGATCCGTATACCCATCTCATCAAATTCTATGAGATTGCGGGTTCTACGGGAATAGACGAGGCGGGTGAAGAGACGTTATTCAAGAGGATGTTCCCACACTCATTAGTGGGAAAAGGAGAGGAGTGGTACCTTGATCAAGAATCAAGAGTGATGACGGATTGGAATCTATTAGAAGAAAAGTTCTTAGAAAGATACTTCCCTCAATCCCGATTCATGGAAGCCAAGACGGCTATAGCTGTATTTACTCAAGGAGGAAACGAATCTCTAAATGAAGCTTGGGAGAGATTCAAATCAATGTTGAGGAAGTGTAAGGGACATGGTTTTGATGAGCTTACTCAAATCCACATCTTTTTGAATGGTCTCCAATCAACCCATAAGACACTTCTGGACGCCACCGCGGGTGGTTCGCTTATATCAAAAACTGCGGAGGAAGCTAAAGTCATTATTGAACGGATGGCCCGTAATGATCATCAAAGTCAACATGATCGTAGCTCTTCACAACGTAAGCCTGGAGTTCTAGAGTTGAATACAAATGATGCCATCCTTGCTCAAAACAAGCTACTCTCTCAACAAGTGGAGCTTCTCACTCAACAAATGGCCAAGCTTCCACAGCAAATAAAAGAGATTCAAGGTTTTCAAGTTCAGCATCAAGTAGCATGTTGTGAGTTGTGTCAAGGGGATCATCCTACTGGTTTTTGTCCTCCACCTCAAGAAGAAGTCAGTTATGTGAACAACCAAAACCAGGGATATCAAAGACAACAGCCTAACAATCAAGGCTATCAACCAAGAAACAATCAAGGGTACCAACCGTCAAGGTTCAACAACCAGAATTATCAACAGCAAAGCCCTTACCAACAACCAAATTCTCAAGGTCAGCAGTCGCAAGGAGGAAATTCCAAGCTAGAAGACACTCTTCAACAATTCATGCAAGCTTCTATGGCAAATCAGAAGAGTAACGAGGCGGCAATTAAAAATCTGGAAACTCAAGTAGGCCAACTTGCAAAGCAACTGTCGGAACAAAACGCAGGATCTTCTTTCTCCGCTAACACTCAACCCAACCCAAGGGAGCATTGTAAAGCAATTTTTACTAGAAGCGGTAGAGAGTTGATAAGTAGAAAAAGTGAGGAAATTACAGTTGAGAATGATATGGATGATGTGCTGGAAAATGAGGATGTGGCTTGTGGGAAGGAGAAAGTGGCAGAAACTGCTCAGTTCGCGCCGCGATCTTCCTTCGCGCCGCGAAAAAAGCAGAACCAGCAATTGATGGAAGAGCAGCAGTGTGAAGCGGAAATGAATAAGGAAATCGAACCAAGGAAGAAGAAGAAAGGAGAGAAAGGAGTGAAGGTCAGTCCAGTTCAACATTTACCATATCCGCACGCACCTTCAAAGAAGGATAATGCTAGGCATTATGCACGGTTCATGGACATCTTCAAGCAACTCCAAATCAACATTCCATTTGCTGATGCATTAGAACAAATTCCGCGATATGCTAAATTCATGAAGGACATTCTTACCAAGAAAAGGCGACACGTGGAAGATGAGACCATATTGCTTGATGCACGGTGTAGCGCCATCATCCAAAAGACTCTCCCCAGGAAGGAGTCCGATCCGGGCCGGGTTGTTCTGCCGGTGACCATTGGAAGCACATACACTGGAAATGGTTTGATTGACTTGGGCTCTAGTATAAATTTAATCCCTCTCTCCATTGTTAAAAGATTAGGGAATGTTGAGATTAAATCGACGAGAATGACTTTACAACTAGCCGACAAGTCTACCACTTTACCATACGGAATTGCTAAAGACATGTTAGTGAAGGTGGACAAATTCTTGTTTCCGGTAGATTTCGTAATAGTGGAGATGGATGAGGACCGTGATGTGCCCCTAATTCTTGGAAGACCTTTTATGAAAACAGCTCGGATGATGATTGACGTAGATGATGGACTAATGAAGGTGAGAGTGCAAGACGAAGAGGTGACCTTTAATCTTTTTAAAGCTATGAAGCATCCACATGACAAACATGATTCATTCCGAAATGATGCAATTGAAGAAAAATACCATGATGAAAAGGCCCGTCGCAAGGAGTTTCATGTCGGACAAATGGTACTGCTTTTCAAATCAAGGTTCAAGTTGTTTCCGGGTAAATTGAAGTCCAAATGGTCTGGACCATTTGTTGTCAAAGAAGTACGGAAATATGGTGCCATTGTGATAGAGGACCCAAAGTCGCAAGAAAGCTGGACTGTCAATGGGCAAAGACTGAAGGTCTATCATAGCGGTGACATAACCCGTGATGTGTGTGTCCTTTCATTATCTGGATCAAGTTAATTGAGGTACCGTCGAGCTCTTAACGACGTTAAACAAAGCGCTGGTTGGGAGGCAACCCAACGTTGTTTGTGTGCAATTTAAATTTCTCTGTTGTGTGATTCTTAGCTCTGATTGAAGTTTTAAAAATTTTTTTTGAAGTTCTGTTTTTTGCAGTTCGCGCCGCGACCTCCTGTTCGCGCCGCGAACTGAATGAAAAAATTTGAGTGCTTTCTGTTTTTTGCAGTTCGCGCCGCGACCCCCTGTTCGCGCCGCGAACTGAATGAAAAAATTTTAATTGGTTCTGTTTTCTGCAGTTCGCGCCGCGACCCCCTGTTCGCGCCGCGAACTTTGCGTGACAGAATTCATTTAAATACTGTTTAGGTCAATTCAGTTTCATTTCAAACTTCCTCTTTGCAAACCCTTTTGCCGCGCTTTCATCCCAACCCCCAAATTCCACCATTTCTCAACGTTTTTCAGTATTTCACTCTTCCAATCTTCTTCTTTCTGCAAGTGTAGAGATTCTAAAGGTATGTAATCTTCATTTCCTCTTTTCCAATCCCTTTTTGGGGTTTTTCAATTTAGGGTTGGTTAGAGATGTATTTTTCTGTGAATGCTGTTTGGAATTGCTATGCTTGTGTGAAATAGAATAGGATTAGGTTAGGGTTATGCATTTTGACTGTTTGGGTATGTTAAATCCCTCTTTGGTGAAACCCTAGAAAGCAATTGAGGATTTCCTGAAATCGCAGGGTTCGCGCCGCGAACTGTGAATTCCAGCAGCCATTTTCTTTTTGATTATTGACTAATGCTATAATGTTTGTTTTGTGGTTGTGCTGGTTTTGATTGCAGATGTCTAAGAGAACTAAGACCACAGCACCTCCTCAGGCCCGTGCGCCCCGAAGGTTCATCAGTGAGGAGCACGAAGCACGCTTTGAGAGTCTTGTCGAGAGGACTATTCTACCGGAAAGGTTTATCCGCCTGGCTCCAACTGGAGTGTATCACAAAGTGGTTGAGGTTTTCGAGCAAAGAAAATGGATGAAGTTGTGTGAGCCGGAAGCCGCAATCAACTACGACCTTGTCCGAGAATTCTACGCGAATGCGATGCATCGTGAGGAAGGTACGACCTTCATTCACCAGTCCAGGGTAAGGGGAAAGATTGTGTCATTTGGAAGGGATGACATCAATTCTTATCTAGGTCATCCCTTAACTCTTGGAGAGGGGGAGAGTTGTGAGTACAATACCATGGTAGCAGCTGACAGATGGAACCTGGAAGCAGTCAATGCCACCCTTTGTCTCAGAGGAAAATCTTTTGAAGTGAATGACCAAGGGCACCCGAAATTGTGGAAGAGGGAAAATTTCAATTTGGAAGCTAGAGCTTTGTTGGTGCTACTGTTAACCAATATCAGACCAAGAAGCCACACCACCACAATTCCTATGGATGTCGGGTGTCTCTTGTACTGCATCATGATCGGGAAGACGGTGGATGTTGCAGCCCTCATTTCATGCGAGATGAGAAAGATTGTGTTAAGTGGAACAAATTTCGGGGGCAAAGCTGGGGTGCTAGCTTATCCAGGACTCATCATGGGATTGTGCCGTAGGGCCAATGTTCACATTCCTGAGGAAGTGCACTACTCGATCACCAGTGTGATCAGTGACGCTTATTTGAACAGGTTTCTGCAGAACCCGAATGAGAAGACTGATGCATCTGGTACTTCTTCCTCTCGGTCCCGAGCCAGGTCCCGTTCTCAACCTCAACCTCAGAGTACCCCAGGTTTTGATCAGATGGCTTTTGCCAACTACTGCTGTGAGAACTTTGAGGCCTCCAGGAGGTCTCAATCATTTCTTTTTGATGCCATGCAGCAGCAGTTCCAGAACACGTTTCTGGCACCAGAGGCCCGTACTTTTCCATCGCAAGCTGACTATGCAGCTTATGCTAATTGGCCTGTGGGCAGGCCAAATTTTATGGGGGGTGCAGGAGGTAGTGCTGACCCAAATGAGGAGATGGAAGATGTTCTCGGAGGTGTAGGTGGTGATGAAGAGGAAGAGAATTGAATTTGTGGAGTTTTGAAGAGAATTGTTTGTTTGAATTTCGTTTGACTAATTCTGTTTTTGTTTTGGGAATTTTGTAATGTACTTTTTGGTGGCTCTAGTTCACCGTGACTTTATCTTAGCACTTTAATTTTTCTTTAGTTTTTTTTTTAATTGCATGAGTACTTTGTGAAATTTAAGTGTGTTTTTAATCAAATTGGTTTACCAACAGCTCTAGTTAATTGTTCTTACGCTTAAGTCAAGCCTAAAGCAACCAAGAGTTGTTCGCAAAGAAAGAAGCATAGGATACTTCGAGTGGTGATGATAAGAATTAGTGTCGGCAATTTCAAGGTACACTTTATCGCTTTCTAGACTTAACATGAGTAGGTTGATGTTGTGTGCAAATTCCATTTCATAAATTCATTGAAGTATATGTCAGTTTTGAATCAAAATAGGACTTAACCATTTGTGAGGAAACTTTCCATTGTGCACTAAAAAAAGCGGGAAACCGAGCATTATTTTGACTCATTCTTATCATGCTAAATCATGCATCAATCTAATGTTGTGTGAAATTTTTGAAAATGATAGAGGCAATTTTTGTGAGAAAAACCACTTGACCAAAAAGCTTAAATCAACGAACCTTGTGAGGAGTAATCCTTAGTTAACCCCCTTTGAGCTTGTTAGGATTCATTTGATTGATCATTGTAAAATCAATTGAAAATTGTGGAATAAATGAATCCTAATTTCTTTCGTATCAGTTGAAACCTCAAACCGAGTTGTTTGCAAAAATTTTGCCTTTTGCTTATTCTTAAGTAGGGAGCAGTATTGAATAAATCGGTTGTGGAATCTAAAGTTGGGGAGAGTAAAGTGAAGAGTTGATAGGGAACTTGGAATAGTGAGTTTCTTTGGAAGGGTAAGAATATGAAAAGAAACAAGAAAAAGAAATCACCCTTGAAACCATAGAGCATATATAAAAAAAAAAAAAAAAAAAAAAAAAAAAAAAAAAAAAAAAAAAAAAAAAAAAAAAAAAAATGCTCATGGTTGTGTGGATTTGAAAAGAAAAGATAGGAACCAAGGAAAAGGAAATTGGTAGAGTTGAATCTTTGGGAATGCTCCCTTAGGATAGGCAACCTTTTTGAATTCTCTTAATCATATCCTTTCTTGCAACCTAAGCCAAATTACAACCTTTGAAAGACCTCTTGATTCTCATTTTTCACATGATTTGGTACTTGTTGTGATAGCCGCATGATTCGATTTGTTGTTGATTTAACTGCTTGGATGAGTGAAAGTAACCCTTCATGTTATTCATCAACATTGATGTGTGCGTAAGTTTGATTCAATTTTGACATGTATAGCTTTGAGATACTTGGAATGATTTTTGCACTTTACCATTTCCCTTATTCATGTTTGTCTAGAATTGAGAGAGGTGAATTGAGAAGAGGCCAAACACTTTTGAACCATTTGAATGTCCTTGATAAATGCTTGTTTAAATCTTTTGTGTCATGATCTTGGTTGTGAGGGTGGAAACTTTTGTTTAGGGACAAACAAAATGCTAAGTTGGGGAGAGTTGTTAGGGACCAATTTGTACTACTTTTTATACCTTTTTATTGGTCCCTTTTACCAAGTTTTGATGTAATTACACACTTTTATCTTCATTAATTTGTATAAATGCAATTAGGTTTAATTTATTTTGTTTTGAATAGTTATTTCACATTTTTTGTTAGTTGTGTAGAATTTTGGATAAGCAAGACCTTGGTTTCAACATGGCATTTTGGAGGAAGCTTGCCAGACAAGGAAGCTGGGAAAGCTACAGTTCGCGCCGCGAACTCCCTTCGCGCCGCGAAGGCTGCGAATCCAGCAAGCTGACCAAGGGTCAAATGTGCTACTGTGCAGAAAAAGTAATTGCCATTTTGATGTCTGCCTGGAAAGTGCTTTTCTGCTGCTGATGACAATGTCCAAATGGGGAAATGTCAACCTTTTTGGTAGAGACAAAATAGTTTAACCTAGGGTATTGAGACATTATTCCATTGATTCACACATTGTGCTGTAGAGCTTTTGTAATAGAGAAAAACCAGAGTTTTCTTCTAAATCTTTCTGCTTTGTAACAATGGTGATGAGGAGCTAAACTCCCTTTTGTCAAGATTGGAGGTAGTAGCTATTCTCATCTATCTATGTATTCACTTTGATTTATATATGAGATAAAGATTGTTGATGTATTGGAACTGTTTTTGCTTTACTTTGAAAACCAGATTTGAGTAGTTGTCGAGAGAGATTACTTGAGTTTAGACATAAAACAGATTTTCAAGTAGTGAATAAGTTGTAGAGATAGATTTATCCATTACTATTCATTGATATTGAACATTCAAGGTTACTATATTGATAGTTAGGTGGAGAGATCGTCTAAGGATCAATATAGTAACTATCACGATATCATTTAGACATAAATGACTTTGAGAGGATATTTGAACATCATCAATAATCTTGAATCTAATTATTTATCATAGTGAATCATAGATATTTGAAATAGTGAACTCCAATCTTGCCAAGCTTTTATATTTGTCTAAAACCACTTAATAGTTTATGTTAAAATTGATTAACAAGATATTTTTCCAAACAAAACAAACCTGTTACCTTCTAAACTTAAAACATTTGAATTATCGAACGGCGGTAATATCACCTAATCTCTGTGGATACGATACAAAAATATTTGCCAAAGATATACTCTTTCAACAGTAGGGGTGCTAATACCTTCCCTTCGCCTAACCGACTCCCGATCCCATTCTCTTTGGTCGCGAGACCATCCTTTTTCCAGGTTTACTCTGAGCGTTTCCTTTCCCTCTTTTGGGATAAATAACGCACGGTGGCGGCTCTGTTGTTCTTGTTTCCCACCGGTTTTTCGCGTAATGCGACAGCTGGCGACTCTGCTGGGGACGACCCTAGAGAAGTTGACCTGTGCTGGTCCTTCTTCCCTAAGCGAGTCTCTCCTAGCGCTCTCTAGGTTAGGGCTTTGGTTGTTATATGCTGCTTTATTTATTGCATTCATTTCATTTACTGTTTGCATTCAATGTGTGCATTAATGTTTGCATTCATTCATTTCATCTGCTGTGCTGGCTGTGTGTTCTCTGATTGGGGGTGGGTGATACTCGAGGTAAAAGGCCCAATACCCAGGCTATGAGTGCAATCTAGGAAACCTAGGAATATAGTGATTCATGGGAAGCGGGTGGTATGCGCCACTTAGCGGAACATTGACATCACGAGCAGTTCAGACCCTGGTGGGATATTATCGGTGCATGCATCGGGTGTGCACAGGATGATATTCTGCGAAAGGTTATTTATGCTGCGTTTCTCTCGACCTTACCCTGGCCTAGATGACACCCGTGAGTGGGGAGGGAATGATCATTTTAACAGGTACAGATGGTGACTGATGGTGACCGGTTGGTGACTCAGTGATTCCTGTTGGTGACTCAGTTCTCAGATTGGGTTCAGATGACAGTTGACCAGTTGACTTTGGGGGTTCAGATGATTGTAATCAGAGTTCGAGCCGAAGCTTCGATCCTGTGTTCCGAGATGCACAACTTGCCAGTCGTGTCTGCATCATGTGCATCATAGCATGTTTATTTTTCAAAAGAAACGCAATCAACAAACAAAAAAGAATTGAAAAAAAAAAGAGAAAAAGAAAAAAACTAATCTCTGCATGCATATCATTTCTCAGGTACATTCCAGAGTCTGTTCACTGATAGATCCGGGTGCGCATTTACAGATGAAATTGTTGGTTTCACTCGGTACTCATTGCTCTTGTATACTGTGCCGTTGCTGCAGATTGTTCTTTTTTTCGAAGATGAATCAGGCTCTTTGAAGGCCTGAGAAATGATCATTATCATGTTAATCATATGCATTAGCATCATAATCATAACATGTTGCATAACATGTGTTCTAGTTCGGACTTCTCACTCTGGCTCCTGTCTGAGACAGGATTGTTGATCATCGTCCGCACCGCAACCAGATCGAATCATCAGAGGAGTATGGATCAGGTTCAGACTGAGTTGGCTGAGATGAGGGCAAACATGGCCCAGTTCATGACCATGATGCAAGGGGTCGTTCAGGGGCAAGAGAAGCTGCGAGCCTTAGCCCAGAGACAGGAAGCCATGATTCTGCCACCCAGTCGTGCTTCACCAGAGGGGGTCCCCGTTAATGATCAAATTGCTGCTGTCACTATTCCCGTCAACAACTATGACGTGGATGATGATTTGAGGGGTATCATAGTCAATGGACAGCCTCTTGCTACAGAAACTGTTAATGTCAGAGCAACCCGTACTCCGGTTCGCCATCGTGGCTCTTCAAGTTCGTTGAATTCTAAGAAGCCATTCTCTGGGGCACCCAAAAGGGGAGAGAGTGAAGCAAATGCTGTGCACCGGCGAGGGAGTGCGAACAGAGGACAATATCGTCAAGCTGCCGCTGTGACTATTCCAGCAACCCAACAGCAACAGGGAAGGCCAACTCAGCGGTATCAACATCAGCAACATCGTCTGCAACAGCAGGCTTACCAGCCTCCCTATGATAATCAAGCCGGTACAAGTAATGAGAGGAAGAGGGTCATTTTTGATCCGATCCCTATGTCTTACGCAGAGCTGTATCCCTCGTTGATAGAGCGGAACTTGATTACTCCCAGAGACCCGCCGGCTATACCCGTCAACCCTCGGTGGTGGTATAGGCCTGAGCAGCATTGTGTGTATCATTCGGGTGCTCCTGGTCATGATATGGATAGTTGCTTTCAGTTGAAGATGAAGGTTCAAGACCTCGTGCAGTCAGGTATTCTGAACTTTGAAGACTTGGGTCCCCGTGTTAATCAAGCTTGAAGATAACAAGTCGCGGGCTGGCGTTGGCTTTTCTCCTGAGGTCTTCAACAAAGAGGGTTGATCAAAAGCAGAAGCTACTAATGCAAGAGATTCTGACAGTTGTTATCCCTGGTGGGATCTATCACAATTGGGTCACTGTGGGCGTTCCTACAGTTGTTCATAAGTCAGAGTAATAATCACTTTGTTTAAAAACCCTTCTCCCATGCCAAAAGGAGAAGTGATGACATTGTTGGCAACATTTTGTGCAATGATATTTTCATTCAAGTAAATGCATGTTAAACATTTGTTTTTCCAATTGTTTTCCCTTTTCGCTTTTTGCATGAAATTGGTGATCACAAAAAACCCTAAAAACAGGAATAAAAGCAATCTTTTCATCTGCATAACGATTGTCTTGTTTGTTTTCCAAAAAGTTTTTCATATCGAAATCATTATGCAGGTTGTTTCTCAAACCCATTGAACATAATGATCGGACGTCATCTCCCAATTTTGAATTCCCTGTATTCGAAGTAGAAGAAGATGATGTTGAAGGGATTCCTGACGAGATTTCCCGACTTCTTGAGCAAGAAAAGAAGATCACTCAGCTGCATCTCGAGAATCAGCAGAACAGCCAACTGGGGCATCAAAAAAAAAAATCAATCAAAAAAAAACAAAAAACAAAGAAAGAAAGGGTGCAAAAGAAATCAAAAGAAATCAAAAGCAAAATCAAAAGAAAAAACAAAGGAAAAATAGCACCCTCAAAGTCCCAAGTTGACTGATGCTGAATTCGATCGAAAAGAAGAGATTAACTGCCAGATGTCATGGTCAGTTATATCAGCAGAGAGTGACGAAAGCATTCGACTAGAAGGTCGAGTCTCGAGTTCTGAGAAAATGACCTTGTGCTCAAGAAAGTCTTGTCTTTCGTGCCCGATTCCAGGGGCAAGTGGACTCCAAGCTATGAACGTCCATATGTTTTCAAGAGAGCCTTTTCAGGCGGTGCTTTGACACTTACAGCAATGGATGAAGAAGTTCACTCGGCCTGTGAATCCAGATGCAGTCAAGAAATACTTAGCCTAAACAAAAAAAAAAATGCAAAACAGCTCGCTAAGTTGAACACCCCAAAGGGTAACTCAGGCAAAAAGGAGCGTCTCGGTGGATTGAAAACCCGAAAGGGCGATCCAGGCAAAAGTTAGAGACATTGAAAAAAGAATTTGCATCTCGCTAGATTGAGCACCTCACACCGGGGCAATCTAGGCAAAAATTAGGGATTTGGCAAGTAACTGCATCTTGACAAGACCGTGTTCTATATCTGTCATCCGCCAGGAATTCTCTATGCGTCGTCGACCGAAGCTCCGAATACATCGAGATTCAGAATGGTAGAGGAAAGGTCATTATGTTCAATGTAGCCCTCTCCAATATATATCACCGATTTCAAACTTGTACAGATCTATGGAGTCTCGCCCTTTGCAGACTACCATTCCATCACATCGATTTGAGCTTTTACCCCATTATTTGCACTCTTATTTGTTTCAACTCAACAAATGTTTTGCATGTTTTAATTGATAAAGTATCATTGTTTTCAAAATAAACAAAATTTTTCACAAAATTGTTCTTAAACAAAGTGAACATTCACAATGATGAAAGGATACCTAGGAGACCCGCAGTGCTCTCCCAAGGGTGGTATGATTACCGACAGGTAAGACAGTCGTTCGTATCTCGAGCATAACTGTATCTTTGTCCTGTAGAACCTTTTCATGGTCTCTCCTCAGCGAGGTTGCTCAGTGCAGTGTTGGTTGAAGTTGTTCATCTTCATGTCCCCGGCTGTGCAAGCAAGGTTGCTCAGTGCAGTGTTGGTTGAAGTTATTTATCTTCATGTCCCCGGCAGTGCAATATTCTTCCTCCAAGCCCCTGTCAGCCCTATTGTGGGGCATCTCCAGTAGAGGGCTGTGTGAACCCTATTGTGGGGCATCCTCAGCAAGGTTGCTGGTGGAACATTTTCATGGGGCAGTTCTCAAGCAGAAGGTGTATTGAAGACTTCAACCTTCGTCTCTCCAGCAGAGCAGTCTTCTCCTCACTTTGGCACGGGTGTGTTTCTGTTAAGATCCGATATTTGGGGGGATTGACATCCCAGCACTCCATCATTTCCCTTGGATAGATTCCTCAGCAGAGTTGCTGGCATGATGAACTTTATCAATGCCTGTCTATCCTCACCAGAGATCTGGTTGATTCTTGGTATCTCTGTTCTCCAGCATGAGTGAGAAGTCAGTGCTCTCCCTACAGAGTTTTCATCAAGCAGATTTCCTCAGCAGAGTCTCCCCACAGAGTGGAGTATTTAATCAGTAGGCTCCCTAGCAGGGTTTTCATTCACTTTGCATTTTGCATGTAGTGATCATTGCATCCTCAAATCGCGTAGCATTTCCATTCATAATGGAGCATTACGCCATAGCAAAATTCAAACATATGCATTCATGTGTTAACCCGATCAGACCGTCTCCCCGGCAGAGGCAGCTTCTTGTTCGACGTCTGTACAGCGCTTTCGCTACAGTTGCTCCTGACGGCACTCGGGATTGGTACCCCCAGAGAGGTTTATTTCCTCATCCGTTGGTGAAAGAAAAACCTGGTTCTACCCAGTAGCCTCCTAGTAGATGTGGGTGTGTCTGATCTCTCCATGTAGAGTCTGCCCCTTAAGCAGAAAGTGTCCATCCTTTCCTGCCATTTCCCCACTGAGATACATCCTCGTGGATGACGGTTGCTTCCGTTCCCTCCCTAATGGGATGGGTTTTCCCTATTGAGTTCTTTCCTCATTAGGATGAGTCTTGATTCAGTTTGCCTTTTTGGATCGATCCTAAATTGGCTTCTTGTTGACTGTCTCTTGTGTTGCCCTGGGGCATGAATGAATAGTGGCTCACTAACCGGTACTCATTCATCTTATCCTCAGCGGAATTTGTGGGCTTCTACCTACAAACCGGTAGTTGTAAGTCCTATCTTTGTGGTTTTCTACCCAACCGGTAGTTGTAAAATCCCACTTTCATCCCCTAGCAGAGGTAACCTTTGTGGTTCATTCTGTCGGTTGGCTTCTACCTACAACCCGGTAGTTGTAAGTCCTATCTTTGTGGTTTTCTACCCAACCGGTAGTTGTAAAATCCCACTTTCATCCCCTTGGTGGAGTTAACCCTGTGTGCTCATCTTATCGATGACTGGTTACTTTTCCGTGGTTTTCTGCCTACTAACCGGTAGATGTAATCCCCTCTTTGCAGTTATCAGTATCCGGTTTGCGGTATTGATATTCTTTCCCCCTCTGGATACTCGCCTTGATCAAGCAGTATTGTCCCCAGTGGGTCTCCCCCTTTCTTTTGGGTATTTGCTCCGAGTCAGCAACTTTATCCTCTTTTGATTGGTCATCTTTGCATACCTGTTCCTGGTACACGATGCCTTTCTTTTCGGTCGTTTATCCATCTAACAACCTACAATCCGGTTATGGATAATCTTCCATGCGAGTGTATTATCTACGTTTTGACGGCTATAGATAATATATCTCATGCGCTCTTGGGTCGTAGTCGTCCTCCCCAGTCGAGTAAGATTCGTATTCCTCGTGGAAACGGATGTCCATCCTTTAACAAGTTTGCCTTCGCTCTCTTCAGGATGATGTCGGTTGATTTATCCATTTAACAACCTGCAACCCGACTATGGATAATCTTCCATGCGAGATTATTATCTACGTTTTGACGGCTATAGATAATATGTCTCATGCACTCTCTGGTCAGTCTTTTGATTGTTTTCTCCAGCAGAGTAAGATTCGTATTCCTTGTGGAATCGAATTTCCATCCTTTAACAAGTTTGCTTTCGCTCTCTTCAGGATGATTTTGGTCGTTTTATCCATCTAACAACCTACAACCCAGTTATGGATAATCTTCCATGCGAGTCTATTATCTACGTTTTGACGGCTATAGGTAATCTGTCTCACGCGCTCTTGGGTCGAAGTCGTCCTCCCCAGTCGAGTAAGATTCGTATTCCTTGTGGAATTGAATGTCCATCCTCTAACAAGACTGCTTTTCTAGCCCTCTTCAGGATGTTGAGTGTTTTTGAACACAAAACCAATTCACGTTTTGGTCGGTCACCTGTTTTCTGCCTACAACCCGGCATCCTTGGTGTTCCTTCCTGTCTACTCTCTGTCATGACCTTGATCCCCAGTGATTTTCCTCCTCTCCGTTGGTGTCGATAAACGTCGAGTTTTTCCCCATCATCTGTTGATGATTTGGTTGTGTTCGCTCTCCCTAGAAGATTCCTCCTCTCCGTTGGTGTCGATAAACGTCGAGTTTTTCCCGATCATCCATTGATGATTTGGTTGTGTTCACTCTCCCCAGAAAATTCCTCCTCTCCGTTGGTGTTGATAAACGTCGAGTTTTCCTATGCGTCCGATGATGTATAATTGTTCTTTCCCCACAGGGTCGTCCCCAGAAGAATCCTCCTCTCCGTTGGTGTCGATAAACGTTGAGTTTTTCCTAGTCGTCCGATGACGTCTAGTTTCTTACCCCCCACAGATCATTTGGTAATACCAGATGATTCCCCTCAGTGGATCCTCCTCTCCGTTGCTGTCGATAAACGTCGAGTTTTTCCTAGTCATCCTATGATGTCTAGTTGTACCCTTCCCCATGCGGATTTACCTCTCCGTTGGTTTCGATAAACGTTGTGTTTTTCTCATTCGTCCGATGACGTCTGATTGTATACCCTATTCCCAGTCATTCATTAATGTCTGGTTGATTTCCCAGCCAGAATCCCCAGTAGACGTCCTATTTGGTGTCCGGTTGTGGTCTCCCTTTCGTCCTATGACGTCTGGCTGAGTTTTCTCCTTCTCCGTTGATGTCGATAAACGTTGAGTCTCCCTTTCGTCCTATGACGTCTGGTTGAGTTTTCTCCTTCTCCGTTGGTGTCGATAAACGTTGAGTCTCCCTTTCGTCCTATGACGTCTGGCTGAGTTTTCTCCTTCTCCGTTGGTGTCGATAAACGTTGAGTCTCCCTTTCGTCCTATGACGTCTGGTTGAGTTTTCTCCTTCTCCGTTGGTGTCGATAAACGTTGAGTCTCCCTTTCGTCCTATGACGTCTGGCTGAGTTTTCTCCTTCTCCGTTGGTGTCGATAAACGTTGAGTCTCCCTTTCGTCCTATGACGTCTGGTTGAGTTTTCTCCTTCTCCGTTGGTGTCGATAAACGTTGAGTCTCCCTTTCGTCCTATGACGTCTGGTTGAGTTTTCTCCTTCTCCGTTGGTGTCGATAAACGTTGAGTCTCCCTTTCGTCCTATGACGTCTGGTCGAGTCTTCCCATTCATCCTATGATGTCTGGTTACCTCTCCGTTGGTCTTGGTAAACGTTGAGTCTTTCCCATTTCGTCCGCTGACGTATGGTTGTATCACTATCCTTCCAGTCATTCATTAATGATTGGTTACCTCTCCGTTGGTCTTGGTAAACGTTGAGTCTTTCCCATTTCGTCCGCTGACGTATGGTTGTATCACTATCCTTCCAGTCATTCATTAATGATTGGTGACTTCTCCGTTGGTCTTGGTAAACGTTGAGTCTTTCCCATTTCGTCCGCTGACGTATGGTTGTATCACTATCCTTCCAGTCATTCATTAATGATTGGTTACCTCTCCGTTGGTCTTGGTAAACGTTGAGTTTTTCCCCATTACGTCCGCTGACGTATGGTTGTATCCTTTCCTGGTTATCCCCAGTAGAGTTGAGTTACCTCTCCGTTGGTTTTGGTAAACGTTGAGTGTTTCCTAGTTGGCCGTTGGCATCTAGTTGAGATGATTTCTGTTCCCATTCATCGTGTGTCGATGTCTGGATGTGCTTTACCCTGAAAAGAAAGAAGAAAACAAAAAAAAATTATCCCAGCAGTGTGCAAATTTCTACGGTTCTTGGTATTCAATCCCTGTTTACCCTGAAAGTCTGACAGCCGTTGCTCTCATCCATTCGGGTTCCCAGTTGATTGAATAGGGGCAGCTGTAGCACCTCAAATTTGCACCCTATCATTTTGTACATTCATTTCATATTAGGTCATAATATAACATAGGCCACTGCATAACATTGCATTGTCCATTTGCCGAAGTGCAAACCCACTGACAAATTAGGTCAAACTGATCAGGAGAATCAGTCAATCAAGCAAGAAAGTGCCATTTTCATTGAGACAAGGCCCTAGGGTTGATTTATCAAGCTCGTATGGTCCAAGGATCATTTTGAAGTGGTTTGGCCAAAGATTGGATGCTCAGAAGTCATCAGTCATTGTTCAGTCAAACAGAAACCCTAGAAAGTCAACTGTGCCTGATTTTATGGATTGGAAGGTGTGAGATGGTTTGAAAGGCCTCCTTCATGTCCATATAAGTCTCATTTGACATATCAAAGACCAAGGTTGAAGATTTGGAGGTCAGATCAGAAGTTTCCAAAAATAGCAGGTGACCTGTAATTTCAGCCGCCCAAAATGGAAATTTTTTCTCCTCAAAATAACTTCATCATACGAGCTTCAAATGGAATCTTGTCCAACATGAAAGTTGAAGATCTTGATCTCACCATTCCAAAAAGTCCAAGAACTTGAAATTCCCATGTGTGGTTAGCAAGATATGGTCAAATCAATTTCAGAAAATGCCCGAATTCAAAGTGGCATAACTCTCACATGGAGTGGCCAAATTGGTTGGTTTTTCTTTGAGCAAATCACATTTGATGTGTACTTTCATAATCCATCACCACATTTTGCCAAAAGCATTCACACAAAAAGGTCAATTTTCAAGTGCACTAATTAAAATCCAAGGGCAAAATGGTCCAATTTGAGAAATACTTGGAATTTTGAAATGAGGCTTTTTGTAACACTTTCTAAATATCATTTGTGACTTGTTTGAACAAAATTTGGACAGAAAATCAGCTGCATTAACCAAGGGCATTTTGGCCACATTTGAAAATTGCACATTAACACTAATCATGTACATTTTGCTAATCTTAATTAATTTTGTGATTAAGCCTTGGTATAAATAGATAATTGCAACTGTATTCACTAAGCACTAATCATTTTTCAAGATCCAAACAGAAAATCACTAAAAACTCTCTCAATTCTCTCACTTTTTCACACATTGCTTTCACATTTTTTTTCCAAATTCATCAATATTTCATCAATTTTCTTGCAAATTCGTGGTGTAGTTCTCATTTGCAGGTGTTAATCAAGAGCTGTTTGCATCAATTGGAGCTCAAAACCATCAAAAACTCCAACTGTCCAAGATCGTTCATCAATGGCAAATCAAGAATTCGAGCACCTGGAGTATTGTTGAGCTACCAAAGCTGTACCAATCATCTTCCTAATCAACATACTTCACCTGTTTTCGTGAATTGAAGCGAAACAAGCACAAATCCGGAACTGCACTCGAACTAAGGTTGGAATTCGACTCTAACGATTTTCAAAATTGTGATGTGGATATTGTAGATCTTTGATTGTAGAATGCATTGCAAGTTGTAGAATCAAAATCCATTAAGATTTGAGAGAGATATCTTGATTCAAAGTTTGCATGACGAAACTTCTTTTGATCGAATCTTTTTGTGCGATAACTTCTGGATGATTTCGTTAGCATATTCATGATCTACGTCGAACACCGGTTCCAACGGTATATAGCATGTGTATTTTCGTTGAGAAAAATTCGAGACCGTAGCCGGTAGTGATGAACACGCATGAACCGCGATGAAGATTAGAAATCTGGAAAAAATTACCGTGTTCAATCCATGCTGTGCGCTTCCACTTTCAAAATCTTGTTTCCCTCCCATAATAGTCAATCGCGAGCTGCCACGGCATTAATGAGCTACAGTGGCGTTTTGGTATTTACGGAAATGCCATTAGCACTTAATTAATTCGTATTACACTTAAATAAATATTATCATAATATTACAAAACTTAAAAAATTCATAAAAAATCCAATTTTAGTCCAAATAATTTGGGGCTTTTTTTGTTAGATTCCAAATTTAATCTACTTTTTTTTAGGCATAGTAGTGTAAGTTGTGCCTGGTAGAATTTTAGAATGGCTTATTGATTTTTGACATGCGTGCAATATTCATGTGCTTTACCATTTTAATCACCAAATGCTCATACATTATCCAAAATTAATGAAATTTCATATGATGATTCTTGACACATTTCTGGAGATTTTGGTATATCATTTGTAATTTTTGGATCTCTGGATTTGTAGATATGATTTTTTCTTTTTGAGTGTGACGATTTGTGTCATACTATGATATGCTGAGTTCATGATTTAATTTTCCATGCTTCCATTAGGCCTATGGCTCTGATTTTTTGCATGAGATACCTTTTATATGTTAACTTTCAACTTGATTTTTTGTGGATTTAATTGGTCCATTTTCTAATTGATTTGGATTTTTGATTTCTGTTTAGCATCTTTGGGTTGTTTCTTGTGTAACAAACTTTACATGTGTTGTTGAAGGCTCATACCATATCATATGAATGTGAAATTTAATGGAGTGATTCATAACATGTTTAGGTGTAGTTTGGCTTTGGTCCAATCCATTTCTTAATTGTTTTCACTGATTGGCATGTGATTGAAGTGGATGCTCATTTTGTTATCATGTGTTGACTTGTTTGGATGTCTGCTGACTTGTTGATTTTCATTGACCTACTTCCTGTTGTCCAAATGGCATGAAAATTGATAGGTAGCTCATTGAATGTGTCCTGTTTAGGATGGAATTTTTGTGGAATTTATTGAGCTGTTTAGGTATTTGTTTGAGTGAGATCATTCTGTTTGCTCATATATGATTCACATTTGCCTAGTTTGACTTCAATTGTGCATGAAAATTAATTTGGTGTATGGTTTAGACATGAGACCAATTGGATTCTCTTTGTATGTGATTAATGTTGATGTTGATCATGATTCACTTGCTGTTTTACATTTTTTCCTTCTTTTTGACCCTAGGCTTGTCCTAGTGGTCTTGTATCTCATGTTTGAATGTGATTTTCAGGTTAAGAAGCAAAATACCTTAAGGAAGTGGATTCACATTTGGTTGAGTTGTCTCATTTGATATTGTAAACTAACTTGTTTTGTGTTGTAGGATGTTTGGCTCCTTTGAGTTGACTTGCACTTTGGTGCATTGGATTATGTTTGTCTGTGTATAGCTAATTGTGAACCATTTGCTGTTTAATGCTGTGATTGGTATACTGATGATATTTGATTGATTTCAGGTACATTAGTTGCTAATATTGCTTTGCTTTGCTTGATAAGCAATTTGCACTGAGGTATAACATTCTTGTCTCCATGTAGTCTGGAAGACCTGGCCTGTTACTTGGCCAGACAACTGTCTGAAGTCCTCCTTAAGAGGCGATGTTTGTGCTTGTTTACATTTGTGCTAAGCAGGGAAAGTCCTTGATTAAGGCAATTGGCGGAACCCAAGGGTTATGCAATCTATCCCCCGCTATTCTGTTGAGTCGTCCCTCTGCTCACACCACTGTGTTGATGCATTGGGACACAAACCCAAGATCTTGTACAATATACAGTTGTGTCAGAGTCTCGAGTGTAGAAGGGTTCCCACATTCTGGACCCACGCTCCTTTGTCTATAGCTCTCCCTGACCAGGGATAAGAGCTGTGAAGTCTTATCTTCACTCTCCTTTCATCAGCTTCACCTTAGCCCCTCAATGGCAAGGTTAAGAGCTAACACCACCCCTGTACATATGACTTGCTCTTGCAGTCTTACCCTTTGATTGAGCCCCTTTTGTGTGCATATAGTGTGTGCTACTTGTGAATGCTTGATTTGCTGTTTACTTGTGTTGAATAGGATAGGCTTGCTTCCTGTGCAAGTTAGCTAGAAACCTTGACTTAGGGACAACTTTGCATGATAACAGCTAGGCTCGAGTCGTAGTCTCCCTAGTTGTGTTTCCCTCTGTTATCTGGTTAGGCTAGTTCTGTATCCCTGCGTAGGGGAACTACGTCGCCCTGATCCTCATACCAGAAGAGGTACGTAGGCAGGAGACGAGCAGATCTCTCCGGGCGCCCGTGTCTTTGTTTTGTCTTGCGTGTGTAGGAGATGGATGTAAGCCCAGCGATTGGCATTCCACATCCTGTGTCTTGTTGTGTGCTTGGAAGCTGATGTAAGTCCATCGAGTGGCATTCGGGTTCCAGTGTGGGTTTGTTTGGTTCGGATGCTGATGTAAGCCCAGTAATTGGCATTCAGGCTCCACGTTTGCCTCCTTGTGTGTGTTTTTGGTTCGGATGCTGATGTAAGTCCAGTAATATGCGTTCAGGCTCCATGTTTGCCTTTGCCTGTGTTCGTTTGTGTGCGTGTTAGCCGAGCTACGAATGCTCTGATTCTCCTTCGTCCAAAGGAGATACGTATGCATAGGATGCGACATCCTAGCGAGCATGTGTCGTTTCCCCAGTCCGAACTACTTTGACTCTGATGTCTATGCCTGATAGACTAAGTAGGCCCAGGATGCGGTATCCTGCCGAGTCAGCCTTGTCTGTTTTCTTGTGTCTCTTTCAGCCAGTGTGTGTGTGTATTTGAGCAGCGGTTTTAGCAACCATTTTCCTTCCTGTTGTGCGTGGATCCCGTCGAGTACGACGGATGCGTAGGGGTGCTAATACCTTCCCTTCGCATAACCGACTCCCGATCCCATTCTCTTTGGTCGCGAGACCATGCTTTTTCCAGGTTTACTCTGAGCGTTTCCTTTCCCTCTTTTTGGATAAATAACGCACGGTGGCGGCTCTGTTGTTCTTGTTTCCCGCTGGTTTTTCGCGTAATGCGACATCGGGTATTCGAAATACTGGGGAAATCACGTTGACCTCAGGCTCATCTTCGTCAACATTCCTATTCTGAAGGATCTCAATAACTCCTTCATCCAGCATTTCCTGGAGATCTTCACGCACCTGGCGACAACCCAATCTGTTAACAGAGCAGACTCGGCATCTATCATGGTCGTGCTCATAGTGACTATAATCACATAGCAAACGGTGCAATTCGACCAGAGACTGTTGAATATGACTGACATATTTGACCTTGTATTTGCCAGGGCAACCCTGGACCATGTTGACAGATTTCCCATGCTCGGGCAATAGGTTCTTCTTCACGTTAGGACCCACGTCCTCGAAACACAGAATGCCACACCTCACAAGGTCTTGAACCTTGGTCTTCAAAGGGTAACAATTCTCCACATCGTGGCCGGGAGCACCAGAATGGTAAACACAATGCAATTCGGGCTTATACCACCACTGGGGGTTAGCAGGTATAGCCGGTGGGTCTCTCGGAGTAATCAACTTCCTCTCTATTAAAGAAGGGTATAACTCTGCGTACGTCATCGGAATAGGATGAAAGGTGACCCTTTTCCTCTCGTAACTCGTACTGGTTTAATTACTGTTTCGAGGCTGATGGGCCTGCTGTTGCGGTTGATGTTGTTGTTGCTGATATTGCTGAGGTGGTTGCTGATTGTTATGTTGCTGATACTGTTGATTGTCTCTGAAAATAGGTGTTATATGAGCCACCTGGTGCTGGTTACAGGCGGGACGCACGGTCTTCCTCCTCGCAGAGGGTCTTCTTGGTTTCACATGGGAGGTCACAGCATGTGCCTCTCCATCTTTCTTCTTTGCAAACGCCCCATAACGTTTGGCAGAAGAGCCTTCTTCTCTGGTTAGACGTCCTTCTCTAACCCCTTCTTCTAAACGCATCCCCATATTCACCATCTCGGTGAAGTCAGAAGGAGCGCTAGCAATCATCCGCTCATAATAGAATGAACTAAAGGTCTTCAGAAAGATCTTAGTCATTTCCTTCTCTTCTAGCGGAGGCACGATCTGTGCTGCCACCTCTCGCCACCTCTGGGTGTACTCTTTAAACGTTTCTTTGTCCTTCTGGGACATGGCCGTCAATTGATCCCTATCGGGAGCCATATCCACGTTATACTTGTATTGCTTGACGAAGGCCTCACCAAGATCATTGAAGGATCAGATGTTTTCACTGTCTAAACCCATATACCAATGCAGAGCAGCACCGGACAGACTGTCCTGAAAGTAGTGGATGAGAAGTTGGTCATTATCAGTCTGAGTAGACATTTTCCTGGCATACATGACCAGGTGGCTGAGAGGACAAGTATTTCCCTTGTATTTTTCAAAGTCAGGGACCTTGAATTTCACAGGGATCTTCACGTTGGGAACTAAACAGAGATCGGCAGCAGACTTGCCAAAAAGATCTTTTCCTCTGAGAGTCTTCAATTCCTTGCGAAGCTCAAGAAATTGATCATTCATGGCGTCTATCTTCTCATAGACATCTGGGCCCTCAGACGACTCAGAATGATAGATGGTGTTGTCTACCCTGGGCTATGGTATGCACGACAGGAGGAGGAACAGCAAGGACCGGGCTAGATGCCGGCATAGAAGCAAAGGTAGGAGCAGGACCCTCAGGCATGAAATTATGAGGCATCCCCCACAGAAATCCGGTTGGCATGGCTGTCGGAGCAAAATGCGCACTGGTTGCAGGCACAGTTGAGGAAACAATCTCAGAGATAACTGTCCTCTGGGGAGGAGTTGAAGGTGTCGGAGAAGACTGGCTCTGGGCAGCCAAGAATGATTCCATCAAAGCGCTCAATCTAGTAACTTCCTCCTTGAGTTCACAGTTTTCTTGCTCTAGATGATCCATCAGTCTTGCAGAGTTGGCTCTAGTGTAGTACCGGTGAGTCAGCTTGTCTTCAAAATAAATGAAGAGCATAGAGTTAGAGCACAGGACAAGAAACCGGGAACAAAACCTGCTTATGCACATGATGCATGCAATGCTCGTGCATATGATTTGTTTTTATATTTCAAAGGAACCCTAGGGTTTTATTTGCAAATTTTTGGAATCATTTATCGGATATAGAAATATCTCATAAAATAATATCAGGGAAAAGAAGTACAACATTGTCAATCATACACAAGAGAAAAGGAAAATAATCATCCTATGGATCCCTAGAAACAGTCATCTAAGGCTCGGGACACAGGAAGATAAGAGGCACGAAGCCTCTTCACTTCCCTCTCGTAGGCTGCTTCCATATCTTCCTTCTCCTTTGCGAGTCGATCATACTTCCTCTTCCAAAACTTGGAAGACTGAGGAAGTAGATACGTTCATGCATCATTAGGATCATCAATAACTTGATGCTCGAGGAACTCAATCAAAGCATCCTTCTCCTTAATCTGCTGAAGCAACTCTTCACGTTCACGGATCCAGGCACGTGATAGGTCTTCGTCTCTCAACTCCTCTACTCCTTGATTAGGGAGGGTTGAAGGCCCAGCCACAATCATAGGTGTAGGTCTCGGATACTCGTAAGGCATGAGATACTCAGACGCTCTCTTCCTTACCCAAGCAGTGTAAGGCTCCAAAGCGATGCAATTCTTAGGACCCAACTCCTTCCTTCCTTTCTTATGAATCTTGCGCCAAGCATGGACCATCCTAGCTTTCAAGCCTTGGGGATCTTTACCCTTCTGAAAGAACACACCTTCTAACAAAATGTTATTGGTTTTATCCTTTAGGGGGAACCCAAGCTGACGACGTGCCAAAACGGGGTTGTAGTTAATCCCACCACATGTACCAAGAAGAGGCACATTGGAGAATTCACCACAAGAGTCGATAATCTGCACACCATCATACACACGGTTGTACCAAGAGACATCATCATTAGTGAGAGACATGAGTCTCGTGGACCGCCGTAGAGATCCCTTGTTCTCCTTGAAGGCGACCATCTGCGGTAAGTGAGAAATAAACCACTTATACAACAGAGGCAAACAACACACAATGGCGCCACCACCCTTTGCATTCCTCATACGCAAAGAGAAATAAGCATCACCCAACAGAGTCGGAACGGGATTAAGAGTAGAAAAGATCCTAATAGCGTTCACATCCACAAACTTGTCGATGTTGGGGAACAATACCAACCCATAGATGAGAAGTACAAATATGGCCTCAAAGGCATCCTCACTCATGGCCTTCCCATATATAGTAGCTTGAGGAAGGAGGAACTTAGAAGGGAGACCTTGAATTCCACCTTTGGTAGTCATATGAGTACCAATCAGAGATTCATCTATGTGTAACATGTCTGCTATCTCTTGAGAAGTAGGAATACTCTCCAAGCCACTAAACGATAACTGGTCTAGAATAGGTATACCCACAAGATAGGCATACTCCTTAAGCGTAGGCAAAAACTGGAAATCCGGAAACGTG